>NW_004955469.1:9101632-9113547 GCF_000276665.1 Chinchilla lanigera
ATTGTCAGTGATCCCCAAGAAAAGGTACGTCATGTTCTACAATTATACATAAGGTAAAACAAATAGGCATTTTTTTACAATCATACCCTAGTCAAACAAGAAATGTGGCACACTA
This sequence comes from Chinchilla lanigera, assembly GCF_000276665.1. NCBI lineage: Eukaryota > Metazoa > Chordata > Mammalia > Rodentia > Chinchillidae > Chinchilla > Chinchilla lanigera. The sequence goes on from NW_004955469.1 coordinate 9,101,748, forward strand.
CTAACTAGTAATGACCGGCTAGCTGCTCTAAATTATAATTGTGTGTGTGTGTGTGTGTGTGTGTGTGTGTGTGTGTGTAACACGGGTCCTCTCGCACTGGACTACATCCCCAGCCCCTTTTTAAAAGTTTTTATTTTTCGGTACTGTGGCTCGCACATTCCCAGTACTCTCCCTCGCCTTATTTTGAGACAGGGTCTTGCTGAATTGGCCATGCTGGACTTGAACTTGCCATCCTCCTGCCTCAACCTCCCAGACTGCAGGCGTGTGCAACCAAGGCAGGCTTCCATAAACGTTTAATAAGTTCTAAAATTAGAGCTGTCCCCACTTAGGAGTAATAAGCCAGCTGATAAAAGGAGAATCTTTGTACCTGAGAGGAAGGGATTGGTCCAAGGTCACATACCTAAAACAACCTGCAGCTCTTAAGGCGGCATGGATTCAAAGTGAACCTGGTGTCAAATGCCAGGTTCATTGTTTACTGATACTGTATTGCTACCGTACCAGGCTCGTGGTTCTGCTAAGGACAAAGAATGAAGTCGTAAACCAAAGGAGAAAGGAGAATTTTTATTGGAAGTAAATATCTCCTGGAATTTCAGGAGGGGTCCCAGATGGGTAGCTACACCCCCACCCCCCAGTGAGAGCTAATTATAAACAGAGCACAGGAATTGCTCAATTTTTTAGTGGCCACCTATCACAGCCTGAAGAAGTTCGTTCTTTGTCCAAAGTCCTAGTTCACTGTCTATTCTTAATTTTTATCAGTGTGACTGGTTGCCCAACTCTAACTCAGGCCCTTCCATTCGCTAGCTGACTCATAAACTAACTAAATAAAGCATTTTTTTTTTTTTTTTACAGTATGAGGAAACCACACTCCACCTTAATACAATAGCTATCCTTTATGGATAGAGTCCGCCATTTCCTTCTAGTTGCTTCATATCACCACTTACGCAACTGCAGCTTATGGGTGGCAGCCACTACTTTCTGACATTCTACGAAACATCTTGGGTTCCCTGACAGGTATCTTCTGTGTCCTTGAGGACCTGGGGGTTTTTGATCTGTGTTTGGATCCCCTTGATTCCCTATGGATAAGCACTAGAAATTCTCTGTAGACACAAGGGCTGCAGCATCTTCAATAACCTAAGGACCTGTGGCTTCATCTTTGAGGACACCAGTGTCTGTCCCACACAATTGAAGTAAACCATGAAGGGCCTGACTGAGCCCTTGTGCACCTCAGGTCCTAGGACCTTGTGGATTCCTTGCCTTCCTGGGTACGAGGCTGCTGTCCTAAGCCCTCTGTTTCCTTTGATAGCCCACTCCAGGGCCTTGCTGGGGACTAGCACCCTTGTAGTTGTAGTCATAAATTCTGAGGGTTCAGCAGGACACAAACACAAGCGTTCAAGTCAGGCTTTATTGGATACAATGAAGACTGAATGGGGCCTCTGGTGCCCTTAGTCCACTTCAGCCAGGAGAAAGAAGACTCCACAGGGGGTTTCCAGGGTTCAGAACAGGAGAACATAGCTGACCTCCAGCCAGCCAGCCCTTCAGTGTGTCTCTGCGGCTCCCTGAGATCTGGGGCTTGGTGGAGAGCCTGGGGTTTGGATGGGGAAGTCCAGGGATCCTCTATAACTCTGGAACTAGGATGAGAACTTTTGGGGAAAAGGCTCTGGCCATCCAGGACAGCTTGGGGCTGGAGAAGGCCTGGGCTTTGGGGAGGCTTGTTCTGGGGCCTGAGGTGGAGGCCCTGAGCTTCGGGTGGAGTCTGGTGTTTGAAGATGTGCAGACCTGAGGCTCCTGGCCTGGGAGGGTGTGCCTGGAGCTGAATCTGCCTGGGCCCTAGCTCTGGGGCCCTGGGCTGCAGGTTCTTGACATGGAGGGGACTGAGTAGCCTTGCCCCCAGGCCCTACTTCCTCCTGCCTTCTTTTTGGCAACAGATTCAAGGCCCTGGCCTCGCCCAGGGGCAGGCGGAGGCCAAAGCCAATGCCTATTCGGAGTGGCCCAGATTCTTGGTTTGGAGCACAGGGCAGTAGTTGAGGGAAGGCAAGCAGCCGGGGTATAGTACTGTACCTGGGGATAGGACAAGAAGGACTTCGGGGCTGGAGGCACACTAGGCATATAGGATACTCCACTACTGGGGCCTCGTTGGTTCTGCCAAGCCACAAGTACTGAAAAAGCAGTAGCCGCAGGTCTCGTGCGATGCGTCGAAGCCCCAGCTGGGCCACTAAGGCCTGGGCCAGGGCCCCTGGGTCCCTGAACTCTGCAGGGTTCCTCTTGTCTGCCGTGCACCCCACTCCCACCCCAGGAGACCTGGTTCCTCTGCGCCAGTGCCATGCCTGCCTGTTCGAGTGGACCCCTGGAGAAGTAAGGGAAGGGCTGGGGGGTGTGAGTTGGGAGCTAGGGAGGTCTTTGGGGCAGGAAGGGGATTGGCAGTGGGATCCGGGAAAAGAGTTCTGTGGCTGGGAAGGAGAGGAGGGGTGGGTAAGAGGAGGAGAGGGGTACAACCAGTAGTAGTTCCAGGGAGAAGAGGAATGTGGAAGGGAGAGGTAAGGGTAGCTCTGGTGAAAAAAAGTGGGGCAACTTGGGAGAGAGGAGGAACAGGGGTGTGGAGCTAAGTCAGAATTAGCATCATAAGAGCAGACGTGAGGGCTGGAAGAGTGGGGCTGTGGAAGTGAGGAGGAGGAGAGGTAGGACTGCGGGGAGGACGAGAAAAGTGGGTGAGGAGAACGGAGGGGTTGATGCAGAGACTGAGGCTGGATGTTGGGATGAGGGGAGTCCACAAACTGTGAGGGGCCCGAAGACGAACACTCAGGAGGAAATGTATTCGGTAGCAGCACCTGGTCCTGGTTTTGAGGCTGCATTGCCTTGAGTCCAGAAGGGATTGGGCGACAAGATGAGGGATTAGAAACCTAGCAGAGTCAGGACTCGGATCTCAGAGCCCAGTGGTGGCTGAGCATCCAGGCTGCCTTCTGGGTGCTGTGCTGCTCCAGACTGGTGGTGCCGCTGCTGGCATTGGCAATAGGCCAAGGACGCGCCCGCGTTGCTGCCTAAGGCCCTCGGAGTGCTCAGGTGGGAACCTCGGTGTAAGCCTGGCTTTCTCACATCTTTGTAGTCAGCCGTTGATGAATATAGAGGAATGGAGAATCAGAACTGCCCCTTGGGAGCTGAGGGGCTGTGGTGATTTTCTGATGGGACTGAGAGGAAGACACAGCCCATGGGACCTGCAGAGAGAGACAGCGGACATGGTATGGGAGGATCAGGCCCCCTCTGGCCCTGCGTTGGGTGCCCAGTTTCAGAACAAACTCTCTAACCCCAGAACTTTTTCCCTTTTGGGTCAGAAAAACTAGCAAAATGTTCCAGGGAAGGTGAGAATGGGGAAAGAGAAAAGGCAGAGTTAGAGGAGGGGTTTGGAATGGGGAGGAAGACAGGAAGGGGCGGGAGGCTCTGGGGCTGTGACTTCTCACCACTGAGGATTTCTCTCGGCCTCTTTTTACAAGGCACTTAGTGAAGAGGGGATCCGGGAGAGAGAGGAGCAGAGCCATCAAACACTGACTATCCCTCCCTCTGCCCCAGCGCCTATCACCCGCACTCACCCTGACCCAGGATTCTGTCTGAGTGTTGCCCTAGTCCTCCTGCAGCCAGGCAGAAGTCCTCTGTGCTACTAGTGTTTGGCCTCCTAATCCTGACTCGGAGATTCTTCAAGCATGCTGGATTTCTGTCACTAGTTCCCTGACCCCTTGTCTCCCCAGTGTGGATGTCCTCTCTAGATCAGCCAGGCCCTGACTAAGATGGTCTATCACATCCAGCAGCCACAGCAGCAGTGGGGTCAGCTGGTAAATGCCTGTGGGAGACTGAGGCTTTGTCTAAGGGGCAGCATGGCCATCCCCAGTGGGAGCTGAAGGCCCCATTTCCTCAGGCAGCTCTCCCTGGTGTGGAATGCCTGTGTCACAGAGGTCAGACGCTGATGTCATAAAATCTCGTCCTTGAGGTACTGGGGCCTTCTCTCAGGGATCATGTGAAGGCTGGTCTTTGACAAAACTGTGAAGCGGGTAGAACTGTTGAATGCCTCAGTTTCTCCTTCAGGACCTAGGTGGCACCCTGCCCAGATAATTTATAGCTGGCACAGCTTCATCCGTTGTTCTCCCAGCCACAGAGCCTATCTGAGCGCTTTTCAACTTCCTGTCTTCCTCTGCTCTCTAAGGAGCTGTTCATGTTCCACACCTTTCCACCCCTTGGGATGTGCCTATTATATGCTTTAGAACTATTTTCTTAACACCTTTATTAAGATATAATTTGCATACATACAGTCTGCCCATTTATTTATATATTTATTTGTCTTGTTTGAGACAGGGTCTCGCTATGCAGTTCAGGCTGGCTTTGAGCTCACTTTGTAGCTCAGGCTGGTCTTGAACTCTCATGATCCTCCTGCCTCAGCCTCCTGAGTGCTGGGATTATAAGTGTGTGCCACCACACCCGACTAAAGATATTGATTGGGGGTTTTTTTTGGTACTGGGAATCGAACTCAGGACCTTGCACTTGCCAAGCAGATCCTTGTGCCACTGAGCTATATCACTGGCCTTAATCTGCCTATTTAATGTGTTCCAATTCAATGTGTTCTTGTACAGTCCTATATTCATAGGACTGCACACCTATCTCCACAATCTCATTTTAGAGTGTTTTTCTCCACCTCTTACCACTCCCCCAAATTTTGTATCCATTATCCACTCACTATTCTCCACTTCCCCTCAGCCTCTTGAAAACACAAATCTACTTCCTGTTTCTATGGATTTGCATAATGTGGGTGTTTCATCCATAATCTGAATGCTTCTCATATTCGACAGGTTCATTTATGTAGTACTGTGTATCATACCTTCATTCCTTTTTCTTGGCAAGTAGTATTCCTTTGTATGATGAGGCCACTCCTTTATTTATCCATTCCCTATTTGATAGATGTTTTGGCTGTTTCTTCTTTTTGGCAATAATGAATAATGCTGCTGTGAACATTCTTGGACATGTTTTATGTGGACATCTATTTTCATTTATCTTGAGTAGATACCTAGGAGTAAAACTGTCAAATGATGTATCCATATTAGAACTACCAAACTCCCCCAGACTGGTTGTACCATTGCCGAGTGTGGTGGCATACACCTGTAATCTCAGTAGTCTGGGAGGCTGAGGCAGGAGGATCACAAATTCAAGCCCAGAATGGGCATTTTAGTGATTTACTGAGACTCTGTTTGAAAATTTTGAAAGGTCTGGGGAATGTGGCTCAGTGGAAAGGTCCTGGGTTCAATCCCGAGTACCACAGTGATATAGAACCATACTGTGGTTTTGGTTTACATTTTCCAAATTACTAATTTGCATCTTTTTAAGTGCTAGTGAGCCATTTCCACTCAAATTTTGGCTCATCTTTTATTTTTTGTCCTATGTTGAATTATAAGAGTTCTGATATGTTCTAGAAACATGTCCTTTATCAGATATATGACTTACAAAGATTTTTCTCTGATTCTGTGGGTCATCTTTTTACATTCTTGATGGTCTCTTCTGATGCACAAGGGTTTTGTGTATATGTGTGTGTGTGTGTGTGTGTGTGTGTGTGTGTGTGTGCACTACTGGGGATTGAACCCAAGGCTTTTACACCAGGCTACACCCCCAGCCCTTTTTTATTTTTTATTTTGAGACAAGGTCTGGCTGAGTCATTGAGTTGCTCAGGCTGGGCTTGAACTTTCTTTCTTCTTCTTCTTTTTTGGTTTGGTTTTTTTGAGGCAGAGTCTCACTGTGTAGTTCAAGTTGGCCTTGAGATGATTATGTAGCCCAGGCTGGTCGGTAACTCACAGCAATCCTCCTGCCTCAGCCTCCTCAGTGCTGAGATTACAGGCATGCGCTTCCGCTCCCAGTTTGGGTTTGAACTTTTGATTCTCCTGCTTCAGGCCTCAAGAGTACTAGGATTACAGTACACCACCTCATCTGGCCAAGAATCACCCATCCTTAATATCTGATCATCCTTAGTATTTGATCAGGATTCCTCGGCCTCCACCATCCCCTACATGATGTCTGGTCGTGCTGGCGTCTTCAGCAAGAAGCTTGGTAGACTGATTTAACCAGAACTCCCTATCCTGAGGTTTCCTCTTAATAATGTCCCCTCCCCTGACCCCTACGCAGCTGCTAGGCTGTAAATTCCCACTTGCTGCATTGGGAATTAAATCCCGTCTCCATTCCTCACTGTAAGACACCACTGCAGTGATGCCTATTATAAAAAAAATAGTCCCGGTTAGAGTCTTCCTGGTGGTACTTTAAGAAGGATCATTGAATATTTTTTCTTGAACAATTTATGGTCCCTTTTGAGTTAGTTTTTGTATGGTTTTTTTGAATGTGGATGTTCAGCTGTCCTAATACCACTTGTTGAAAAGACTCTTTTTCCTCATTCAAATGTCCTAGCACATTTGTCCAAATATTAGTTGACTACTGTACTAGTTTCCTGGTTGCTCTCCTGACAAGCTATGTGATTCTTAGCAATTTCAAACAACATAAATTCATTGTTTTACAGTTCTAATGAGTAGAAGTCCAACACAGATCTCACTGCACTAATGCGATGGCATCAGGAGGGCTGAGTTCCTTTCTGATGCCTCTGAGGAAGCATCAGCCTCCTTACCTCTGGGTTTCTAGAGGTCGCTCGTGGCTGTGGGTGGGAAATGGCGTGGGTGTGTTCCCTGAGAGTCACGTGCAGGAAGCTTGGTCCCGGGCATGTGCTGTTGAGGCAATGGAAGCTTTCAGAGGTAATTAGGTCATGGGGTATCGCCCTGGGAAGAGATTAGTGCTAATCTGGTGGAATTAGTTCTCCCGAGAATTTCTGGTTATAAGCCAGTAAGCGTGGCCCCTGCATGTCTCTGGCTTCCTCTGTCACCACAGTCTCTTCTGCATGTACTTTTGCTGCTATGATGTCTCCCATGAGACCTTCACCAGGGGCTGAACACCCAGTCTAAGACTTTCAGCCTCCAAAACTGAGCTAAATAAATCTCTTTTCTTTATGAAGTACCCAGGCAGACCAGTATTCGGTTAGTACAACAGAAAGTGGACTAAGACATATGCATTCCTTGGTTTGTGCTCCTCTCCCATGTCTTCAAAGCCAGCGCTGTCACACCTCTATGCTCGGCTTCCATTGTCACATCTGACTTCCAACATTTCTGCCTCCCTTTTGAACTTTTAAGGAGCCTTGTAATTACACTGGGTCCAGCCAGACAATCCAGGATAATCTATTTTAAAGTCAGCTCATTAGCAACCTTACTTTCTCCTTCCCCTCTAGCATAACATATCAGAAATTCCAGGGATTAAAAGTGAACTTTTTGGAGGGAGTAGGGGCGCAGGTCTTATTCTGCTTAAATGTAAGGGTTTATGAAGGAACTCGTAATTCACTTCCGCTGTCTTTATGCCAGTGCTTCACGGTCGTAATTACTGTAGCTTTGCAGTAAGCTTCGGAATTGGGAGATGTGAGGCCTCCAGCTTTGCTCTTCCTCTTCAAGATTGTTTTGGCTACTACGGCTCCCTTGCACGTGAATTTAAGGATCAGTGTATCGATTTTGGCAAAAAAAGAAAAAAAAAAAGCCGGGGATAGCATTGAATCTATATATCTGTTGGGAGAATATTGCTATCATAAGAATACTAAGTTTTTCCAGCCTGTGAATATGAGCTATCTTCCCAGTTTTTACATCTTCTTTAATTTCTTTTCATGATATTTTATAAGTTTCAATGTACAAATCTTGAACTTTTTGTTTTCTTTCTTTCTTTCTTTCACAGCACTGGGGGTTGAACTCAAGGCCTTCACATTGAGTTATATCTCCAGCACTTTTTAATATATTTTTTTAAATTTTGAGACAGGGTCTCGTTAAGCTGCTAAATTGCCCAGGCTAGGCTCAAATTTGCCATCGTCCTGACTGAAGCCACCCAAAATGTCGGGACTATAGGCATGTGCCACTGTGCCTCCTATTTCTAAGTATAGTATTATTATTATTATTTTCTTTTGTGTACTAGTATAAATGGAATAGTTTAAAATTTTCATTTTTAATTGTTTTTTGCTACTGTATAGAAATACAGTTGATTCTTGTATATTGATCTTGTGTTCTTTAACTTTGCCGAACTTGTTTGTTGGTTCTAATGACTGATTTCTTAGTATAGTCTAAGTATAGTCTAATGACTGATTAGTATTAGTATAGTCTAATGACTGATTTCCTTCTAGATCATCATAAGATCATGTCATCTGTGATATAGTGTTTATTTGTTTGGTACCAGGAATTGAACTCAGGGCCTTGCGCTTGCCAGGAAGGTGCTGTGCCACTGAGCTACATCCCCATCCCAATAGAGGTAGTTTTATTTCTTTTTTTTTTTTAGATAGTTTTATTTCTTGCTTCCCAATTTGGATGCTGTTTCCTTTTCTTGCTTACTTCCCTTTCTAGAACCTCCAATAGAACACTGAAAAGAAAGCATAGAGGGTACATCCTGCTGGGCATGGTGGCACACGTGTGTAATCCCAACTACTCAAGAGGCTAAGATGGGAAGCTTCCAAGTATGAGGCCAGCCTGGGCAACTAAGGGAGACCCACCCTTGAAACAAAATAATAAGGGTAGGGAGTGTGGCTGCATGGTAGAATGTTTGCCTAGCAAGGGTATGGCCCTAGGAACACAGTCTCCAAGACTAAAAATAAAAGTAGACATCCTTATCTTGTTCTGGTCTTATAGAAAAAAAAATTTCGTGTTATACCATTAAGTATGGTATTAGTTGTAGTTTTTTTGTAGATGTTCTTTGTCAAATTGAGGAATTTGTCTTCTGTTTCCAGTTTGCTAAATGATTTTATCATAAGGTGTGCTGGGGTTCGTAAAAAATTTTTTCTGCCATCTGTTGAGATGGTCATTTAGTTGCCTTTATTCTATCAATATAGTATATTACACTAATTGATTTTTCAGTGTTAAGCAAAGCCTGAATTCCTGGTCAAATACCTTTTGAACATGGGGACATCTTTTTTGTATGTTGCTGGATTTTTTTTTTATCTTTAGGTATTGATTTTCTTCTGGTACCAGGAATCGAACTCATGACCTCGCACTTACCAGGCAGGCACTGTGTCACTGAGCTAAATCCCCAGCCCCCGTTGCCGATTCTGTTTGTTAGTATTTTGTTTATGATCTTTGTGCCTGTATTAATAAGGGACATTGGTCAGTAGCTTTCTTGCAATGTCTTTGGTTTTGGTATTAGAATAAAACTGACACTATAGTTGGAAGTTTTCCCTCCTATTTTATTGGTTGAAAGAATTTGTGAAGGATTGGTATTAATTCTTTTTGGGGGACCACAAATTCACAATGGCTAATTTTGCATATTTCCTTAAGGGATAAATGGAGGCTTGGGATTGTCAGTACCACCCTTTTGAGATTTCCCATTATTTCTCTAAGGGTGGGCCATCCACTCCCACCCACTAAGACTAAGACCATGAAGACTGAAGATACTCCAGGGCAAGATCCTTCTTAGCATGAAGTCACTTCTCCCCTCTGAGTCATCCAGTAATCCCCTCCTCAATCAGTAAATGCCAAGGTTCTGGCTGCCTTTGGTTCCTTGTGAACAACTAGTCATCCCGTATCCCCACCGTGCTGTCATTTTGTCTCTTGCTCACCCTTTCTTTCTCTCTCTCTCTTCCTTCCTTCCTTCCTTTCTTTCTCTCTGTCTCTCTCTCTTTCCTTCTTTCTCAACATGTGCCATAACACCTGGCAAAAGATTGCAGGCTCACTGTAGAGGTCCCCGATAATTCTTATTTCAGTACACCAGTGAGGAAAGGGGGTTTTTCTGTACCTTCCTGAGAAAATTGTGGTAATCTGTGTTTTTCTACAGTTATCTTTCAACTAAATTACCTGTTTTTGTTGGTATATTTGTTTATAATCCTTGTCCTTTTTATTTATGTGTGCTGAATAGTGATAGCTTCTCTTTTGTTATTTATTTATTTAAATTTTTTTGCAGTACCGGAAATTAAACCCAGCTACATCCCCAGCCCTTTTTATTTTTTTTAAGGCAGGGTCTCACTAAGTTGCTATGTCTAGTATTCTGTTCGTTTTTATTTTCTATTTCTTTTGTTCCTGCACTAATCTTCCTTCCTTTTTCTTGATTTGAGTTTAGTTGGTTCTTCCCTTTCTGATTTCTTTCAGTTATGGTATTGATTTGAGATATTTTTTCTTCTCTTTTTTTGACATAAGCATTTGCATGTATAGATTTTTCCCTCTTTTCCACCACTATAGTTGCACCCCACAAATTCTTTTTTTTTTTGTTTTTTTGTTTTTTTGTTTTTTGGTTTTTGGTTTTTCTCTGGTACCGGGAACCGAACTCATGACATTGTGCTTGCCAGGCAGGCGCTTTGCCACTGAGCTAAATCCCCAGCCCCAACACCCCACAAATTCTGGTGTGTTGTATTTTTATTTTTGTTCATTTAAACTAGTTTCTATTGCCCTTGCAATATCTTATGTAAATTATTAAGGGAATATTGTTTAATCTTTCTATATCTATGCATTTCCCAAATTTAGTTGTGTCATTGGTTTCTAATTTGACATGATAGTGGCTGAACGTACTTTGTATGATTTCAATCCTTTTCAACCTACTGAGGCTTGTGATGTGGCTGACGTTCTGATCTATCTTGGGGGATGGTCCATGTGCACTTTAGAAAAATAGATGCTATACTGTTGAGTGTTCTTTGATGTCTGTTAAGTTAAACTGATTTATACTCTTGCTCAACTGCTTTATCTCCTTATGTTTTTCTGCCTGTTTGAATACTATAATTCTAAGACAGAGTTTCAGGTACTTAGATAGTTGAGAGGCATGCATTATCTGGATGAAAGAAGATCCTGCAGTCCTAGGGATGGTAGCCTAGGACTGGCACTTTCAGGACTCTCCCCCTCAGCAGCAGTGCTTCCTTAGAGAGTTGCTGAAGAATTGAGGAGTCATGGTCATTAAGTAAAAATCCTTTGCTGGGCGTGGTGGTGCACGCCTGTAATCTCTGCACTTGGGAAGCTGAGGCAGGAGGATCGTTGTGAGTTCTAGGCCAGCCTGAACTGCATAGTGAGACCCTGTCTCAAAAAGACAAAAAAAGAGAAGATTATTCGTGGCATAATAAGTGTGTATTTTCTTTCGTGATAGGAGGAGTGTATTTTGTTATTCATAATGAGCCCCCACTCAACCATACCTGAATTAATGCTCCCAAAGAAGCTCTTAGTGGGCCCCTATATAGCATCAGAATGGGGGCAAGGAGCCAGAGGCCGTGACCTCATGGTTAAAGTTGGGAGAATTTCACCCAGTGATAGACCTCAAGGGAGGAGAGAAGGACTTGTGGTTGAGCTCCGTCATCAACGCTCCATCACCCATGCTCATGTGACCACTCACCACTGCTTTATCCACTTTACCACTGCTTTTGACAGCTTACCCTGTTTTATATTTACTATCTTTTCCATACTTTTTTATTTAAAACATTGTATTTGCCTTTGATGCTTGTTTCTAATGAAACAATAATAATTTCTGGTTATTTTCTTTTACTAACTTGTGTTTATTTTCTTTGTGAAAAATAACCTATATTTTTGTGCTACAATCTATAAAAACTCTTATCATATGCACATTAGTTTCTGTGCATGGTGGAGCATGCCTGTAATCCCAGCCCTCCGGAGGCTGAGGCAGTAGGATTGTTGCAAGTTCAAGGCCAGCCTGGGCTACAAAGTGAGCTCAAGGCCAGCTTGAACTGCATAGCAAGACCCTATCTCAAAAAGACTATATATATATATCTATAAAACCCACA
>NW_004955469.1:9113647-9132303 GCF_000276665.1 Chinchilla lanigera
TATATATATATATAGATATATATATATTTCCTGTTATATTATCTTATAAAAATTAATGAAAAAATGCAATTTTTGGTCATTTTGTTTTGTTTGTACCGAGAATCAAACTCAGGACCTTGTGCTTGCCAGGCAGGGGCTGTGTCGCTGAGCTATATCCTTGGCTTCATCCTGTATTTAAATAATCGGACTAGTAAGTGGTTAAGAAACCCTAAATAATAGGGTTGAGAGAGCTTCTGGAGGCGCTGAAAGAATGGTGGGCCAGAGAAGAGAAAGCTTCCCACCTATTGCCTCGCTTCCCTTCGTACCTTGTCCTACGCATCTCTTTCCTTTGGCTCTTCCTTGGTTGTATTTTTTATGATAAACTGGGAAATATAGGTAAACTTTTTCCCTGAGTTCTGTGAGCCATTCTAGCAACTTATCAAGCCTGTGGAGGGGGATATGACAACAATGATTTATAGCCAGTTGTTCAAGAAATACAGGTGGCCTGAGCTCCTTTAATTTACGGGAGTTGGTGTGAACTCCAGGTGGATGTTGTCAGAACTTAATTGAGTTGTTGGACCCTTGATTGGTGTCTGCAGAATTGGAGAGGCTGTGTCAGAAACAGCCCCCATTTGGTATTAGAAATGTGAGAAAGAATAAAACCTCTCACTGTTTTCATGAAAAATGTCCAGGGTAACTCCACGTCACACTTATTTTATATTTTCTGTATTTACTGTATGTGTAGTAAAACTTTGCTGGCCAAGTGACGAAGTTCTCTAACCATTTGGGATCCAGGTTGTGAGTGTGAGACTGCAATGCTGTTGGTTTCACTTGCTGTTTCCTGTCATTGATGTTATCTACCATATATTCCTACCTGTCACCCGGAGGTTTAGAACGTTGTGTTCTGTTCTTTTTAATGCTATATAGCAACTGCACTGAGAAACCTGCAGATGATCGTTGAGGGGATGAGTGAATGGGTTCACTGATAGTAATCTAACAGCATTTAACTTTGCCACTTGTCTTTATCATGACAGTTAAAATGCAACAGCTTAAGCTAAGCACTAGAATGCTAATTTATAAATTTACCCTAAAATAGAATAGCTCCCACAGACAGGAAAGAATGAGCAGATTTTCTCTCTATAGTCCGGCTATTTGAGAAGTTAAAATGTAATCAGCATACACAGTTTTTATGTACCATATGAAATCATAGTTACATGCTAGGAGTGGTGGTGCATGCCTGTCGTCCCAGCACTATGGAGACAGAGGCAGGAGGTTCACCAGGAATTCAAGGTCACCCTGAAATACATAGTGAGTTCAAGGGTAGTCTCAACTACATAGCAAGACTCTGTCTCAACCTCTCCCAAAAAGGAAAGAAATTTAAAGGGGGGCAGGGATGTAGCTTACTGTGAAAGCTCTGAGTTCAATCCCCTCTGCTGAAAAAAAAAGTTCCTCATATTACTTTTAATTTCTTACTTTGCAAATGAGTTTTTACCTTGAAGATCACAATAATCTTTATGTATATATATATATGTATATATTTTAGACAGGGTCTCGTTATGCAGTTCAGGCTGGACTTGAGCTCACTTTGTAGCCTAGGCTGGTCTCAAACTCTCAACAATCCTCCTGCCTCAGCCTCCCAAGTGTTGGGATTACAGGTGTGAACCACCATACCCAGCCCACCTTATATATTTTGATTTTTACTAAGTTTTCTTTTTTCCCCCTCAGTACTGAGGAATTAAACCTAGAGCATTTTCCCTGAGCTACATCCCCGGCTATTTAAATTTCTTTATTTTGAGACAGGGTCTCACTAAGTCACTAAATTGCCCAGTCTAGGCTTGAATTTGCAATCCTCCTTTCTCAGCCTCTCAGAGTGTTGGGATTATAGATGTGCCACTACGCCCAAATTATCAAGTCTTTTGACAGAATATTTATTGTGTAACTGAAAAAGATGGATAAATGTGGGCCAGTGGGTTGAGCCTTTGTTCAAAGGGGCCTCCACTTAAACAGTATTTTGGACCAAACATAGATCACAGCTCCGGGGAGATGGGGCCCAAATTGTGGGGTGAAGATGATCCTATCTGGCATCACCTAGTGTCCACCCATTTTAGACAGTCAGTGCCACCCGTGGGACCATGCATGAGCTTCTTCCCTACCTGACACAGTAGGGACTTATGGACCAGGACTCAACCAGGACCCAGGAGAGGAAGAGATGCCGTCACTCTGAGAGGCCACCGTGAGAACTAGGAAGGCCATGAGGTAGATCAGGACCCCGGAGCTCACCTGTACTGTGCTCTCACAAAGCAGCTCCACTTGGCCAACTTCACAAGAAAACGTACGTCTTAGTCGCACTTTTGTCACTGAGACAAAATACCCGACACCCACAAGTTAAAGGAGAAGAGGTTTGTTCTGGCTCACGGTTTATAGAGGTTTCTGGCTGGCTAGTCGGTTTCTTCGGGTAGTCGGCTGGCTCCAAGGCAGGACAGCATGGCGGAGGGGCACAGTGGTGGTGGAAGCAGCGGGTGAGATCAAGGGAGGAGGGCGGGAGACAGACCCTTCCAGGCCGCGTACCCTGGGCCCACCTCCTCCAACCAGGCTTCACCTCCCAAATCACAGCTCTACACTCGTCAGTGGACTCGTCCACCGCTGACTATCGCACCCTCATGACTCAGTCACCTCCCCAGAGCCCGTCTGAGAGCACACAGGGCTCTGGGGGCACAGCTGGATCTGAGCCACAACAACGTATGAGAGCAAAGCTGTGCTTCCACTGCCCAGCTGCCTGCACTCTCCCTGAAGCCGCCAGGACCAGTGTGGCAGAACCCGCCCTGCTGTACCCGTGCCCCGGAGGTTGGAGACGAAGTCCAGGTTGAGACAAAGTTGTCACAGAGAACTTTCCCCAAGGACACTTCCTAGAACTGCCTATACCTGCATCTCCAGGAGTTGCTAGGCCAACAGAGACAGCTGGGTGCGGTGTGGCCCTGAGCTGTACCAAGAGTGGCGGTCAGCCCTCGGAGCCCGGTCCAGTCTGTCTCCTCCGAAGCTGCAAGGGCACTTATATGAGGTGTGGGCATGCTTGAAATGGCCCATGCACCTCTGGCCATGTGGACTGTGCTCCTGGACATCAGTCTCACCTGTTGCTGGTCACTGGGAGCTTTGCGGACACTGCTGACAGTGCAGGTTTTCCTTTCTGCCCTAGCATCCCGCTGTGGACACAACGCTGACATGAAAGGCTGAGAAGTCCAGGGTCCCCTGACTATGACTGCAGTCTCCAAAGGACTGAGCCTGTGTGGAGGAGGAGCACCTCAGAGCTTTTCGGGCCACCCACCCCTGCGAGTGCACTTGAGCACAAAAAGATCTCTGTCCATGTGGCTGTAGATGTGACTTCAATAAGGTTTCTCCCCTATGTTCCCCTATCCGGCCATGGCAATAGGTGTGACCAGGCTCAGCAAATTCGGAGCCAGATCCCCTCCTTTCCTGGTAGCAGAATTACCTGGTAGTGATAGCAGGTAAGTTCCTGCACAAGAGAGAGGCCATCCATCCCTGTTTCCCACCTCCAAAGGGTGTTCACGGCTTCCCCTGTAAGTCTGGCCTTGACAGAGACCTGATTAAATTTCTCCTGGGCCCTCAATGGAAGCTTCTGGAGGACATCTGCTTTAGTTTTCTGAGAAAGAAACACCATGCTGAAAGCTAAGAGAGCATGCAGTTTGTTCCGTGGGCCTCTTCTGTCTCATGGATGCTTAGAGAGCAAGAAACTGGACTGCCTGATCAGACCCCAGGGGTTGTAGAGTTTTCTGTGGAAAGCTTTTAACCTGGTCTGTGGGTCTAGGTATGGGCGCCTCTGTTGCCTATTGGCACACTAAAACCTTGGCACCTGACACCTTTGGAGGAGCCACACATCTATGGTGCGAGAGATGGTTCTTTCAGGCCTGGAAAGCATGCAGTTTTGCTCTCTCTATCCAAATGCCACTCTTCTATCCCGAGCTCGTGACACACAGCTCTCAAGAGCAAGATCTCTCACCCCGGTGGGTTCTGTGTTTCTCCTAGATATCTTTACTGCTCAGGGTTGCCGTTGTAGCTTCACATGGCCCTGAGTTTCAACAGCAAAACATTTTCGATGCACTAGGAAGGGTTTTTTGTTTTGTTTTTTAAAAAAGGAAACAGGGAAATAGTTTATTCCAAGCCAAAGACGAATGACCATGACCTGGGAACATAGACTCAAGTTGCCCTGAATATCACATTCCACTGTGTAGGAGGAACTTTTACAGCCACAGAACAAAAGGAAGTCGGGTCAACACCAGCGTCACTGGTGGAAACATCAAGTAGGGGGCGCTACAGCAAGCTGGGGAAATCTGTTGTGTAGGCTTCAGATGGCACTTTTAGATCCCGGTTGGTGGAGGCCAGAGGTCTGCTAAGTTTAGTGATACATTCTGAGTTTATCTATTAGTTAGGTGGAAAACAAAAGTTAAGATGCGGGGGCAGGGATTTAGCTCAGTGGCGCAGCACCTGCCTGGCAATCTTGAGGTCCTGAGTTCAATTCCCGGTACCCCTCCCCCAAAAACCAAACAAAAAGATAAGTTGGGTGTGGTGGCCCATGCTTGCAATCCCAGCATTCAGGACATTGAGGCAGGAGGATCACAGGGAGTTTGAGGCCCTTCTGGGCTACACAGTGAAATCCTATCTCAAAAAAACAATATAAATAAATAAGTTAATTATCATTGAAAACATAGTATAGCCTAAAGAAGAAAGAGTAGCAAGTGAGTGAAATAGACATCCTAACACCAAATCATCCTCTGTAAATGTCACCATAGTCTTTTTTTTTTTCTTTCTTTCTTTTTTTTTTTTTAAGGCTTCACTCACTTTTTTGTTGTTATTCTTTTTGAGATAGGATTTCGCTATGCAGTTCAGGCTGGCTTGAACTCACTGTGTAGCCCAGGCTGGCCTCAAACTCACAGCAATCCTCCTGCCTCAGCCTCTGGAGTGCTGGAATTACAGGCATGCACCACCACACTCTGGCTCACTTTCTTGTATAAAAACCCTATGTTGCAGCTACTGCTGGAGCTTGAGTCCTCTCGATAGAAACTCTGATGTGGGTCTTTACAAGATGTCAGTGAATTCCTGGAAGAGATACTTGGTAAACAAAGTCTCTTTCCAGAGGCTTGGGTCAGGTAGCTGTAGATCTTGGAAATGACACCATTTCGTTGGCAAAATTGCCCAGAGTGGAAGTGCAGTCGCTGACAGGGATGTAGCAGTCATTCATGTGGCCACCATCAGCAGCTTCTGGGGATGAGATGATGCCAGTGCCTCAGAGAGTAGGACGGCAGCAGCCTGTCCCCTTGCAAGGGATGGTATGGGGCTTGCCTATCTTGTTTCCCTAGTAGCCTCTCCACACAAGGATGACAGACAGCTTGGCCAGGACGATGCCCCCGAGGATGGCAGTGACTACCTTTATACTCAAACCAACACGACCATTGCAGTCCCTGATAGCGACAGATACCTTGAACCCGGTCTACTGGTCGGCATGAGCCTGCTTCTGTACCAGCATGATCTTCAGAACTTCATTCCTGAAGGAATGATGGCCCCAAGAAAAAGTCCAAGGACCTCAGACTCCTTGGTGGGCAGAGACAGGAGGACAGTCTTCTCCAGGGACTTGATTCGCACATCCTTGACCGGCCAGACCAGCTTGGTGACAGGGACCCACTGTCCTTGGTCTTGCCACTGCGAGCCCCACAGCCCAGCCTCAACCCCTGCCATGTCCACACCCGAGGCCCTGAAGGCCACTGTCACAGCCTCCTCGGATGCCTCCATGGCCTCCCACGCCCACCCTCAGGGGTCTCCATGCCCACTCTCAGGGGCCTCCCCTGTCAGGGCATCGTCTGTCATTTCATGGTTTCTTAAGGAAGAAGCACCGTAGTCTCTAATCAGACCGACATCACTTTCCTCTATAATCATGGATACTTTATGAAATATTTTATTATTTTTTAATTCTTTTTTTTTTTGGCCACTTTATTGCTATAGCCTCCCTTTGTGGCTATAACTAGCCATATGAAGTGGCTATTTTACTTTTAAGAAAGATTGCTCTTTAATATCCAAATTATTGTAAACTTTATTTGTTGTTAATAATTGGATCTGTCCTATTATTTTGGTATTGTACCAGATTCCAGCTTGGGGATGGAAATACATAGTCACATTGCAGAAAATGTCAGATAAGAACACAATATCATTTTGAATTCCTTCCCAACAAAATCATTCCTTTCCCACGTACCAAGTGCTATTAGCAATTCCTGTAGAGACAAAAGGTCAGACTTGGGAGAAATTGGAATTCCACACATTTTGCAGGGATAACTGAGTCTTATTTCTCAGTTTATAATCAGAGAGGGAAATGGGGTCATTTCTAGTAGGGGTCATTTTCCAATATTACCTATTTCTCACTGGCAAAAGCTAAGTATGGGTTAGGATTTTTTCCAATGCCAGCTAACTGTAAGGCTCACTTAACTAGAAAATGTGGGCTCTTTTTTGTGATGCTGCATAATTCTTTTTATGTGGGCTCTTAATGTACAATGTCTTAGTTTACAAATGCTATCTATTATTTTCCGTGATTGGTGCTTTCCAGAAAATTCCCATAGGTAATTTAATCCTTGCCCCTGCACTATGAAGTGTTAGTCGTTGTCCCAAAGTGACTTCAGAGTCCATCTGTATCAACATGGTGAATCGGCTTTGCTCAGTTAAATGTGGACTCCATTCCACCTCTGACTTCAGAAGTTTGCCTTAAATGGTTTGCCTTGTGATTTTGTAATGGAATCCTCCATTTTTGTAATGCTTAATTTTCCTTTAAAAGAGTTACCTATCCTTTTCTCTCTCACCCTGAAATAACATCCTTTTTTTTTTGTCTTTTTGAGACAGGGTCTCACTATGCAGTTCAGGCTGGCCTTGAGCTCACTTTGTAGCCCAGGCTGGTCTCAAACTTGCAACAATTCTCCTGCGTCAGCCTCCCAAGTGCTGGGATTACAGGTGTGCACCACCACACCTGGTTAACATCCCTTTTACACGTCCTATTTTTTAAAAGTTAATTCTGTTCTAGTAAATGTCTTTCTTGTCTTCCCTTCCCTGCTGAGCTACATCCCAAAGCTCCTTTTTATTTGTTTATTTATTTATTTATTCATTTATTTAGAGGCAGGTTCTTGCTACATTGCTCAGGCTGGCCTTGAACTTTCGATTCCTTTTGACTCAGCCTTCCAAGTAGCTACAATTATAGGCGTGTGCCACCACACTCAGTTTAAGAATGTTGTTTTCTCTTTACAGTAAATTTAGCTTTTCTTAAAATGTCTAGTCTAGTACCTGGATCTTCAGCAAACTCTTTTCGTTCTAGTATTTGGTTAATTTTGGTAAATTCACCATGAACTTTGTTGCCAGTGGAGACTAAAATAAGCATTTGCCACTCTAATACCTAGAATTTTTGTTATCTGAGATGTACCAAAATAAACAGCTGGCTGTGGTAGCGCACACCTGTAATCCCAGCTTGGGGGTGGGGGCAGGGGGGTGCGTGGCTGAGGCAAACTGGGCTACATCGTGAGTTCAAGGGCAGCCTGTGTGCAAAGGGAGACCATATGTCAGAAAAAGTGAAACAAAACAAAAAATACCAAAATAAGAAGAGAATTACTTTCTAAGAGTAGTGCAAAGTTTGAATCTTTCCAAGTATAAAGATTCAATTTAAGTAAGGTAGGAGGTAAGCAAATGGTCATAACAAAAACATGATAAATGCCTGGGATGCAGCTCAGTGTTGCAGCACCGGCCTGGCAAGCATCAGGTCCTGAGGTCGATTCCAGGTACCAAAAAGCAAAAACAAAAAACTATGATAAATGAAGAGATATAATAATATCACATCATGTGAGCTCAAGGCCAGCCTGGACTACTCCGTGAGTTCAAGACCAGTTTGAACTACATAGCGAGACCCTGTCTCAAAAGAAGGAGGAGGAGAAAGAGGGGAGAGAAGAGGAAGAGAAGAATACAGATTCATTAGAGATTATTTATTTACTGTTTCTTTTGTGGGGGGCATACTGGGAATTGAACTCGGGACCTTGCGCTTGCCAGGCAGGCACTTGTACCACTGAGCTGTATCCCCAACTGAGCTTATTTAGAAGAACAAAAGAATGTACATATAATAATATCACATCATCATTTGTAATTTCACTAACACCATCAAGTTTAGCCCTGTTCTCACGAACATAGACATTCATAGAATAGATGATGACACTCACAGAAGAGGACTGGAATAAAAGGAGAGTACGAAGAGGAAGCTACAGTGTCTTCTATAAACCTGTTCCGCTGTCCCACTGACTGTCTGCCCTGAGGTCTGGCCTCCCTCAGGGGCAGGGCAATTAGGCCCGCCTTCAAAGAGAGGGGACTCTGTGTACACATTTTAAAACTACACCTACCGAAGAAAGAATATATGCCAAACACTGGAGTGGTGGTCTACAATGGGGAGAATAATGAAAACAAAAGAAAAGGAAATAAATAAAAGAAGGTAGGGAGGGAAGGAAGGTTAGCAAGAGGCCCTTTGTATTCCGAAGAGGACAAGCTGCGGTGAGTTGAGGTGGCTATTTAATTGTCTGCACTGCCCCAGGAAAGAAAAGCTTAGCGTGCATCGTAGTCACTTTCACATTCACACAGAATACGACCTTTACACTTGTTTTTTTTTTTTTTTTGGTTTTTTTTTTTTTTTTGGTTTTTCTTCGGTACCGGGAACCGAACTCACGACCTTGCACTTGCCAGGCAGGCGCTTTTGCCGCTAAGCTAAATCCCCAGCCCCAACCTTTACACTTGTATCTTTCCTTTCTTTCTTCTCCTTCTCCTTCTCCTTCTCCTTCTCCTTCTCCTTCTTCTTCTTCTTCTTCTTCTCCTCCTCCCCCTCCTCCTCCTCTTCTTCTTCTCTTCTTCTTCTTCTTCTCCTTCTTCTTCTTCTTCTTCTTCTTCTTCTTCTTCTTCTTCTTCTTCTTCTTCTTCTTCTCTTCTTCTTCTCCTTTTCTCCTCCTCCTCCTCCTCTTCCTCTTCCTCTTCCTCTTCCTCCTCCTCTTCTTCTTTCTCCTCCTCCTCCTCCTTCTTCTTTTGGTATTTTTTGCCTGGCTGCAATCTTCTATTTATCTACAACTAGGTTTGCTCTCTTAACCATGTATCTTGGAGAGTTTTTTAAGTGTCAATATAAAGACAAAAGCCATCTTACTCTGTTACTGCACATTATCCCATAATGCAGGCACAACAACATTTATCTTACTGCTTCCCTGCTGATGGACTTTCAGATTGCTTTCACTTTTCTCTCTTTTCCCTTTCTCTCTGGTTGGCTGGGTGTCTCTCTCTCTCTATGAATAGCCATGCTTGTACCTTCTCTTTGCTTTGTCTTCCCTGGAGTTCAAGACTGAAGGCAGGGGACCTTGCAAGATGGACTCTGAGCAGGCCGAGGCTGTCTTGGGAGGCCAGGCAGGGGTACTGGGGCAGATTTGCTATTCCTTCGACCTCCTTGCCCTGCTTAGCCATGGAGGAGGTGATGGACTCGGCAAAGGTCATGGCCCTTGGCCTCAGAGATCTCATGTACAGCATGGGAGCAGAACAGCACAGGGTGAGGGAAGGCCTCCCAAGTTCAGCCAGCTGCCTAGGAGTTCATCCTGCCCCACCACTTGCTAGACTTGACATTGGGCATGTTGTCTCACACCTGATAGCTCAGTTTCCCCACCACTAAGATGAGTTGCTCTGAGATGTAAAGAAAGTATGGGCACAGTGCCTGGCACACAGTGATCTATCAATGCTGAGCTGTTAAGAGACCAGCCGGGCTGGAGCCATGCTAATCAGAGAGGGAGTGGGCTCCACTCAGTGGAGTCTGAGATCCTCCTGAATGAAGGGCAGAGCCTGGACGGTGGGCAGCATTCCCTGGGGGGAGCTGGAGTTAGGCTTTTTAGGGCATGGAAAGGTAGAAGTGAAAGTGCTGGGCTGGAGATGGGAGGCATGCTCTGTGGGGTGGGAAGCAACTCCCTGGGGCTGGAAGGCCATGTTCACCGGCTAGAGGAGCAAAGGCCTTTCTGGGATGTATGCAGGCTGTCTTCTGGCATGGAGGATGGAGGTCCAGGGCGTTCTGTGGACTTGAGCCCCTAAGCTGAAGCCACAGGTCCACTACAGGACGGTCACCAGGGTCAGCCATGGCCCCGGGTGCACCCTTCCCACCCACCTTCCTGTCTCCCTCAGCAGGGGGCTCCTCCCACCATCTGGCCACTCCCAGAATCCAGCATCCCCACCCCTCATTCCCGTCGGGAGGCGGGCGGAGGCTTCTCGCGGGGGCTGTGCCGGGTGGGCAGTTTTCCCAGAGCAAGGAGCAAAGCAGGACTGAGTTGGCGCCAACTTACTCAGATGTAGACATTGCTGGCTGGATGGCCAGCCTGCCCCAGCTAGCCTGAGCCCAAGGGCTCCCTCAGGCACCGTGCTCCTGCTGTGAGGCTGCAGCCCTGTACCCCAGGGGAGTGGCATGTCACAAAGGGAGGTCCGAGGGCCACCGGCGATGCCAAGAGTGGAGCATGGCCGGGCGAAGGCCAAAACACGGCTGCTGCCAGCCACTGATAGGAAGAGGCGCCACCTCGGCAGGACAAGGCAAGACCCGTGGGGAGAGACCAGCTGGAGTGACCAAAGATGGAGCAGAGCTGTCCCTAGCCCTAGAGGTGCCAGGGCTAGGGGCCCAGCTTGTGGCAGGGTAAGGAAATACTGGACCAGCAGAGGGAACTGGGGAGGCAGGGGCTGAGGGCCATGGATGCCTTCCCTGAGGGCAGAGCCTCCCGCAGGATTATTGCTGCCACCCAAGTGGGACGCAGGTCCCTGAAACTCCACAGCGCTATGCTGAGGATGGCAGGGACTAATCAGAGTCGGTCTCAACCAGAGCACAGCTCAGAGAGCAGGTCCAGCTTCTCTGGAGGAAACCGAGGCCTGGACGAGGGATGTGAATTTGCCATGGTCCCCAGCAGCAGGGCCGGTTGTTTTGACTTTGGGCTCAGGGTTCTTTCCACAGCAACCTCTTCATCTCGGAACCTACTGGGCCAAGGTTCAGTGCTGCTCAACAGGGTGTAGCTATGTGTTTCCCACAGCCCCAAGGAAAAGCGGGGTTCAGGCAGGGGAGCGGGACAAGCATTAGTGGAATAGCAGAGAGAACCCCGGACTCAGGTTCTGAGCCAAGCTTTGCTACCCTGCTGCCATCTGACCCCAGCCTGGGCCTTGCTCCGGCTGCAACCAGAGCAGGGCTGGGACCCACCAAGGTGGGCTGAGGCCCTTCATGTCACCTCTCCAGTGGGAGCCCTGGCAGCAAGATGCTCTTAGAAGGCAGGGCCAGATGGAGCGCAGGGCAGACCCACTCACTGGGGCCCTCTGTGCAGAGCGAGGCGAGTCCTGAGAATGCGGCGCGGGAGCGCAGCCGGGTGAGGACCCTGCGCCAGGCCTTCCTGGCCCTGCAAGCCACTCTGCCTGCTGTGCCGCCTGACACCAAGCTCTCTAAGCTGGACGTGCTGGTGCTGGCTACCAGCTACATAGCCCACCTCACCCGCACACTTGGCCACGAGTTGCCCAGCCCTGCCTGGCCACCCTTTCTGCGTGGGCTCCGCTACCTGCACCCTCTCAAGGTAGGGCTTGGGCTCGGGTCATTGGGTGAGGGACACGTAATGCCCAGGGCCTTGAGGAAGGGTCTGGGGATGGTGGAACACTGAATTAGGCCCCTGTCCTGGGCAGAGCTGACACTGGGGTCAGGTTCTTTCTGCTGTCTCAAAGGGAGAAGAGCTAAGGTTGGGTCTTGGGGAGGGGCTGATCCTGTGTTTCTCAGCGGGTGGTGACAGACAGTGGCTTTATGGGAATGCATTTTCTCTAAGAAGAGGGAAAGACTTCAGTGTTCTTAGTGTCAGAGGGTAAAAAAGGAGCAGGTTCCAGGGCTGGGTCCCGGACAATGAGGGGCACCCGGGATAGTCCTCAATGGCTGTGCGCCTGGCACTGTACCCGCCTCCCACACTCTGGACGCCTGTTGTAAGACAGATTCACCTTCCGGGAGAACAGCACGCCAAGGCAGCAGTCTAGAAGCAGCCGAATGCGGAGCAGCGGTATGGGGTGTGGGCTTCCAGCACACACCGCTTGCCACTACCACCTGGCTTTCCTGAACCTCCCCTTCGCTTATGCAGAATGGAAACTAACAGGAGCTACCTTCTCCTCTAAAGCACAAACTGGGATTCTGAAAGAAAAGTTACGAACAATAGGCACAATCGCAATGACAGCCAACCTGCTAAGGTGCTAAAGCTATGCCAGGAGCTAACCTAAGCACTTGGGGTGCTGGGGATCGAACCAAGGGCCTCGTACATGCTAGGCAAGTGCTCCACTCCAGTGCATTTCAATCTCTTGGTCCATGTGAGGACCAAATGCAGATTGCTTTACAGAGGAGGAGACAGAAGTACAGAGCAATCAAGTGGCTGAATGCGGTTTAAGCTCGCTGATCGTGCCCTGGACGGCACTGTACGGAGCCAGGTGAAGCGGGCCCTCAGCTATAAAGGAAGGGCCATCTCTGCCTCTGAGGAAAATATCATAAAGGGCGTCAATTTTATTTTTGGAGAAGATATTTTTTACTAACTCTGTCCTCTAAATAGCATCATTAGGAAATGTCTTGAAGCTTGAGTTTTTGTTCTTGTTTTTTCTTTTTTGCAAATATAGCAAATGCAAGATTCTGAGATGAAATGAGGCCACTCTGAAATGCTGAAGGTGGCACCTGAGTAACATAGCAAAACCCTTAGCTGCATTGGTGAGCAAGGCCCGGACATGTAGTAGGTGACCAATAAACATGTGGGAGAGTGAACAAAGGAAGCTGTAGGTCTAGGACTCTGGCAGATTGGTGAGGTGGGGTAGTTAGCCAGGGAGTAGTGCCCTCCGTCCCCAGGGAGAGGAACTGCTGGGAAGGAGGGCAGATTCAGGCAGAGTCAACATGGCGTGTGCTAGGCCTGCACCTGCAGTCCTCCGGCTGGAAGGAGCCCACTCCTTGGAGGAGCCCAGCTGGGAGGTTTTCCTGGCTCCCCTGCTCGGCCCATTGCCCAGGGACCAGCTCTGTCCAGGGCACCTGACCTCCTGTTCACCTCCCTCTCAGCCAAAACCTGATCCTCTTGGGGCCCCTGCTGTGCCTCTCACCCAGGATCAGGGAGTCAGGAGATCTTGGGTCCACACATGATAGCGAGGCCACTGCTGTCAGACTGTGATCCTAGGAAAGACATGAGGCAGGGCCGCTGGGAGGCCAGCATCAGGTGACAGGGACTGTGGACTATGCAAAGCTGCACTGGCTGCACTACTCACTTCCCATTCTGTGTCTTGCAGAAGTGGCCCATGAGATCTCGTCTCTATGCTGGAGGCCTGGGATGCTCTGGCCTTGACTCCACCACAGCCATCACCTCCAGCCAAAAAGCAAAGGAAGCAGAGGTGGGGCTCCAAGTCTCTGGAGAGGCAGATGTTCTCCTTCTCACCAAGCCACTCTCGCCAGCTCTTGGTGACAAATGACCATTAGCTCATCCCATTCTCCTACTCTTTGACTCTCGATTAGGGGCCTGGATTTGGTACCAGCCCCTACCTGTCTTCCCTCTGACTCTCAGCCAGTGGATCTGACTCAGGCTCGGCTTCCAAGTTACATCAGGCGGACCCAGAGTGTGAAGGACATTCTTTAGTTACTATTTTGTGTGCTGCCTGAGGCTTGACCAAGCCATGACTGTTGGGCTGTGGAGGAAGTCTGGCATAAGCATTGTAAGCCCCAGGATCAATACTCGATGGTTTGCTGAGATATGGGCGAAGGAAGATAACATGATGGCTTTCTAGTCAGTCGCATTCCTATGATAATTGAGTTGTATTGTCCTTGCTGAAACAGTTGATTCCTCTGCTGCCTCCTGGGTGGATTCTGAATAAAAGGTTACTGAAGAGGGTAATCTGGGGGCAGTCAGTTCTAGAGGCTGCTAGCACCTGATCAGAGGATTTTGGCTCTCTTAGTTTGATTTTTTTCTTATTTTTCTTATACATCTGCGGGCACCTAGTTCGGGGGGATCTGTTCACCCTGGACAGAGTTGGATGAGAAGTCCGACACCAGAGAGGCAGTGGGCACTTCAGTGGTGAAGAGTTCCAGGGAGCACAGGATGGAGATCCTCACCCTTGGCACCGGGAGGGGACTTCCCAGTGACTCTTTGGTGACAGCAACAGTGAAGTGAGAAAGGCCAGGGTTAGGCTGCGTTTGAATTCAGGTGATTGTGCCTCCCTTCCCTTGTCTCCCCTAAGGCTCCTACAAACCCTCTGAACAGAGGGAGGAAACAGAAATGACTGCAGGTGCAGAGGGAGGGGCCAGAATGGCAGCAGCCCCAGGTGCTGAGGGGAGAGCTAAGGGGCCCCTGGGCTCTTGGTAGCTGTTTGAACAGGTCTGGGACGGGGTTCTGCAGCCAGAGAGTAAACTGAAGAAGGACACATGCACCATGTTCTATGGCACCATGAATGCTTCCCTGACATGCGAGGGGCAGGAAGGAATGAAGGACGGTTGTCTTTGCTCGTGGGTCTCTCCAGCTGCTCCTCATCACTATACTCTTCTCTCTCTCTGGGCCCTGCACATTTTTCCTGTTTTTGTTGACATGAGTTATATCTACAGGTTAAGCCATAAAGCTCACCCTGCTTACATTCCACTTTTCAGAGAAACTTAGCAAGGACCAGCTGTCCTGTTTGAAGAGATCTGTCCCGAAAGCTGCTCACAGGCATCCATTTAAAGCCCCACCTGTGAAGGATATAGATGATATACTCAATGACATCCTGAAGAACATTGAAAGAAGAACATGGCTTTGTTTTTTTGTTTTTTTGTTTGTTTTTTTTTTGGCTTTTCGAGACAGGGTCTTGCTATGCAGTTCAGGCTGGCCTTGAGCTCACTACGTAGCCCAGTCTGGCCTTGAACTCAGCGATCCTCCTGCCTCAGCCTCCCAAGTGCTGGGATTACAGGTGTGCACCAGCATGTACCTTTTTTCAAGGAACTGTACAGCCTTCTCTTTTCATTATGTTAATAACCTAACCTCAAGGAAAATGAGCCAGGTCTGGGTTTGGCAAGTGCCCAGTGCCATGACGGCTTGAAGCTTCACTGGCTCTGGAGTTATCTCTACATTCATGCCTGAAATTGGCCCCCAATGCCAGCTTCTCCCTTCAGGCATTGTCCTCTCAAATTCTTCCCAAGTCCTGCCAAATGTACCAGAGTGTGATAGAGGTGTAACGGAATTTGTCCCAGGCCCTGAAGAAATAATTGAGGACTAACTAATCACAGAGTCTGCCCACACAGAAATGAACCTTCCAGAACAGGTGTAGTTTCAAAGCTGAAGTCCACGCAGAGAGGGAACTACCCTTTTAGTTAAATTTTGACATTCAAGACAGAACTGAGTCCCAACAGGGTTATTGTTTGACACAAGCTGTCATTGAATGTCATTGAATGTCATGAATGTAGAGTAGGGTTGAGGTCTGTTCCTCCACAGGACTGGCCAGAGCAGCAGGGGAAAGGGGTGCGGGGTGACTCAGCAAGCTGGGGTGGAGGTAGGAAAAGAGACACAGAACGTCCCAGCCTGAGCCGTACGGGATGTGGGAGAGCAGCTGGCCTGTGGCTGGGAGCCACGGGAGAAGGCCTGAGCCAAGGCTGAACTCGTAAATCTGCCTAGGACCACGACTCTGCTGAGAGACCCCGCAGCGCTTGTGCAGAGCCGCTTCTGGGCAGCTGGACGGGGCCAGGCAGAGGCAGAGCCCAGGTGTGGGAGGGCATGAGCAGCGCTCCTCACAAGACCATAAAAGTCCAGCTTGAATGTTCTATTCTTAAAGCCAAATAGGAGTGTCTTCCTGGGGAGTTGGAGGATGGTAGCAAGAGGGCAGATGAGTTCCTTCCCATGGTGGCACATGCTCTCTTTCTGGACACACAGAGACTGGCTTTGCTTGTATCACTAGGCGTCCCCCAAGAGTCTGGTGCGTCTCCTGATAACTGAGTAGACTTGGTTTGGAGTTTGCCCTGCCCCACTCTGCTCTGAACCAAGCCTCTGCCTCGTCCTATCTGCTCCCAGGGCTGACTACATCACTCTAGTGGAGAAGACCAAGAGGCCAGGAAGGATGAAGCTGTTGGAGGCTGAGGAAGGCAGATCCCACCAGGACACCTTTCTTCGGCTGCCTCGAGCTCAGGCGAAGTTGTTCTAGTGCCCAGAAAAGACCTGAGTGACCCAGGAGCCAGCTCCCCAAGCTGGAGGGAGCTCAGGCCAGAGTCAGAAGGGCTGGCAGAGGGAAGGGAGGCACAAAGGCAGGTCCAGGGGGTGACTGGGAGCACCCAAAGAGGAACCTGACAGCAGCCTCCCTGATAAGCACAATGCTTACGACAGCTTGGAGCCTGGGGTATGTAAACCAACCAAGTCCAGGAGAAATGCCTTTTGTCTCTGCAGCAAAGAAGAAAAATGCCCACTCACCAGGACACTTCGAGTCTCACCGGTGCTGGGGCATGGGATGGAGCAGCTAGAGGCTGCAGAGGCGGCCCAGATCCGCATCATGCGCAGTTTCTGCTCCCTAGAAACAAAGGTGTGGAGGAAGGAGCTGTGGAAGTTAACAGGATCACGAGTGCCAAGTGATGGGAAGGTGGTCTGCCTCGGGATGGAGGAACGGCTGCTCCCTGAGCTTGGTCTACTTGGCTTTCTTGCACTGCCTGTCATGGGACACGAGATAGGCAGAGGCAGGCGGTGAGGAGGACAGCCCCGTCACCTCGCTTGGCTTTCTCGTACACAGAGCAGCACGAGAGCAGGGCGGAGGCCTGGGTGGGCTGTGGAGGAACAGAACTGGCCAAGGGGTAAATAAGGGTTGTGTGGCCGCTGTGGTGTTTACCACCCAGGAACAAGAGTAATTAGAAATAGAAGATCAAGGTAGCTTCCTCCCTCTCCCTCTAGGAGGAGCCTAGTTAAAGTAAATTAGACAGAAGGTCCTCTTCTTTTTCTGGCACCAGCCTTGTAGGCTTTTTCTACTCAGTAGGCCAAATCCAGTTCCCCACTCATCTTTGTAAATAAAGTTTTATTCAAACACAGCCACTCTTACTTGTTTAAGTCTTATTTGTGACGGACTTCCTGATACCAAAGCAGAGTTAAATAGCTCTGACAGAGGTTGAAAAGCTTAAAATATTTGCCCTTATTTGCCCTTATATCCTGGCCCTTACAGGAAAGGTTTGGGGTTCCCTGCTTTGTTGGGTAATTCAAAAAGTTCAGGAGTATTCAAACTGTGGTCTGGGAACCCTGGGGTGATCTAAGTGAACAAAAGTTTTTTGGATTGTGTTTGTTTGTTTGTTTGTTTTAATTTTAGAGACAGGGTCTTGCTATGTAGTGCAGGATGGCCTTGAACTCACTATGTAGCCCAGGCTGGTCTCGAACTTGTGGCAATTCTTCCACCTCAGCCTCCTAAGTGCTGGGATTACAGGCATACACCACCACACCTAGTAAAACTATTTTCATTATACAAGATGCTATTTGCCTTTTTCACTCTTTCCTGAACAGATGGAATAGAGAAACAGGTTATTAGGAGAGATATTAAAATATTTTCAAAAATCTAAACCAATACCACTCTTCTTGATAAATATTTTCCAAGATGAAAAATAATTATTTTTTCCATAAAAATTATATATTGACATAGAATAGGTTTAGTTCATGCTATTTTTACATAAATACTTTATTTAGGGGCTGGGGATTTAGCTCAGCAGCACAGCGCCTGCCTGGCAAGCGCAAGGTCGTGAGTTCGATTCCTGGTACCAGAAAAAAAAAACAAAAACAAAACAAACAAATAAATACTTTATTTAAAAATCTCTATTTCAGGCAACCCTTTTGGGACCTCTCCTGTCTCTCAGGAGCTATTCTTATTCCCCATTCCCCATTCCTATTTCCCATTCCTTTTCTCCAATAAATGTTCCTACTCTTAAAAAAAAAAATCTCTATTTCAAGCCAAGTGTGGTGGCACAACCCTGTAATCCCAACACTCAGGAGGCTGAGGCCTGAGGATCACTGCAAGTTCAAGGCCAGCCTGGGTTACATAGTGAATTCAAAGATACCTTGAACTATACAGAGAGACCCTGTCTCAAAAACAAAACAAAACAAATCTCTATTTTAATGTCTTTGCAGTAATGATCAATGCTATGACCCACAGAAGCAAAACCTCTTTGGGGTTCTACCTTTACAGAATGTAAAGGAGTTCTGAGACCTAAAGTTTTCAACATCTGCACTTAGAACAGATGCATGAAAGTCAAGAAAGCTCCCACGCCAGCTCCTAGCCCCTGTACCAGGTCAGCTCCACCCTCTCCTCAGGGCAGACGAGAGATGGGCTTTGGCCTCAGAGAGAGAGAGAAGTCTTTGGGTCCAGGGAGCATCTGGCAGTGAGGACAAAGCCGCAGCCCAGGTCCCTTTCGCAGTGAGGTCTCCTGGAGGACAAAGGCACGACTGAGCCCCTCCTGGCTTGGCCCGTCTTCAGCCATCACCCACTTGTCTCCACTGCCCTGCAGCATGCCCTTCCTCATCTTCTCTGGATACAGGCTGTTGTCCATGGAGACGTCCTGGGCACATGCAGAACAAGGTGGGGATGTGGTAAGCCACGTACACAGGAGAGGGGAGGGGCCCTCTCTG
>NW_004955469.1:9132553-9143789 GCF_000276665.1 Chinchilla lanigera
GGCCAGGAAGGGAGGGGATCGCGGGACAGAGGCTCCCACCTGGCTGTGGCTTCGGCAGCAAAGCCGCTTCTGACAGGACAAGGGCAGGAGGGCGAGGAGTCTTGGCAGCACAGGGTAAATGGTCTGAGGGTTCAGGGTCCGGCCCCGCATCCGCCCTGCAGGTAAAGGTGCTTCTGAGTCTGCAGAGCAGCGAGGCCTCTGGAGCCCTCTGGAGCCCAGCCCAGCCCACCTCCCAGATCTCAGTCAGGAGGCTGGCTGCTCCCAACACCCCAGGCTCCGAGGAGGACAGAGCCCCCAGAGACTCCCTCAGCTCGGCCTTGTTGCCCTGCACCAGCACCCCACACCCTCACCAGAGAATCCCGTCGCCCCTCCAGCACCAGCCAGTGGCCACTGAAAGAGCTTTGTTGAGGAGAAGACTGAGGAGTGAACACCCGTGTCCCTCAGGTCTCATCTGCCCCGGCTGCAGAGCCGCAGTGAAACAGGACAGAGCCTGCTCCGGGGCTGTGAGCGGCCTCAGGAGATCCTCAAAAGAGGCAGGAGCTGCCCGCCAATGAGGAGTTAGTGGCGACAGAAGCGAGAACTCAGAGCCTGGGTCATTAAATATGCTGAGAAGTTATAAAGGGGCAAAGATGATTGTTTTAACCTTGGAAAAATTACAAAAAAATATGATCCAGGAACCAGAATAGAAACAATTAAGGATGACTGGAAGGAGGGAAAAAAAAGTTGAATAAATCAAGCTGGCCTAAATAACTTGACAGTTATATCAAGGCTTTGGTGGTTCAGAACCTCTGGTGTGGGTCCAAGTTGGATGAAAATAGCTTCCATGTCACAAGTCCCAGAAAACCCAGCTCACTGGCTGATGGCTGCGGGGGCCCCTGCAGCTCTGTGATCCTTGTGGGAACACAGATCTGTTCTCTAACGGTGCACCCTCTGGGTATGGCTGGGTGACAGAGCCACTGCACCTGAGGCCTTCACAAATGCACACAACTGTCAGGATCTTATGTACTCCAAGAGGAGGTCCAGCAGCAGAAGCCAGAAGTTTAAGCAAAGCTTATCCATAACCCCTAGTACGTGGGCACAAGCACCCCTTGATTTACAGTGGGGTTCCATCCAGCTAAACACACCGTAGGTTGAAATGACGCAACACATCTAACCTGCCGAACATCACAGCTTAGCAACACTGCACGTTGTAAAGTGCCAGTTGTTTGCCTCATGTGTGGTTGTTTGGGAGCTGGTGGAGCTGAACAGTGCCAGAGAGTATGGTGCGGCGGACAACCGGCCTGGGAAAAGCTGGAGATTCAAAATGTGTGCCACTTTTGCACCATCATTAAGTCGAACCGTTGTAAGTCAGGCACCATCTGTAATAAAAAGGATTTGGATCAGTAATATATTAGCTTAAAAAATATGGCAAGCACAAGGTCGTGAGTTTGATTCCCAGTACAGGAAAAAAATCCAAAAAATCGAAAAATAAATAATTAACTGCATGCAGTGGTGCACACCTGTAGAATTCCAGCACTCTTCTCTAACAACGCACCCACTGGGTAGGAAGACTGAGGGAAACTGAGGCAGGAGGCTCACAAGTTCCAGCTCAGCCTAGGCAACTCAGCAGCTCAGTGAGACCCTGTCTCAAAAGAAGGAATAAAAAGGGGTGGGGATGCAGCTCAATATGAAGCTCCTTGGTTTGATCACGGCGGGCGGGGGGGGGGGGGCATATGTTAAACCAGGTGAGACGGCTAACTTCTGGATTCCCAGCACCTAGGAGGCTGAGGCAAGAAGACAATGAATTCAAACCCAGTCTGGGCTACATAGACTCTGTCTTGAAATCCAAACAATGCCAGGCAAAGTAGTGCACACCTCTAATCCCAGAACTCAAGAGGCTGAAGCAGGAGGATCGCTGCAGCTCAAGGCCAGCCTGCAGTACAGAGTGAGTTCAAGGCCAGCCTGAACTGCATAGTGAAATCTTGTCCCAGAAAACCAAACAAAACAAAAATTTATTAAAAGATTTAGGGATATAGCTCAGTGGTAGAGTCCTTACCTAGAATGCACAAGGCCCCAAGTTCGAACTTCAGCACCAAAAAAAAAAACTTTCTGAAGAATGTATTTAAAATCCCCAAAGAGCAATAAGACTGACAATCAAATAGTAAATGAACTGAAAGCTTAAGCAAGCACTTTTCTAAAGAGAATATTCCAATTGCAAAGATGCTGTGTTTCATTAGAAGTTAGAAAATGCTAACTGAAGCCCGGCGTGGTGGCACATGCCTGTGATCCCAGCACTCGGGAGGCTGAGGAAGGAAGACTGCTACGAGTTAGAGGAAGGCTTGGAGTACACAGCGAGACCTATGTCTCAAAAAAACAAACAAAAAAATGCAAATTGAAACCGCAAGATACCACAAAGCGGGGCTGGGGATTTAGCTCAGTGGCAAAGCGCCTGCCTGGCAAGCGCAAGGTCGTGAGTTCGATTCTCGCCACCGGAAAAAAAAAAAAAAAGATACCACAAAGCACCCACTGGAATGGTTAGTATCTGTATCTATTAAATCCATTAAGTACATTCTAGGTGTATACCCCGCAAAAGAGCGCGCAGTCATAAAAATATGTACAAGTACGCTCCTAACAGCTGAAAGACGTGGAAAACTCTGCTGGCTCCCCCAGCTGCTGGGACTGGGATTCTGCACACCTCTTTCAGCTTCGCTGGAGTGCACCGTTAGGTTCCACCAGTAGAGAGCGCTAGAGAACGCCCTCCACACCCGAGGAGGGAGGCCAGACGCTCCTTGCAGGACTTGGCTGTCACTGGAAATGTCGGGGTCTTTTTTTTTTTTTTTTAACCTTTTTGGGACAAGGTTTCATTATGCAGTTCAGTTCAGGCTGGCCTTGAACTCACTTTGTAGCACAGGCCGGTCTCGAACTCGCAGTAATCCTCCTGTCTCAGCCTCCTGAGTGCTGGGATTACAGGCGTGCACCACCACGCCCAGCTTGAATGCCCGGGTCTTGACAGTAGCACTTGGTTCCGCGTCCCAGCCTTCTCTCCCTGTCAGCGTCAGCGTTTGTGAGGCTCCTTCCAGCTGCCAGCCCCTGCCGCTCCTTTCTGGAGTCTGCGTCGCCTCCAAGCTTCTGGGTCCCACGACTCTGGCCTCGCCCTCTAGTGAACAGCCACGGCGCAGGTGGCACCTGCTGGCTTTGGTTACCACCTCGTGTTTCCTTGGCAATTCCCTCTTGCCTTTTCCGCCCTTACCGTGAATTCCCTCTGCTGCAATAACCCGTGCGGTTTCTAGGGGCCTCACTGGGCACTGAAGAACAGAGCAGGGAGGTGAGCGGCTGTGGTTATCTGACCCACCCACGCTGCTTTTAAATGGGGAAGCTGGCGGCGATGTCCTGGGTGTCCCTCGCCCCTCCCGAGTTACTGCCATGGTCCCCCCTGCATCTCCTCTCCTGGACACGTTTCCAACTCAGAAACTACCTTGTCCCCGTGTCAGGGAAAAGGACCCACGGCCCCAGCAGGAGGAGTGGAGGAAGCCACGCCAGGGGTCGGAGCCAAGGTCAGGAGAACTAGATGCAGTTTGCAGATCCTTACCTGGTCAGTTGTCCACCATGTCTTGGCACGGTTCCAGCAACAAACCAGGGCCACAGAGAGCAGTGTTTGTGACTTCCTGCTTGTCATGAGGACAGCTAGGGTCACAGCAATCTTCACGAGCTCTGCCTGGCTGGGCTTTTTTTCTCCCTCTCCTACGGAAAGCACATTGGAAAATCGTAATTATTCCTAGAGTCTTTGTGACCATCACTAACTGAACTGAGCACATCCAACTCCAGAGGAACCTTGTTGTGACTGTACGTATGTGTTTAATAACATCTCGGTAAGGGCTGATTCTTTAGCCAGATTATAAATGTGTGCTGAAGTTGCTTCAGCAAACTAACAAGAAGGTTGTGCAATTTGCAAGAAAAAAAGCTTTGAAAAGAAAATTATATACCATGAGAGATTTTTTGGGGGGTAGGGGAGAGGTTGGACTAAGTTTATAAGAATTCATCATGATCGGTGTATAATTTTCCTAACCCAGTTAAGAGCACGCCTCTATAGTTTCTACCATTTAAGTCTGTGTCTAAGGAAAGCAGAACACAAACTACTTATTTTAAAATCTATTTTTATTTACACTTGGAACCAGAATATCCTCTGAAGGTTTTCCTAACGCATAAATTCTACACTGTGCCAAAGCACTCCCTTTGCTTTTCTGACATGGGCTCTGGTCAGCCAACTGTGGACTGAAACCTCTATGACTGTGGGCCAAAATAGTCCTCTCCTCCTTTCATTTGTGGGTGTCGGGTATCTTGTTGCAGCAAGGAGGACAGTGACTAAGACATCACCCTGAAACCCCTAGGGGAAGTATCATCAGTGTGAGGAGGCCAGCAAGGCAGCGAGGCAGATTCACTGGTGGCTCTGGTGTGTGATGACTTTATCAACGCTCAAGGATCAGACCCAACCTGAGCCACTGGCCTCCAGAAACCTTGATATGAGATAGTCAGCTGGCCCCGAGGCAGGGCGGTGCAGCAGAGGAGGCTGGCAGAACTGCTCACAGAATGGCATCCATGAAGCAGAGTGAGTGAAAGAAAGGAAGGCTGCGAAGAATAATCCCTTCCAGGCTACGCCCCCTACTGGCCCACTTCCACTGACCGGATCTCACCTCCTAACAGCCAAGCAGCTGTAAACTCATCAGCGGCCCAAGCCACTGAGGGTCATCATGCCCTCATTACCCAATCACTTCCCCAAAGTCCCACCCATGACTTCATCCATGTCAGAGAACCAAAGGGGGTGCTTCTTTCCATGCATCTCCTTTCACTGGAATAGAAATAAAAATTTCCACCTGGGAATAGTAGCACACATCCGTAATTCCAGCTACTTGCAGGAGGGTTGCAAGTTCAAGACCAGCCTGGGCAACTGAAGAAGACTTGTCTCAAAGTAAGAAGGGCTAGGTATTGTGGTTTATATCTAGATGTCCCTCAGACCATCATGTGCTGACAGATGGGACTTTGGGAAGGTGACTGAATTACAGGGGAGCTACAGCTGACTTGCTGTTAGGAAGTGGGGGCTGGTTAGAGGTGGGTCATGGGGGCGTGACCAGGAAGACCCCATCTCCCTCCCCAGCCCCTTCCCTTTCCGCTTCCTGGCCACTGTGACATGAACGACATTCCTCTGCCAGCCCTTCCTGCCTGGAGCCAGACAACTGTGGACTGAAACAAACAAACAAACCTCTCCTCCTTTAAGTGAGATGTGCTGGGGATTGTGTCCCAGCGGCAAGAATGTCCAGATGAGCTCAGGGGTGGATTGTTCCCGGGTTCCATCTCCCGTACCACAAAAAACAAAACAAAACAAAATAGACCCCCTAACACATTGTTTTTAATTTATTATGTCGTTGTTTTGGGGAGGGATTCTAGAGATCAAACCTAGACCCTTGTGCAGGCTGAGCAGGCAGTGTGCCACAGAGCTACATTCCCAGTCCCCACACCGTCCAAGATGACGAGTTACTGTATAGCCACGTGTGGTGGTGCGTGCCTGTCATCCAAAGTTCCAGTCCGGCCCGGGCAACTTAGCGACTTAGCAAGCCTCCGTCTCAAAAAATGTTCACAGGGACTGGACATGTAGCTCAGTGTGCAGGCTTTGGGTGCAGTCCTTAGTACTGGAAGAAAAAAAAAAAAAGAAGATAACAAACATGTTACATGAATGATTATATTAAAATTTATTGACAGAAGGAAGGCATGGGCAAATTAAAACTAAAACTCTTTTGGAAAACAATAAGACCCAGAAACCTGAGCAGCTGAGCTACATACCCAGGACAGAGTGGCATTTCCAACAGAATTTGTTAGCAAGGCCTGCTATCGATAGCTGCTTTCCACAGGGGACAATGGGAACTTTTGGAGCTCAAATGTCTGGGAGAAATTTCTTACAAATAACAGTGACAGACATATTTATGATAACAGAAAGAACAGGAGGAGCAGAAAAAAATGGCATCAGTAAAAACTCACAAGAGAATCCCTTCCCTGAACCCAAGTCTACTCGGTTCACCAGGGCCAGATGTATAAAGTCAACATAATTTGTGGGGTGCTAAAGTGATCCATATTTTCCGTATGGCTTCCCAATGAATAATCCTAAGATATTCAAAGCATTATTCACTTAACATTCAAAATTCACTTAACATAAAATTAACAATTTTAGCTGACGTGGTGGCACACACCTATAACCCAGCACTCTGGGAAGCTGAGCCAGGTGCATCACAAGTTGAAGTCTGGCCTGAGCAATTTAATGAGACTGTTTTAAAGTTAAGAACTGGGCAGAGGACTGAGGATATAACTCAGTGTGAAGGCCTTGGGTTCAATCCCCAGTACCATAAAATGGAAGAAAGGAAGGAAGGAAAGAAGGAAGGAAGGAAGGAAGGAAGGAAGGAAGGAAGGTAGGTAGAAGGAAGAGGGAAGAGGAGAGGAGAGGGGAGAAGAAGAGGGAAGGGGAGAAGAAGAGAAGGAAGAGGAGGGGAGAGGAGGAGAGGGAAGGAAGGGAAGGTGGGAGAGGGTATTATTATAGGTGGTAAGAATGCGATCAAGGGATCAAGGTAGATTCTTAACCACATATTGGATATGGCACTAAAGGTCACTTGTGACAATTTAAAAGCCCCTGCAACCAGGTGTGGTGATGCACACCAGTAATCCAGCACTCAGGAGGCTGAGGCAGCAGGATTGCTGCAAGTTCCAGGCCAGCTTGGGCTACATAGTGAGTTCAAGGCCAGCCTGAACTAAACAGAGAGACCCTGTCTCAAACCAAAAATAAATAAATAAATAAATAAATAAATAAAATAAATACAGACAAATAAAACCAGAAGAAAAATGAGAACTTCAGGAATAATAGACCCAACTTTGTCAATCAAAGTATAGCCCCACTCGACAGCTGTGCCAATCCCTGAGCCCTACACTCACTTGAAGCAGTCACAGGTCTGTCGTTGGACCAATCAGCAGGCTGAAATTTGAACTAATCACAGGTCCACACTTGGGCCAATCACAGACCTGCAGCTGCTATATAAGCAGGACTTTCCTTACACTTCTCCAGTTAGTGTACCAGGGCTGCTTCTGGTGTACTAACTTCCCTCTGCTATTGCACAGGTCCTGTTAAAATAAAGACTTATGCTGGTGGCCCTGTAAATCTGCTCATGATTTGTTTCTTACCTTGTGTGGGCTCAGAAGGTCCTGTAAATTTACTCAGGAATATTATCCCGAGTGATGTGGACAGACGTTTGCTCTGAAAGGGTGATGCACACTCGGGGCGGTAAGAGTGAAGATGTCAGACACGGTCAGCCAAGGTAGAGCGGTGACAGAGAATCAACCAGCAGAGTCTCCCAACAGCCTCCAGCACAAGCTGGCATCAAATGGCCATGGTCAACAGCGACAGAGACCAGTGGCTGGCTGTGTCAACCAATGTCACCCAGTATTAACTGGTGTCAACGGATGTCATCAGGACTGCTAGCACAGTTGTACTTTGCCCATTCATGACTCTTCTTTTTTTAATTGAGTAAAAGAACCCTCAAGTGATTGTCAGCAAAACCACTATACTAAATTTTGTAGCAGCTTTGTTCATAATAGCACAGCCTGGAAACCATCCAGCAGATTTTAGTACACCCGTAACGTGGAACACTAGTTTCAGCAATTAAAAGGGAAAAAAGCAATTGCTTCTGCAACACAGATGATGCTCAGATACATTATACGAAATGACAGAAGCCAGATTCAAGACTATAAAGTGCATGATTCCGTGCAGACAGAAACAGAGACACCATCAGGGCTGTCAGAGATACAGTCCACTGTGCCTTCCGCTTGCAGCCTTTACTGTGTGCTGTGCTGGACCAAGCAGATCTCTCAGTCAAGCGCCCCTCCCACCATGCCCCACCCAGGGCACCGCTCCACTGGGCCCCCAAGGACTGAGCCTTCTCCTCCTTCCCACCCACCCCTCATACTCGCTCACATTCTGAAACTGTTGAATTCTTTGATTCCTGTTGTCTTTGCTTCTTCTCTTTAACTTTATGGGCTTGTGGTCTTTTTATTTCTTTACCGAGATTACAGTGGGGTTTTGGAGTAGAACCCCAAATAGCATGTTTGATGAGTGATGTCTAGTTATACAAGCTCTTCTTTAATCAGGTCTACAACATACACATAGTTTAGGAAAGGAATACTGTTTTCTTGTGAATAAATATAAAAGGCATTCTCTGGCCAGCCTCAGAAAATGTGTTTACCAGACACGATCCCGTTAGTATCTACGTGCAAACTGTTGTATTTTTCTCTCTCTGGATGACAAACTTAAAAGAGGTGTCACACGGTCTCCAATCTGGCGGCCAGAATTCCCAATCTGGCGGCCAGTGTTGCTAGGGCTTCAGGCCAGAGTT
The DNA here is from genome assembly GCF_000276665.1 of Chinchilla lanigera. Lineage (NCBI taxonomy): Eukaryota > Metazoa > Chordata > Mammalia > Rodentia > Chinchillidae > Chinchilla > Chinchilla lanigera. The sequence continues at coordinate 9,140,959 of NW_004955469.1, forward strand.
CGTGGGGTCTGGTGAGCCCGTGGTTTTCCCAGGGTTGCTGGGAGAGGGACAGCTCACTAAGGGCAGAAAGCTGGTACCTTGGCAAAGGAGCCGGGGGATTGTGTATATCTGTGAGCGGCGTCCTGGTGTTCACACTCTACTCAGCACCCAGACATGCCTTTTCATTACTCTCATCGTAATCCTCCCTTATATAAAAAGCATAAAAATAGTGTCGAAATGGCTCTGACTCCTGTAGGAGACGTTCCCATTCCATTTTTCCTCCTCTTGTGTACGGCACCTGGATCTTCTGTCCCAAGGGGTCTGGAAACTTCATCCGGCCACAGAGTCAGGGACGCAGAGTCCTGGGTGGTGCGGCATGTCTCACTCTTCTGTAAGTGCCACCGCGGAGCTGAAGGGCTCTAGGGAGAGGCTGCTAAAACTTGAGATCACACAAACAGAAACCGCAGATTGTAACATGTACTACACACATCTTATTTTTAAAAATTTTACGGCTGGTTCGTCTTAGCCAGCTGACTCTGAAAGTTTTGGTTTTATTCTGTAACATCAAACTGTGGTCTTGGGTTGGGGGGACAACAACTGTGATCTTGTGGGGGAACTGTGATCCTGGATCTCCCACCACACTTATGCAACCGTACAATATCGGCCACTCTATGCGTGTGTGAAAACTCTGGGCTGTGCGAAAAGAAAAGAAGAGACGGAAAGACAGACCGGGAGGGCAAGCGAGCACAGGTGTGGGAAGTTCTTTGCGCTTTCTGCTTTTGATGATCTCTTGTGACAATGTGGTGCTGGAAACAGCAGAGATTATCTTGTCACCAGGAAGAGGAAGTCATGAGCCAACCAAGAAACGGAGCCAAGGCTCTGACACTGCAGAACTTCTGAACGAGGCCGCTCTGGAGTTCTGTTCTCCAGACACTGTTCTGTGAAACAGTGATACCACCTCTCCCAGCTGCCTCAGTGATTCAGTGATAGGATTTGGAGTCTCACTTGACAGGTGTTAAACGGCATCATTAGTAGACGCAGACCTCAGCCAAAGCAGCTTATCTGATCCAGTACACAAAACTATTTTAGTATGAGATCTACTGGCCGGCAATTCTGTACAGGTCCTTCCCAATTTCACATACTTTAAGAAGCACAGGCACCCTGCACAGACTTGGGAGATGTCTTAAGTTACTTTTCTCATTTTGCTGAGACAAAATACCCAACACCCACAAGTTAAAGGAGAAAAGATTTATTTTGGCTCACAGTTTATAGAGGTTTCAGTTCATAGTCAGCTGGCTCTAAGGCAGGGTAGTATATCACAAAGGAGAAATAGTCACAGAGTTGTATCACAAAGGAGAAATAGTCCATGGCAGGGCAGGAAGCAGCAGCAAACAGCAGCAGAAGCAGCAGCAGCAGCAGCAAGTAATGCCAGCAGCCCTCTTTCTGTCTCTTATATTACATGTAGGTTACCCACCCTCAGAACACTTACACCAGGGTAAGTCACCCTTAATTTCAGCATCACACATTTAATCCAAGCATCACACAGCCACTTCTGAAAAACCCCATTTATGACCCAGTGAGGCTTTGGGAGGACTTCTAGATACAAGCCATAACAGGAGAGAAGCAAAGGCTAACTCTGCCTCTTGGAGAGGGGGCTTTTCTTCCTGTAACTGGTTCTCTATCTCCTCCATGTCCCTGGCAGTCCCGAGGGTCTGAGCTGTCTGTGTGGGAAGTTCTGGCCTGCTGGCCAACTTCATGGGACAAGAATGCTGTTTCACAATCATGGGAGTAAGAAGGGCACACGTTAGCCCAGAAGTTGGGGTTGGTGACCCTGAAATATCATCAGTACTATGGAATCTGTACTGTCACTGTGAAGGATAATACCCACTGCTAACTGGTTTCATTTCTAAACATTCTAAAATGAATAAAAGTTATCAAGTGTTTAATAGCACCAGTTTGATATATGGCTAACACTCTTATTTTAAAATGTTTTGCAGAGATTATATGTGCACACAGCACGTGTAGAAATCAGACCAGGGCCAGGGATGCAGCTCAGCGGCACAGTACCTTGCCCAGCAAGCATGAGGTCGTGAGTTTGATTCCCGGTACCAAAAAAAAAAAAAAAAAAATCAGATCAATAACCCTTGCTGTCATCTTAGTCTCTCTTCCTTCTCTAGAAGAAACTGTGATTGTCAGGTTCTTGAGTATTCTTCTAGAGTTCTGTAGACACACAAGTAAATATATACATTTTTTTACGGAGGCGCTGGGGATAGAACCTTATGCATGCTAAGTGAGCACTCTGCCCCTGTGCAGCTCCACTTTTAACTCACATGGTAGAACATAAGGCTTATTGGCCGCATCTCAGAGATTCACATCACTGGGTTTGGTGGTTTTTATTGCTGTTGTTGCATATTTCTCTTTTGTTTTGTTTTGGGATGCTGAGAGAAGAACAAAGATTTTAATGCATAGGACCTTTTATAATCATTGGTGAGGTCTCAGATCTAAAGTGCTCTTCCAAAGCAAAATGACACGTTAAGGTCACACATCATGCACATCCTTCTGAACCTGGTCACCTGGCTGTCTAGTGCCAACAAGACACGCAGCATTCCTGGCTGCCGCAGTCTATACCCCAGTGATATCAGGAAAGAAATGCTCTTTGAAGCCCCCTGCCTCAGCTGGGAGGGACCTGCTTTTTTTTTTTTTTTTTTTCTGGGTTTTTTATTTGTTTTTATTTTTTTTGAGACTGGGTCTTAAAACACAGTTCAGGTGGGCCTTGAACTTAATATGTAACTCAGGCTGGCCACCGCAGAGCTGAAGGGCTCTAGGGAGAGGCTGCTAAAACTTGAGATCAC
>NW_004955469.1:9143889-9158114 GCF_000276665.1 Chinchilla lanigera
CTTTGAAGCCCCCTGCCTCAGCTGGGAGGGACCTTCTTTTTTTTTTTTTTTTTTTTTTTTGAGGGTTTTTTTTTTTTTTTTAGTTTTTTTGAGACTGGGTCTTGCCATACAGTTCAGGTGGGCCTTGAACTTAATATGTAACTCAGGCTGGCCACCGCAGAGCTGAAGGGCTCTAGGGAGAGGCTGCTAAAACTTGAGATCACACAAACAGAAACCGCAGACTGTAACATGTATTACACACATCTTATTTTTAAAAATTTTATGGCTGGTTCGTCTTTGCCTACAGGCAAACCTCCTGTACCTCCTGAGTGCTGGAATTATATGTATGTGCCACCATGCCCGGCCTAACGCTGACCATCTAAAAATGACAGAGGACATTTTGCAATTATAGAGTGACTTCTAAGTAAAACATCAATAGCATCACAATTGTCTTAGTTCCCTGAACCTCAGGATTAATTTTTTGTTGTTGTTTTTGAAACAGGTTCTCACTGTATATTCTAAACTGATTCTGAACTCACTATGTAGCCCAGCCTGGCTTCAAACTCAATCTTTCAACCAGGCATGGTGGCGCACACCTACAATCCCAGCACTTGGGAGGCTGAGGCAGAAGGATTGTTGCAAGTTCGAGACCAGCCTGGGCTATAAAACGAGTTCAAAGCCAGCCTGAACTGCATAATGAGACCCCATCTCAAAAAGACAAAAACAAACAAAACAAAACAAAACAAAGAAAAAAGTCGGACTTTCTGCCTCAGCTTTAGAGCTGGGATTAAAGGCATGCATCACCATGCCTGACCAGTACTAATGTTTTTGTGCATAAAATTTTATTTAAACTCAGTCAGGACAGATACTTCCAGGCACTGCCCACCTTCTTGCATGAAGCTCTAACCCTATATCTACTTTAGAATTATATATATATATATATAAAGTAATGTTATCTTTTTTTTTTTTTTGAGACAGGGTCTTGCTATGTAGTTCAGGCCAGCTTTGAACTCACTTTGTAGCTCAGGCTAACCTTGAACTCGTGACAATCCTCCTGTCTCAGGCTCCCGAGTGGTGGGATTATAGGAGTGTACCACCACACCCAGCCATCTACCTATACTTCTGCATGGCTGCTTGTGTCTTTTTTAATTATTTATTTTTATTTGTACATGTTTGCAGTACATAATTATTGCATTCATCATATGGAGTTTGTACTTGTACATAATACACCTTAATTCTCTTTACATCTCTTTTCCCTACCCTCTCTCCCCCTTTCCTCTATCTCTTGGTTCCCTTCCTACTTGCAAAAGTTATTTTTTTCTTCTTCTTCTCCTTCTCTTCTTCTTCTTTTTTTTTTTTTTTAAAAAAACATACTCTAACTAAATTGCCCAGGCTGGTCTCAAACTTGCAGTTCTCCTGCTTCGACTTCCTAGAATGCTGGGACTTAATGCATGCACCACCACACCTGGCTCAGTATGTGTCTTGTTTTGCTTTGTTTTTGGTACTGGTGATTGAACAAAGAGATGTTCTACCACTGAGCTACACCCCCAGCACTTTTAATTTTAATTTTGAGAATGGGGGAAAAAACACAAATTATATCATGGACAGGTACAAATTCTCTATGATGAATGTGATCATCATGTATATCTAAAATGTACCAATAAAATTTAATTTTTAAAAAGAAAGGAAGAAAAAGGACTAGGGATGCAGCTGAATGTAAAGTTTAATTTAATTCCCTGGGTTTAATTCCCAGTGCCATAAAATTAAAATTAAAATTAAATTTTAAAAAAAATTTATTTTGAAACAGGTTCTCATTATATTGTGGCCTGAAATTTGGGATCCCCCTGTCTCAGCCTCCCCAGTAGCTAAGATCATAGGCATGTACCACTATACCAACTTCATTATGTTTTAAATCATCTTTTTTTCTTTCTTTCTTTCTTTTTTTTTTTTTTGTCTTCTTGAGACAAGGTCTCCCTATGCAGTTCAGGCTGGCCTTGAGCTCACTTTGTAGCCCAGGCTGGCCTCGAACTCCCATCCATCCTCCTGCCTCACCCTCCCAAATGCTGGGATTACAGGCGTGTGCCACCATGCCTGGCATAAATCATGGTTTTCTGTGCAAAGGGATATATAGTGCTCTGCTGCATGGCTATAGCATGACATATTAACTAGCTGCCTATGCATGAACAATGTACTGGACACTGGCCATTTTTTCTGGCTGGTCAGTTCCTCCAAAGCACTTCTAATGTGGGTGGGAAAACTCACTCTCTAGTCTCCTTTGAAGCTCTAGCACACTGTTGCCTACATCCAGGCCCCAAATAGAAAGTGTACCCTATAGGAACTGGGATCTAGCCGGGCATAGTGGTACACGCCTGTAATCCCAGCACTCAGGAGGCTGAGGCAGGAGGATCGTTGCAACTTCGAGACCAGCCTGGGTTACAAAGTGAGCTCAAGCCCAGCCTGAACTGCATAGCGAGACCTTGTCTCAAAAAGCCAAAAATAAATTCACCTTTGGGGCCAGGGACATAGTTCAGCGGCACAAGCGCCTGCCTGGAACTGGGCTCTGCAGGCATCTACTTGGCTGGCCGGACTGCAACACAGGCTCGCAGCTGTGGAGGCAGTGGGGGCTGCAGAGCAAGGTCCTGCTGCACAGGAGACACTGGGGGACCAGTGCCTGTCACTTGCAGCCAAGTTCTTGGCAGCAGCCCATGCGGTTTTAAGTAGTTCTTGGCCCCAGCTAACTGGCTGTTCTGCTCATCTGGCTATTTCTGCATCCGCTTGTGCTCTAGCCCTTGCAACAATTTACAATAAACAGCCTGCAACTAATCCAGCAGAATCAAATCTGCAGCTTGCAGCCAGCAGCCTAGTCTGAGACAAACATTTTGTTTTCCTTCTAATTTGTTCTTTTTGTAGAGAGGGGAAAAAAAAAAAAAAACTGTGACAGTGGCCGGGAATACAGCTCAGCGGCACAGCACCTGCCTGGCAAGAGCAAGATTATGAGTTTGAATCTCCGTACTAAAAAAAAAAAAAAAAAAGTAACAATTATCCTTCCATGTACCTTTATAAAGGCTAAATCTATGGCATAAAATGCTAAAAATAAAATTGCTGCTCTAAAAACAATGAGTTTCTTTTTTTTTCCGCTGGTGGACACCCCGGAAGAAGCACGGTCAGCCTCTCTTCCAACTGCCATCGTGTCTAAGTCGGAGTCTCCCAAGGAGCCGGAGCAGCTGGGAAGCTCTTCATGGGAGGGCTGAGCTTTGACACAGCTCTCATCAGTCTGAGAAGCCATTGTGAGCTGTGGGGACCCTCGCGGACTGTGTGGTAATGACAGATCCCAACACCCCGCGCTCCTGGGGCTTTGGGTTTGTCACTTACGCCACTGGGGAGCAGGTGCCTGCAGGCATGAATGCAAAGCCGCACAAAGTGGACAGAAGAGTTGTGGAACCAGAGAGATGTCTAAAGAGAAGATCCTCAAAGACCAGGCACCCATTTAAGGGTGAAGAAGACCTCTGTTGGAGGCATTAAAAAAGATACTGGAGAACATCACCTAGGAGATTATTTTGAACAGTATGGAAAAATCAGAGTGATTGAAATCATGACGGACTGAGGCAGTGGAAAGAAGAGGGGCTTTGCTTTTGTATCCTTTGCTGACCATGACTCTGTGGATAAGATTGCTGTTCAGAAATACCATACTGTGAATGGCCACAGCTGTGATGGGAGGACAGCTGTGTGGCAGCACGGGATGGCGAGTGCTTCATCTAGCCAAAGAGGTCAAACTGGTTCTGGAAATTTCGGTGGTGGCTTTGGTGGGAATGACAATTTTGGTCGCGGAGGAAACTTCAGTGGTCGAGGTGGCTTTGGTGGCAGCTGTGGTGGATGTGGATATAGTAGCAGTGGGGATGGCCACAATGGATTTGGTAATGACAGAAGCTACAATGGATTTGGCAGTTACAACAATTAATCTTCAAATGTTAGACCCGTGAAAGGTGGAAACTGTAGAGGCAGAAGCTCTGGGCCCTATGGTGGTGGAGGCCAGTACTTTCCCAAACCGTGAAATCAAGGTGGCTATGGTGGGCCCAGCAGCAGCAGTACTGGTGGGAGTGGCAGAAGGTTTTAGATACTTCCAGGAAACAAAGCTTAGCAGGAGAGGAGAGCCAGAGAAGCGACCGGGAAGCTACAGATTACAACAGATTCGTGAACTCAGACAAGCACAGCCCTGGCTGGGCCTCACTGCTACAAAGATGATAGAATGACGGCCCCAATAGCTGTGGCTCCCACGATCCGCACCAGTTATAATTCAGAAGGAGAGAACCCTGTTCTGACCCAGCAGCCACATGGATCTCCTTCAGAAACTTTGACTGACCCTCTTTGGGTCAGGGCAGCATGTCTGCTACCAATCACTGGTCTAAGAGAACGGATACTTTGGCCACCAAGCTGGGGAGGACAGATCTTAATAGTGGAACGAAGAAAGGGCCATGTTACATGTTATGAATCTGAGACTCAGCAATCAAGCAATTGTCCAAGGGCACAGGAATGTAGGGTAGAGCTCTCCAAAGCAAATGTACTTGGCATGGTGTCAAATGCCTGTAATTTCAGCACTGGGGAGGCTGAGGCAGGAAGATCAATGTAAGTTGGAGGCCAGCCCGGGCTACATAGTGAGTTCAAAGGCTGCCTGGACAGCAGAGTAAGACTCTGTCTCAAAAAGAAAGAGGAAGAAAGAAAGAAAAAAAAAAGAAAGAGAGAGAGAAAGAGAGAAAGAGAGAGAGAGAGAGAGAGAGAGAGAGAGAGAGAGAGCAAGCAAGCAAGAAAGAATTATTTGGAGTTTTCTTCCATTTTTTTATTCCTGAAAAATATTTCACATATTCTAAAATCCACCATTTAAAAATTCACAACTCAGTAAAAAAAAAAAAAAAGCCTCAGTGTTTTAAATACCAGGCCTTGGGCTGGGGATTTAGCTCAGCGGCAAAGCGCCTGCCTGGCAAGCGCAAGGTCGTGAGTTCGGTTCCCGGTACCGGAGAAAAACAAAAATAAAAATAATAAATAAATAAACAAATAAATAAATACCAGGCCAGATGTTGTGTACTTGGTGTAATCAGTGCTGCGCTGCAAAATATTCGGCAACCAATTTGTCACTATTATTAGTTAGACTATTGGCTTACTTACCTGTCTCTGGTTCCTGAGACAAAACATCCAACACCCAAAGCTAAAGGAGAAAAGGTTTATTTAGCTCACCATTTGCAGAGGTTTCAGCCCATAATCCACTGGCTCCAAGGCAGGGTGGCACACGGCAGAGGGCAACCGTTCATGGTGGCAGGAGACAGCAAAAGCGAGGTGGGGGAGACCTCTTTCTGTCCCTTATATTGTACGCAGGCTCCCCACCCTAGGGCAGATGTAGCACTCATACCCTTAATGCCAGCATTGGACCATGATTAAAGATTATTCGCTTAATTAAAGATTAACCATAATAAAAGATTATTCGCTTTTTTGACAAATGGGCAAAGAATTCCAATACATATGTTTCTGGACAACACATACAAGAGCAAAGTGCAAGCTAGGCATGGTGGTGCACACCTGTAATCCCAGCACTCTGGGAGGCTGAGGCAGGAAGATGATAAATTCAAGTTCAGCCTGGGCAACTTACTGATTTAGCAAGACCTTATCAAAAAAACAAAACAAAACAAAGCAAAATAGCTCAATGCAAAGGCCCTGGGTTCAATCCCTGGTACTGGAAAAAAACAAAAAACAAAAAAACAAAAAAAAAACTGAGTGCAGTGGTGCACAGCTATAATTCCAGCACTCTGGGTAAGGCAAGAGGATCATGTGTTCAAGCCCAGACTGGGTAGCATAGTGAGACCTAGTCTCCCCTGTCTCCCCCGAAAAATTGCACCAGATACTTGTTAAAGGTGGCAAGGAAGACTTTATTTGAGACTACTCAATAAGGGCCAGGACTGTCACAATAGCCAGGCATGGTGGCACATGCTTGTGATCCCAGCACTCGGGAGGCTGAGCCAGGAGGATCATGGGAGTTTGAGGTCACCCTGGGCTACATAGTGAGTTCAAGGCCAGCCTGGACTACGGAGGGAAAACCTGTCTCAAAAAAGAGACTGTCACAATAGGGAAGAGAGATTGAATCCAACAGCAAGGTGTTGGATTACCTGTATAACTGGCAAACACAGAACACAGCTGAGTCTAGGCCAGCACACAGCTCCCCCACAGCGAGCCATCTGTGATTGCTCCAGCGAGCAGTTGTTGCTGGGATTCTCCTGGGCTTCGGCCCCAGCCAGCACAGTCTGCGGAGTAGACATGGAGGGTCTCTGTGATCAGGTGATAGGTGAATTTGTCACCAAATTTCCGCAGTTGGTGATGCAAAGTCAATGGGCCTATTGCATCCAAGCCCTGCTTGTCACTTCAAGTCGCAATGCCTGTGTAAAGAACGAGAGGGGGACCGTGCAGCAAGCACCACCCATGGGGACCTCTTGGGGCCAATTAACAGTGAGGGAGGGCTCTTTGGGGTTTCGGGTCAGAATCAAATAACACACACCCATAAAGGGATTGAAAGGACAGTCGCTCATATTTGGTATCTACACCCGGGAAAAGTCACTATTGGGGTTTGTTTATTTATTTGGGTTCTAACGATTGAACCCATGGCCTTCTCATTGAGCTACATCCTTTTTCCTTTTTATTTTGAGACAGGCTCTCACTAAGTACCGAATTGCCACGCTCTGCCTTCCGCCTCCCTGAGAGCCAGGATCACCAGCGTGGGCCGTGGTGCCCGGCGGAGTGGTTTCTATCCTACTGTCATCCAGGACAATCAAATCGGTCTATAAATTTAATGCGATCTTAACCAAATTTTCATAGGAGTTTAAAATTGGAATTTGGGAATTCCAATTATCTTCTGAAAGAGAAAATAGTCAGGGGGATGTAGCTTAGGAGTTGAGCATGCGCTTAGGGTAAGGTTTCACACAAGTGAGAGATGGAACAAAGGTAAAGAAAGCCTTTATTGTAAGGCACAGGAAGGCTGCAAAAGAGACGCAAGGACCCTCTTTAGGCTGCTAAAGAGATGCAAGGATCCCTCCTGAGGAAGGGTCACAGAGACAAACGATATATTGGGCTTCGCTGAGGGCAGGGTTTGCGGGGAGTCTAAGTGACGCAACAGATGCTGATTGGGAAGGAGGGATCACGCATGCGTAAAAATAAAATGGGAACTTGTGGTTAGACTGAGGAAAGAAGGCAGAAGTTAGTGTGGGAGGGACGCGTTGGTTGTTGTTTTAGTCTCCGCGCCACATCAGATGGCTGCCATGATGACTTGGCACGGGAAGAAACCCATCACTTAGCATACCTGAGGCCCTGGGACTCAGCCCCCCAAAATTAAAATTCAATGAAAATGTAAGTCTATAAAATAATACAGATGTAACAATATAAAACTGAAGGGATTAGCTGGGCCTGGTGGCACACGCCTGTAATCCCAGCACTCGGCAGGCTGAGGCAGGAGGATCATTGCAAGTTCAAGAGCAGCCTGGGCTACAAAGTGAGCTAAAGGCCAGCCTGAACTGCATAGCGAGACCCTGTCTCAAAAAGACACACACACACAAAAGCTGAAGGGATTGAAAATAATCAAATCTGCCGTACATGCTCCAGTTACTTGGAAAACTGAGGCAAGAGGATCACAAATCAAAGCCAGCTTGAGCAATGTAGTGTGGCCCACTCTCAAAATAAAATTTGGAAAAGGAGGAATAGGGCTGAGAGGGTGGTTCAGTACTCTGAGTTCAAGTCACACTACTGCCAATAAATAAATAAATCAGTGGACTACGATAAAGCACAGAAAGGGACCCATGTATATGTGCAAATGAAGTTTACAAAAGTGACACTTAAATCTGGAAGCAAAAATGTGCCTTTTTTAATAAATCACCTGAGATAATTGGCTACCCAGTGAAGGGGGAGAAAAAAAGCAATAAACTTCTTGCCCCATCACATCAAAAACAGAGTACTTCATCATTTAGGCAGGAAAACTTAAAATATTTTTAAGGTTTTTAACCTATGTTTTAAAAATACTACTGGGGTGGAGAATCTCTTTTGAAGCAAGTTACAAAGTCCGAGGGTGTAGAAGACAGACATTTGTTCCCGTAAAATTCAAAGTTCTGGTTCGGGTTAGATATTACTGGGCACAGCCCCAAATAAGTCAGTTTCTACACTTCGGGTTGGGATTTTGAGTTCCGGGATTCACGGTTTCCCAAGCAGATTAGACTGTGAGGAAAGCTGTGTCGTCCCTCAGTTGTATGGACTGGATGTGACACAACATTTCTCAGTACTCAGGACAAAGTGTTCTTCACCTGCAGCTCATGAAAATGTGTTACTACAATTAAAAGGACAAAAAGATGTCCACAGCAATGCGAACGGAAGTTCTCTGAAGAAGCCGCGTCCACTGTGAAGAACTGCAGCCTGACCCGGCTGACCGTGGACAGACCGATGTTGTAGAAAGAGCCAAGGTCACCTGAGCTGTCTTTGGTATCTTTCAATAGTCATTGCCAATCAAGCTCTGCTTATCTGTCTGACTCAGCGTCCTCGAGACTGCAGATACACGCTCAGATGCGTTTTCCCTGACACTCCGCGACCCCTAGAGGTGGAAATGAGACAGCTGAATTCTGTAGGAGTTCGCCTTTCTCTATTCCTATACTCTGTGACTTTCACTTACTTTTTTTGTTCTGTGACTCTCAAATTTCCTGTAACCTCTTCCTGGATACCGCGTCATTCAAGATAACTTGAATCTCTGTTCCAAGGCCATGGTCGCTCGCAGTTGGTTAAATCCACTATTTCCTTTTAAAGCAGTGTTGTAATTTTATATTGACAGCAGTAAAAAGATATCATAAAGATACTTGGGCCAGGCATGGTGGCGCATGTCTGTAATCCCAGCACTTGGGAGGCTAAGGCAGGAGGATTGTTGCAAGTTCAAGACCAACCTGAGCTACAAAGTGAGCTGAAGTCCAGCCTGAACTGCATAGAGAGACCCTGTCTCAAAAAAAGCAAACAAATAAAAAAAGATACTTGGATTTGAGAAAGCACCAATCCCTCAAGTTCACAAGATTTCTTCAGTGAATGCGAAACCAAAAGTGGTTAAATGCTGGGGAAGAACTAAACCCCCTCTGCCACACCAAGTTATTCCAAAGGTTGAAGCAGGAAGATCCCAAATTTGCGGCCAGCTTGGGCAATTTATGAAATAAGATCTCTCTCCAAACAAAGGGAAGGGGTTATGGGTATGCTTGAGAGCTCCCTGGATTCAATCCCCAGTACAATCAATCATTCAGTCAATAAACATGGGGTAAGCCCAGCACTCAGGAGGCTGAGGCAGGAGGATTGCATTAGTTTGAGGCCAGCCTGAGCTACATAGTAAATTCAAGGCCAACCCAGGTTACATGTGGAGACCCTATCTCAAATAAACAAAACAAACAAATCATGTGGAGTAGGAAGCAATGAAACCCTGATTCCATGGCAGTTTCTGGTTTTAAAAATGCAATTTGTATTTTTTAAAGATTGTGCTGGGAATTGAACCCAAAGCCTCTGCACTGAGGTTCAGCTCCATGGAGCCCTTTTTTGTCTTTTTGAGACAGGGTCTCGCTATGCAGTTCAGGCTGCCCTGGAGCTCACTTTGTAGCCCAGGCTGGCTTCGAAATGGACACAGTCCTCCTGCCTCAACCTCCTGAGTGCTGGGATTACAGGCATGTGCCACCATGCCCAGCCTTGCCCTTTAAAATTTTTTAAAACCAAAAAAAAAAGTGTTTTTTTAAACTTCTGTGAAAATAAATGATATAAATCACTGGGCATGGTGGTACATGCCTCTCATCCCAGCACTCAGGAGCCTGGGGCAGGAGGACCACAGCAAATTCAAAGCCAGCCTGGGCTACATAGTGAGACCTTGTTTAAAAAATAAAAATATAATCAAAGTTAAAGGCAAAAGGTGGGAGAAAAAAATGCTGCATCTAGTATCTAGAAGATACATATCTAGCATATACATAAGTCTGGAAAAAAGGTTTTCACAGTCCGGAGCCCGCCTCCCCTCCCCACGCCGTGGGGGCACACAGGGAATGGGTGCCAGCCGCTCGGGCTCCTTCCCAGGCTTTGCACCAAGCACGTCTCTGGTGCAGCAGGCTGGCGCTTCAGTTGAACCCAAGAGCTCTTCTCTTTGGCTCCCTTCTTTTCTAATTGTTTTTCTCTCCTCCTCCCTCTTCCGCTTGGGAATTATTTTCCTTTGCACATTTCTGTAAGCTATCGGGCCTCTTAGTGTGTGTGAAGCGATCACTGTGAACACTGGTTCTCTGGCTGGAGAATCCTGCTGGCAGTTGTTTGTTGCACCAATAGCATGCTGGGTGACGTCACCACCGGAAGCGGTCCTGACACAGCCGGAACCCAGCCCTCACTTTCTAGTCCGTAGTTCTTCCTTTGAGGAAAGAGTGTAGTCAGGCACAGAAGCTAGTCAAGGCATGGTGACCATGAGCTGGTAAGCACTCTTCGAGGCTGAGGCAGGAGAATCACAAGTATAAACCCGGCCTATGCAATTTAGCAAATTTTTTTTTTTTGGTACCAAGAATGGAACTCAGGACCTTGTGCTTGACAGGCAGGCGTTTTGCCACTGAACTATATCCCCAGCCCCACAATTTAGCAACTTAGTTAGACCCTGTCTCTAAAAATAAAAAGGACTGGTGATGTTCATTGTGAAGGTCCTAGGCTCAATTCCTGGTACCAAAAAAGGAAAAAATAAAGAGACACAGTTCTATACAGAAATACAGGTAGAAATTAATGTAAAGTAGATATAGAGGGGTTACACTTGCCAGACAGTGTCACAAAGACATCTGCCTGGAGTACAGGTTTGGACATATTTTTATGCACACAAAAATTGTTCCTGGACTGAATGTGTTGGCACATGCCTGCAATTCCAGCACTTAGGAGACTGAGGCAGGAGGACTGCAGGTTTGAGCCCAGCCTTAGCAATTTAGTAACTTAGAAAGACCCTTACTCAAAAAAAAAATACTCGTGAGGTTCAGGGAACTAAGTATATGCCCAGGACATTTCTCTTAGGGATTACTCTGGAATATTGATATCTCAAGAATGGCTTTCCTGTTTCAACTGGACCATATTCCCTCAGGGGCCTTAATCACAGAAGAATCTTTTTTTTTTTTTTTTTTTTTTTTTTTTTGAGGCAGGGTCTTGCTATGCAGTTCAGGCTGGGCCTGAGCTCACTTTGTAGCCCAGGCTGATCTCGAACTTGCTATGATCCTCCTGCCTCAGCCTCCCAAGTGCTGGGATTACAGGTGTGTGCCGCCACTCCCAGCCTCACAGAAGAATCTAAATCAGGTCTCAGCCCAAGGCAGGAGGGTCTCTGAAGAAAGCTGCCCTTCTTTCTTTTCTTTTTTTTTTCCTTTCTTTTTGTGTGTGTCTTTTTGAGACAGGGTCTCACTATGCAGTTCAGGCTGGCCTTGAGCTCACTTTGGAGCCCAGGCTGGTCTCAAACTCGCAAGGATCCTCCTGCATCAGCCTCCCAACTGCTGAGATTACAGGCATGCGCCACCACGCCCAGTTTAAATCTGCCCTTCTGAATCACTGGTGTGGGCCACGGCTCTGAATGCTGCCTCCCTGGGGTGCCTGAGGGTCAGAACGAGCGCAAGGTGGGGCCTTCAGGTGTCCAGGCTCGCTGTGGGGTCGCTCCTGTCTGAGCTCAGAGGCATCATGCACTGCGGTCTCTGTTTCAGCCGTCTCCCACTATGTCCTTCAGGTCCGCTGTTGCCTAACTGCCTGCCTGACTGGGAACACTGAGCTGCACCTTGTTCTCCACATCTAGGCCACTGCATTGCAGATTTGTGTGGGAACGCCAAGTAACAATGCCATGTTTTCTATAAAACCTAGAGAACATGCGTCCTTTCCTCTTTCCCTTTGCTTTCACCAACTGGAAGATGGCAGTTCCTGCCAAGGGCTGACAGTTTCTCTAATTGACAATGGATATGACCAGGAAGTTCACAGAAAAATTTGTTTATTTATTTATTGGTCTTTTTGAGACTTGACTCACTATGCAGTTCAGGCTGACCTTGAGCTCACTTTGTAGCCCAGGCTGGTCTCAAACTCACAACGATCCTCCTGCCTCAGCCTCCCTGAGTGCTGGGATTACAGATGTGCAGCACTGTGCTCGGCTTCACAGAAAAATTTAAATTGGGTATGGTGGTGCATCCAAGCACTAGGAGGCTGAGGCAGAAGAATCTCTGTGAGCTTGAGGACAGCCTGGGCTACATAATGAGACCCTGTCAAAAGAAAGAAGGGAGGAAGGAAGGAAGGAAGGAAGGAAGGAAGGAAGGAAGGAAGGAAAAAACAAAAGAAACAAAGAAACAAAGAAAGAAAAAGAAAGGAGATCTAAATCAAAAGAGAAAGGAGCAGAGAGGGAAAGAAACAAAAGAAAAAAGAAAGTGGGAGGAAAAGAGAGAAAATGTACTTGTCTTGGTTACTTTTCTCTCATTGCTGAGACAAAATACCTGATGCCCAGAATTAGGGAAGGAAAGGTTTATTTAGCTCACAGTTTGTTCAGTCCATACTCGGTTGGCTCCAAGGCAGGGTGGCACATGGCAGAGCTCATGGCAGTGGAAAACAGCAAAGCAACAAGAGCAAAATGAAGGAGCAGTGGCAAGCAGCCTCTTTCCCGCCCTCACATTGTATGCAAACTATCCTCCCCAGGGCGGGTATAGCACTCACACCCATAAGCCCAACACTGGACCATGAGATCAGCCATAAACTCTAGAAGCCCACCCAGTGACTGCATGAGGCTTTGGAGGGACATTCAGATAGAAACCATAACAGTACTAGAATTCAATAGTAATAAAAAAATAAATCAAGTGAGTTTTCTTTGGCTTTTTGGTTTTCACCCCAGATTGTCAATATTTAAAAGACTGTTTGGCTGCCCGGTATGGTAGTTCCTACCTGTAACTCCAGAACTCTGAAAGGCCGAAACAGGAAGATCACAAGTTCAAGCCCAGCCTGGACAATTTAATGACTTTGCAATACCTTGTCTCAAAAAAATTTTTTTGTTTTTAAAATCTGGGGATGTAACTAAGTGCAAAGGCCCTGGGTTCAATATCAGTACTTGAAAAGAAAAGATTGTCTAATGCTGTCATTGCTGTGCATTTCTGAATGGTTTATATTTCCAGTATGATTCTCTTTAATGCAGATGTGAAGAGGTTTTTTCCTTTGTTTGTTTTGAGCCAGTGTTTCATTATGTTGCTTAGGTTGGTCTCAAACTTGTGAGATCAAGCAATCCTTGTGCCTTAGCCTCTCAAGTAGTTGGGGCTGTAGGTATGTGCCTTTGTGCCTGGTAGCTGTATCCTAGCTTTGCTTTTTTTTTTTTTTTTTAATGGTTTTAGCACCCTTAAATTGGGCCATAAATACCAGAGTTTACATTTTTCTGGGTAGACCTTTAATCAACAACGGCATCATAGTGTTTTCTTCTGACATTTGATGGTTTTGCTTTGCTTTGCTTTGCTTTGCTTTGTTAAGATAGGGTCTCACTATGTAGTCCAGGCTGGCCTTGAACTCACTGTAAGCCTCCTCTTTCAGCCTCCCAAATGCTAGGATTATAGGCATGTGCCACCACACCTAGTGATACTAGATTTTCTTACACATGAATGCTAAATTGTGTAAAGCAACTTTTCAGTCATCTACTGACATGCTCTTGATTTTTGTCTTAACAGTAATATTAATGCTGGGTATAGTGGTGCACACCTGTAATCTCAGCACTCGGGAGGCTGAGGTAGGAGGATTGTTGAGAATCGAGACCAGCCTGGGCTACAAAGTGAGCTCAAGTCCAGCCTGAACTACATAGCAAGACCCTGTCTCAAAAAGACAAAAAACAACAAAAAAACCAGTCATATTAAGATCACTATGAGTTCAAGGTCAGTTTGGGCTACATAGTGAGTTCAAAACTAGCTTGAACTAAGTGAAGGAAGGAAGGAAGGAAGGAAGGAAGGGAGGGAGGGAGGAAGGAAGGGAGAAAGAAAGAAAGGGGGAAAGAAAGAAAGAAAGAAAGAAAGAAAGAAAGAAAGAAAGAAAGAAGAAAGAAAGAAAGAAAGAAGAAAGAAAGAAAGAAAGAAGAAAGAAAGAAAGAAAGAAGAAAAAAAGAAAGAAAGAAGAAAGAAAGAAAGAAAGAAAGAAAGAAAGAAAAGAAAAGAAAAGAAAAGAAAAGAAAAAAGAAAGAAAAGGAAAGATCTAAATCAGAAGAA
>NW_004955469.1:9158214-9173232 GCF_000276665.1 Chinchilla lanigera
GGCACACACCTATAATCCCAGCACTTGGGAGGCTGAGGCAGGAGGATCGCTGTGAGTTCAAGCCCCACCTGTGCTAAACAGTGACTCCAAGGCCAGGCCAAACTACATAGCAAGACCCTGTCTCAAAAAATAAAAAAATAAAAATTTAAAATATATTTTGAAGAAATAGAATGATATAGCTTGAATGTTTATTATTAAACCAACTCTTCTGATTAACATACCATAAATTACTATGGTTAATCAGTTTATCAATTGGTGATATTATCTTGTAGCAGAAAATGGTCCCCCCACCCCAGCCAGTGTACTTCAGTTTCTGTTAGTTGCTCAGGTAACCTCCAGCTTGCTTCAGTTCCTGTTACAGTTCCTGTTACTTCTGTTTCTTAGAAACAGCTGCTCACTGTGATGCATATTGTAAGCATCAATCAGAGACAGCCAAGTACTCTGCTTCTGTACTTACAGACGCTATAAAAATGCTAGCCCACCAGTGTTCAGGGCCTGATGTTTTGGGAATGATCCCAGTCAGTGCCCACTGATGTTAAATAAATGCCTCCAAATCCTGGGTGATGTTTCGGTGCTTCTGTTTCGGTGTTTCTGTTTGCCGTTGCAATGTTTTTAGGCACAATGTTAAATTCCATCTGTTACCTTTTTATAATTTTGCATCTGTGTTCATGAAGGGAGACTGAACTGTACTTGTGCTTTCTTACCCTGTCTCTGGGACTGGGCTTGAGGTAGAGGTAGGAGGTAGAGAGACAAGGAACTGAGTCTGGAAGCCATGGGGCAAAGAATGGAGAAACCAGACAAAACTAGGGGGACTCTGTCAAAATAGCAAAAACTTACCTGTAATCCCAGCACTCAGAAGGCTGAGGCAGGAGGATCATTGTGAGTTCGAGACCAGCCCAGGCTACAAAGTGAGCTCAAGGCCAACCTGAACTGCATGGTGAGAACTTGTCTCAAAAAGACAAAAAAAAAAAAAAAAAAAATCAAAAACCCAGTAGCTAAAAGTCACCCTGCCCCCCAGCCTGTGCAACACCCCATATATACAGTACTGGCCTGTGTCCAGCCTCACCTACACTGTGTCTTTTTTGTTTTTAGTTTTGGTTTTATGAGACAGGGTCTCACCATGTAGCATAGGCTGGCCTCGAGCATGTGGCCTCAGCCTCCTGAGCTCTGAGATCACAGGCGTGCGCCACCACGGCCAGCTTCCTTACCTCTATTTTAGTAAGTGATACCTTTCTAGTGATTTGTCTGTTTTATCTAAAGTTTCAAAATTACAAGCATAAAGTTTTTTTTTATAATATACGCCAAGCATTTTAATGTCTACCATATCTGTAATTATTTAATCGGCTTGTTTTGGAATTATTTGTGCCTTTTATTTTTCTTAATCTTTTTTTTTTTTCCCCACCGCTCTGCTTGGCTGTAAAGCACATCTTCTTGCAGCCCTGGGGCCTGATGGTGTCATCCTTTGGGTTTCCAGTCTCTGAGTGGGGCAAGGTCTTTACCCATCTGCGTGTCTGGGCAGCCCCTCTACTAGATCTCTGTCCAAACTGAAGCTATGGAAGCTAAACTCAGTTTCAGCCAATCTGCAAATGTCCCAAGAACAAAAGCAGCCCCAGGGTTCCATTCATCTCCCTGGGTTCTTGCTCTCCCTTAGACTTTGACCCAATAAATCCTCCACCTCTTAGTAGCTAGGTGACAATTTGAAGAAGCTTTTAAAAATGTCTTAGCCAGGCATGGTGGTGCACCCCTGTAGCTCCAGCATTCTGGGAGGCTGAGGAAGGAAGATTACAGGTTTGAGCCTAGACCGGGCAATTTAATAATTTAGGGAGACTCTACCTATGAAAAAAAAAAAAAAGTCTTGGGACAAAGCTCAGTGTGGAGACCCTGGGCTCAATTCTTAATATGGATAAAAAATTGTTCAGCATTTGAATTACTTTCAGTGGGAGCCTTAATACAGATATTTAACTAGTTTTGTCACTGGGCACCCAAATCCAGTAGTTTTGTTTTTGTTTTTGTTTTTGTTTTTGTTTTTTTGAGACAGGGTCTCGCTATGCAGTTCAGGCTGGCCTCGAGCTCACTTTGTAGCCCATGCTGGTCTTGAACTCACAAGGATCCTCCTGCCTCAGCCTCCTGAGTGCTGGGATTACAGGCGTGTGCCACCACATGAGGCCCCCAGTAGTTTCTTTATGTCATATTAAATGCCATTTTTGGTCTATCTTCCTGTTTTCTGCCTTGAATCCTATTTTGTCTGATATTATTGCTACTACTTCTGCCTTCTTATTGTCTGTCACTTTTTTTATGGTACACTTTTTTCCATCCCTTTATTTTCAATAATTCTATGCTGTTTTTCTTTCTTTCTTTCTTTCTTTCTTCCTCTCTGTCTCTCTGTCTCTGTCTCTCTTTCTTTCCTTTTTCTGGTATTGGGGACTTAAACCAGGGGTGAGTTATATCCCAGCCCTTTGTATATTTTTTTATTTAGAGACCGGGTCTAATTTGCTCAGCCTGGCCTCAAACTTGTGATCCTCCTGCCTTAGCAGCTGAGATTACAGGCATGTGCTACCACATTTTTCTTTAAGAATACCTTTTAAAATAACAAATGGTTGGGTTTTATTTTCCTTACTGCCTCTTTGACCAGGTCTTTATTCAAAATAAATGGTTGGGTTTTAACAGATCAGAAATCTATGACCTTTCTGTCTAATTTTACATATCCATAAATACTAAGATTAGAGATTTGTTTGCATTTACTCCTCCCTTATCAGCAGCATTTTTTATTTAGTATGCTGTCCCTCTACTTCTTTACCACTTTGTTTTGGATCATTCAAGATGTTCTTGTTCCAGTTAAGTGGTGGGTTTGGTTGTTTGTTGTTTGTTTTTGCCATATTAGGGATTGATCCAGGGCCTTCACGCTGAGCTACACCCCAACTGTTTTATGTTATTTATTCTCTTGTGGTACTAGGAAGTAGTAGTAATAGTTTTTCTGAGACAAGCTCTCACTATGTAGCCCAGGCTGGCCTTAAATTTGGGGTCTCAGCCTCTTAAGTACTGGGATCACAGGCGTAGCCATCACCCTTTTAAACTTGCGCTACTATGCCTAACTTTTGTTTGGGTTTGTTTTTGTTCTAATAGTGCGGAAGTGTTAGTAGGAACCAGGTCCTGACACCACAAGGAGCTGGCATCATGCCTGATTCTTTGATCTTTAATCAAAGATTTCAGACAAGATTTCAGACAAGATTTCATCGGGACCATTATGTAGAGCATAGGTAGAGTTTCTTGTGCAACAATAGACTTTCAGAGAGATAGAACACACCTTCAGATACAAAGGCGGACAGGCGCCAAAACAGCAGCTGCCCTAAATAGGTCTCAGGTTGTGTTTATAGGATCAACTGGGTCTTCCAAGGGAAGTTGTTTTCCTTCCTGCAGGGCCATTGTTCTTGGACAAATAAACGGGCTGTGTTGAGCTACTTCAAAGAAAATAGGTCCCTCATTCCTGGTAGGTAGATGTCTCAAGTTTGTTTCTTGGAGATCGTGCAGTTTGTCTAACCCTTCACCCATGGTCTGGCCTTTCCACGGCACTGGGCCTTATCAGCATGCTCGAGGATGTTACATTCTTGAGCTAGAGTTCCATACCACAGGCTTGTGTGGATTTTTCTAGAGCTAATGATTAAGAAAGCAAAGGGGGAAAAAAATCCCATCATGTCTTCTTTGCTTTTCAAGTAGCCCCAGCCACCTATCTCAAGGCCTGCTAATGATTAAATTTCTGCCAAGCAGAAATGACATGCTGCATTTCCATTATTCTGCAGTTGACTTTAATTGTTTAGTTGTCTTTAACTGTCCTAATTTTTATGTTACTGTAGCTATCTAGTCTATGACCTGTTCCCTAAAAAAAAGATCTTAGCTCAATTGATTTTTTCTTTTTTTAAATTTTTTTGGTGGTAATGGATATCAAACACAGGACCTCACACTACATTGCCATCTCCAGCACCCCCTTTGAAATTCTGAGACCAGGTCTCATTAAGTCTCTAAGCTGCCCGGAAGGTACTCAACTTATGATCCTCCTGCCTCAGCTACCGGTGTGCTGAGGTGACAGGTGTGCACTACCTTACCCAGCTTCTACAGTTAGTATTGGATTTCAATTCTATTGTCCGGAGTTAACAATAAGTGTTACTGATTACATTGTTCATCCTTCCCTTTAACAGTTACCTCATGCTTCCTTCCTAGAAGCCACTTCCCCTAGCAAGTCTTTTTTTTGTTCTTGTTTTTGTTTTTTTCTGGTACCGGGAATTGAACTAACGACCTTGCACTTGCCAGGCAGGCGCTGTGCCGCTGAGCTAAATCCCCAGCCCTCCCCTAGCAAGTCTTTCAAAGAACATCCGTAGCTGGGAAATTTTCTGAGTCTCTGTGTATCTGAAAAATGTCTTTATTTCATGCTCACATTTGGATATTTTGGTTAAACAACTTTAAGCTAATAATTTTCCCACAGACAATCAATCCTAACGGCTTATTGTTCACGAGCCAGAGCCCTTGCAGTGGCTTAGTGACCCCCCAGAAGGGCTGGAAGGCTTCTCCTCTAGCTGGAGGCGGCCAGGTGGACTCAAGACTCTCGCACACCGCCTTGATGTAGGATGTGCAGCTTTCTGCTCCGTGAGCAAAGGCCAACACAGCTGGAAGCCTGGGCTGCAGCCGGATGAGCTGTTTGTTTGCCATGGGAAGGGGAGCAGCCAGAAGAGGCTTCACAGAAGATGTGGCTGCTTTAGAAAGTCCAGGGAGGCCTCAGAACTGTTGGGCCATGCGCAGTGGGAACGGAGCAGATCAAACCTGGAGAGGACCCTGAGCACTGGGTGGGGTTTTGTTGTTTGTGTCTGTGGTACTGGGACTTGACCCTGGGGCCTTTCTATTGAGCTACATCCCCAGCACTTTTTAAATTGTTCTTATTTTATTACAAGGTCTCACTAAGTTGCTAAGTTTCCCAGTCTGGGCTTGAACTTGAAATTCTCCTGCCTTGGTCTCCCAAAATGCTAGGGTTACAGGCATGGGCCACCATGATATTTTTCAAACTATGGATTGCAGTGTATCGGTAGGTCATGCATGAACTCAATTTTATTGTATATTTCCTATCAACAAGACCATTACCCTCACACACCTGTAATTCTAGCACTCTGGGAGGCTGAGGCAAGAGGATCACAACAAATTCAAGACCAGCCTGGGCAACTGAGAGAGACCTTGTCTCAAAATAAAAACTAAAAACGTGCTGGGGATGTAACTCAGTGTGAAGGCCCTGGGCTCAATTCCGGTAGCACAAAGAAAAAGAAAAAATTATCATACCACATAACCACAAGAGAACTGTCAAAATAAAGAAAAATCATGCTACTTCCATATAACCCTCAAATCCCAGTTAAATTCACCTGTTGCCCAATAATGTCCTTTATAATAGGACAGACTTACATGTTGCGTTTACATCATGTCATTATAGTCTCTTTTGGCCTAAAATATTACCTCAACCTTCCTATGATTTCTCTGTCATGACCTTTACACTTTTCAAGATTACCAGCCAATTACCCTATAGAGTGTCTCTCCGTTGGGTTTACCTGATGTCTTCTTTTTTTGTCTGGTTTTTTGGTGGGGGGAGTTGTTTGTTTGTTGTTTTTGTTTTTTGAGACAAGTTCTCACTATGCAGTTCAGAGTGGCCTTGAACTCACTATGCAACCCATGGTTGGTCTTTAACTCACAAGATCCTCCTGCCTCAGCCTCCTGAATGCTGAGATAACAAGTTTTCACTTGAGATTACAAGTTTTCACACCTGGCCTGATGTGTTCTTATGATCCGATTCAGGTTATGTATCTCTGACAGAAAGAGCACAGAAATGATTCCATGTTCTTCCCATTGCATTTTCTCAGCTGTCACATGGCTTTGCTTTGTTCTGCTCGTACTGGTGCTCATTTTGATCACTTGACTAAGATGGCGTCTGCCTGACTTCTTTACAACAAAGCTCTTTTCTTTGTAATTAGTAAAGCATTTTGTGTCAAGGAAGCTATTTGAAATTATGTAAATATATCATGCCTCATCTAACTTCTCATTTATTCACTTTTATCAGTATTAACTCTTGATTTTCATTTTTATTCAATAGGTTATAATCCTGTAATATAATTTGATGCTCAGATTGCCCCAGAATTTGGCCAGCTGGCTTCTACTATGTCTTTGAGAGATGATCTTATCAACCTTTGAGAAGTACTTTGCTTCCTTGTACAAGATGTTCCAAGCACATCTTGTGCTCTTACCACTGCCCTAGAATCATTTATTTCTCTCCAGGAGCCATGTTTTATTGTTTTTGTTTTTTTAAAATTTGCTTCCTGTCTCAAAAAGACAGAGTTTCACTATGCAGTTTGGGCTGGCCTTAAACTCACTTTGTAGCTGCACCTGGCCTCGAACTCACAGCTGTCCTCCTGCCTCAGCCTTCCTAGTGCTGGGTTACAGGTGTGTGCCACCATGCCTGGCTGGGTTTTTTTTTTTAAACAGTACTAGGGGTTGCATCCACGGGCTTTGCCCTGAGCTATATCCTCAGCATCCTCAGCCCTTTTTTTTTTTTTTTTTTTTTCTTTTTGAGATAGGGTCTCGCTATGCAATTGAGCCTGGCCTTGAGCTCACTTTGTAGCCCAGGCTGGTCTCAAACTTGCAGCGATCCTCCTGCCTCAGCCTCCGAGTGCTGGGATTACAGGTGTGCATCACCACCCCTGGCTTTACCTCAGCCCTTTTATTTTTATTTTTTTTTTTATTTTTATTTTTTTATTTTTATTTTAAAACAGCGTCTCACCAAGTCATTAAATTACCCAAGTGGGAATCAAACTTGCAATCCTCCTGACTCAAGCTCCCAGAATGCTGGGACTATAGGCATGCACTGCCACACCCAATTTAGCCATGGCTGTTTTAGCAGTGATGTTTAGAAGTCAAAATCTAGGCACAAAGTCCTTATTGTCCCTGAGATCTTACTGCTCTCAGGGCCTCTGGCCACAGCTACTTCAGTGCCTGTTTGTTTCCATATCTATACGAATATGCTGACAACTCTGACATATGCTAGTGTCTCCTAGTCCATTCACGACAGTTTATTCTTGCTTTCTCCCTTCTGCACACATAGCACCCTTCTCTAGTGGGAAGCAACATGGCCTATTTTATCCTTATCTACTTGATTCATCTCTGTGTGTAGCCAAAGCCCCATCCCAGGCTCCTGCACAGTTGCCCTGGCTGGTTCCTATGTGCATATCTTCAAACCCATCTTTGGCTCTGATAGCCCCTCCAGCTGCCTCCATGAGCTGCCCTCCTTACCCTCTGGGCTCCCAGCTGGCATGCAGGTCAGTCTCCTCCATATGTGGATGTCCTCTTTACTCTGGCTTCTGACGCTCCACACAGCACACACACACCCATGGATGCACACATTAGCTTGAGCTCTGACAGCTGGTCTCCTCCCACTTAGCTCAGGTGCCCACATACCACACACCAGGCTCCCAACCCATACAGACATCCCTCATCCACTGCCAGTGCCTTAGAGCAGGCTGCCCCTCCAGAGTAATGGCTTCCTCTCCTGCTCAGACTGTGCCTTCTTACGCTGGGCCTCCCTCTGTACTCACTGGAGCTCCTGGCATCCCACAGCAAAGAGCCCCTGGCACGAATGCTGACCTTGCTCTGCTCCATACAATGGCTTTAGGGCTAAATTATTTAGGAAGTATAGGGAGTGGGAGATCAGAAGATACTGACTATACCCTTTGGGCATTTTTTCATAAAATGTTAGTAACACACATACAATGTAAAAGTGTCAGTCAACTTTCCATCAGAATAACAAAATACCTGAGATAGCAAATTTTAAAAAGAGGAAAGGTTTACTGTGGCTCACAGATTTGAAGGGTCTAGTTCATGGTTTGTTGGCACCATTGCTTTTGGGCCTGTGGTAAGGCAGCTTATCATGACTCAGAGAATGTCCTGCAACAAGATACTCACCTCGTGGTGGCTGGGAAGCAAGGAAAACCCAGAGGTGGGGCCCAACCTTCCCTTCTGCGAACATACACCCAATGACCTAAACCCTCCCACTAGCCCCCACATCTTAAAATTTTCACTACTTCTGATGGTGCCAAGGTGACCCAGCTTTTAACACATCAGCATTTGGGGGCATTGCAGATCTAGATAGAGCAATGTGTGTGTTTAGATTGTGATATAAAGTACACTTCTTACTGGGTGGCTCACTACTCCAGACTACTGTCTCAAGAAACTCAGGGCTGGTGGGCATGGTGGCACATGTCTGTGATCCCAGCACTCAGGAGGCTGAAGCAGGAGAACCACCATGAGTCCAAGGCCACCCTAGGGTGCATACTCAAGTTCAAGGCCAGCCAGAACTACATCATGAGGCCTTCTCTCAAAACAACAAACAACCTGGCATGGTGGCACATGCCTGTAATCCCAGCACTTGGGAAGCTAAGGTAGAGGATCTCTGTGAGTTCAAGGCCAACCTGGACTACATAGCAAGACCCTGTCTCAAAAACAAAGACTCTGAGGTCTGTGTGAAACCACTGCTGGAAGGATAATGCTTTCATGGCAACAGCCACATAACCTACGCTACTGGGAGTCAGAGACTAGATTTGCCCCAACCACTTACTAGCCAAGTGATCCAGTTGTTTTATATACTGAAAATGCTGCTGGGTATGGTGGCACATGTCTGCAGTTCCAGCACTCTAGGATGCTGAGACGGGAGGATCACAAGTTCAAGCCACGCCTGAGCAACTCAGTGACTTAGCAAGACCCTCTCTCAAAATAAAAAAATAAAAAAGGGGCAGGGATATAGCTCAGTGTGAAGGTCCTGGATTC
The DNA here is from genome assembly GCF_000276665.1 of Chinchilla lanigera. Lineage (NCBI taxonomy): Eukaryota > Metazoa > Chordata > Mammalia > Rodentia > Chinchillidae > Chinchilla > Chinchilla lanigera. The sequence goes on from NW_004955469.1 coordinate 9,167,059, forward strand.
AATTCCCAATACTGGAAAAAAAAGTAATCCCTTTGAAAAAGGTGATCTTTCAAAAAGTTTAATGTGCAGTTTCCTGAAAAAAAAATGGATGAATCCAAATAAGCTTTCTGAGCTAGAAGATCTTCTGCTGTCTAAGCCACAAGTCCCTAAAGTACTTAGAGACACAAAGAAGGTGTAACTTCAGGAATTTGATGGGACCAGAGCCTCTGGAGGCGGTCAGAGGTGTGGCGGTTAGGGCTGAGCATCAGTTTGATTGGCTCTGGGATCTACCGGGGCCCTAGAGGATTGGTGGAGCACATTTCTGGGTGTATCAGGGAGCTGTGGTCTTGGGGGGTCTATGTGTGGTCCCTCATTCCTGTCTCTGATAGTGTTCCCCACCTTCCCCCTCTTCTCAGCCCCTTGAAGTGAGAATTTTGCTCTGCCACACTCTTCCACCATAATGGTTTTGCCATGGAACCAGGCCACCATGGACTGGACACCTTGACACTGTGAGCTAAAGTAAACCTCTCCTCTGACACTGTGTCATGCTGTGTCTATGACTAGATGTTAATACAAGGGAAAGAAGCCTACAGGGATGGCTCTGATGCAGAAAGCAAGACAGGAGAATAGGGCATGGCAAAAACTGGCTGGGGAAGTAGAGTTGACCTGTTAACTACAAGATCCTGAATGCATGTGCAGAAAGATTCCCAAAGCCCTGCACTTGGGTTTCTCTCAAGAACTCAAGCAAGTTTTTATCAGGATGATATAGACCTGATGTTAGCCAGAGGTGTGGGATCCCAGCATTGCCCCTCAGGACCAGTATGAAGAAGTCCTTGTGGATTTCCTTGCGATTGGGACAGTATGAAAGAAAGGCAGCCATGAGGAGCTGGTGCTATCCTAGCTTCCCATGATAGCCCACGCTGCTACCCAGACCCAGCGTGAAATTTTATCTTTGCTCTTAACTTCTTTTTCTATTTACTCGGTCCAAGCTTGCTCTGCAGAGCCAGTTTCTGTCCCACTCTTCACTTTTAGTTTTGCAAATAAACTTTGCCAGTTCTTTTTACTCATTTAATTCAACTCTGTGTTCAACACAAGAACAACCTGGAATCCCACTCCGGAAGGAGACGAGTAAGCCGAAACCCAGTAATATTTAATTGGCAAACCACTTTTTTAGATTCAAACTACTTGATAACAAAAGCAGTAAGCATTATGGACCTGGGGTGCAGCGTGCCCATCTGTAAACTATACAGACAGATCCCACAGGTGGACTCTTGCTCCACATTTCCCTGTCCTCAGTGATCCAGTTGGGGCATCTGATCGGTGTAAATGAACTGCTGGACATCTGTTGGTCTATGTGTAACTTTTTAAATGGTATGGTATCCACAGTATGTAAGAACTTAAGCTAACCACAGAGTTTTTCATCTTCAACTGTTGTGTAGCAGAATAAAGCACTTGAAGCAAGACCCTTGTACACTGAGATTACAAACTTCAGTCCTGGTATCTGTGGGTTTTTTCAGTTTTGTGTAATATTTTTTTTTGAGACAGTGTCTCACTGCATAGTGCAGCCTGCCTGAAACTTGCTTATGTAGCCCAGGCTGGTCTTAAACCCAGCCTCCCAAGTGCTGGGATTACAGGTGTGTGCCACCACGCCTGGCTACATTTTATTTATTTATTTAGTCTTTTTGAGAGAGGGTCTCACTATGCACTTTAGGCTGGCCTTGAGCTCACTTTGTAACCCAGGCTGGCCTTGAACTCGCAAGGATCCTCTTGCCTCAGCCTCCTCAGTGCTGGGGTTACAGGCATGTGCCACTACACCTGGCTTTACATTTCTTATTTTTAAAATCAGCTCTCATATTGTAAAGGTTGTATAATTTGTCCTGAAGCTTTGAGTTTGCTCACAGCTGCATAAGGCATTATTATTTAGGTGCATGGAATAATTGGCTCTGCACAGAATGGGTTTGGAGTTGACTGGGACCACTGGGAAAATTGTATTATCAGTGTTTGCCTCCCCCCAGTCTTTCTGTATTTTGTTTTTTGAAAGTCTTTCTATACAGTCCAGGCTGGGTTTGAACTCAGTGTAGCCCAGGGTTACCTTGAACCCGCAGCAGTCCTCCTGTTTCAGACTCTCCAGTGCTAGGATTACAGGTGCGAGCCACCATGCCCAGCAGAAGTAATTCCTGAAAGTTGTGAGTCCTGTAAAGCTTTTGTTTCCTCTTCTGTTTTTGGTGTTTGTTGTTGTCGTTGTTTTTTGAGACAGGGTCTCACTATGTGGTATAGGCTGGCTTTGAACTCCCTTATGTAACTCATAGCGATCCTCCTGCCTCAGCCTCCCACGTGCTGGGATTACAGGCATGCACCACCATGCCTGGCTTTTTGTTTCTTCTTTCATGCAAACATAATTAAAGCACATTTTGAGATCAAATGGAGCAACTCTAAAATGTCAATACTGGCACCTGGTTCAGGTCCTGGGGTGACAGCAGGGGCTTCAGCTGTAAAATGGTGACCAAGGTAAGGTCTTGTAGGTAGTAGATGATGGACAAATATGTTGAAGAATGGACAGGAGGACAGAGCAGACCTAGAATTCTGGCAGACTGGCGGGGGAGGGTACTTAGTCAGAGAGCAATGTACTTGGCCCTCAGAAGCAGGGGCTGCTGGAGGGGGCAGAGTCAATCTGATGTTTTCCAGGACTACTTTTGTTCCTTGGAGAGACATTCTGTGCAGGACTCAGGCTGAGATGTCTTGGGCAGAGCTGCTTGGCACAAAGCCAGAGGTTCTGAGTTTAAAGGGCTGAAATTGTAGTACTTTCCAGCCCCATTTCTATTTTGTTCTGTTTTTTCTGAGACATCTCACTATGGAGATCAGGATGGCCTTGAACTTGTGAGGTTCCTCCTGCCTTAGGCTTCTGGTGCTGGAATTCCAGGCATGTGCCACCACACGTGATTCCAGTCTCATTTTTTGAAAAAAGTCAATGTGCGAACCAAAAACCACCCTTTTCTCCTTAAAAAGAAAAAAAAAAAAAGGCTAATGTCCAGCTGGGGATATAGCTCAGCGGCACAGTGCCTGCCTGGCAAGTGCAAGGTCCTGAGTTTGATTCCCAATACCAAAAAAAAAAAAAAAGGCTAATGTATGAACCAAATCAAACTTCGCTCCCTTGGGGGTGCGCAACTTGACTTCTTTCTGCCAAAGCCCTGGTCTTAGCACCAGAGGAATATCCCCTGCTACCAACTCTCCTGCAGCTTCTGGCCTGGCCAAAGAACTAGGGATGTAGTGTGGAGATCAGACCCCAAGAATGAAGAAATGATCCCTTTGCTAGCTCTTGGCACAATTGTTCCCTCTTCTTCACAGCTTGAGTAACAGACCTCCCACTTCTGCTCTGCACAGCCACTCCCAGACAGTGCTGCCTTGCATAAGAATCTCTTGCTTCAGAGGCACTCCAGCAGGGGACTTAAACCAGGAAACAAACAAGGATTGAGGTTGTAGGGGCCTGGAATGATCATTTACATGCAAATACTACATCACTTTACATAAGAGATTTGAGCATCTGCCTTTGGTACCCAAGGGGGTCCTAGAATAAACAACCATGACTAGCAAGGGAATTTCTCATCTACCCATCTGCTGCTAAATAGACTCCTCCCCATCCTACCTCAGCAATTTCAACTATGGGTTTACTGTTCTTCCCAGTTCTCCCCGTAGCCCCACCCAGGCACGTCTGAGATATGGTAGCATTAACAGACATATCTGAAGCCTGCCAGTTATTCTCATGACAGATATCTGAAGTCCATTTGGAATAGAAATCCTAGGGCTGGAGATATAGCTTAGTGGCACAAGTGCCTGCCTGGCAAGTGCAAGGTCCTGAGTTTGATTCCTGTACCAAAAAAAAAAAAAAAAAGTAATAGAAAAATTCTTATTGCTAGAGCTTTATGGTCTAGGGGGAAAGCAGGGCAATGTCCAGTGTAGTGCAGCACATCTATAATCCTAATATTCTGGGAGGCTGAACAAGATGGCAAGCTCCAGCCCAGCCTGGGCAATTTGCAACTTGGCAAGATACTGTCTCAAAACAAAAAATTTAGAAAGGGTATGGGGTTGGGGATGTAGTTCAGTGCAAAGGTCCTGGGTTCAACCCCTATTAATATGAAACAAATAAAAACAAAAAACCAGGGCACAGGACTTCTGGGAAGATGGTGTAGTGAAGAGGAGAGAAACAGCCTGAGATTTGGTGTCCAGATGCTGGAATACAGCAACACGAGGAAAAGAAGAAGGAGGGAAATGGGTCCCTAGGACCAGCAAGGATCTGAGGTGAGAATTGAAGCCCATGGAGAAAACAGAGGTGGCAAGCTGTCTGTGCTTTCTCCCTGAGCCCTGACACACTGCGTGGGAGAGGCAGCTCCACATGCAGATGCACAGGAACTACTGGTGACCCCAGAGGTCTTCAAGGAGAAATTCACAGGTAGAACACAGCAGTGGACACACCAGACTGCAGTGGTTGGTGAGTTATTCAGGTTCTGATGTTCCCCAGAAGGTGACTGGCCAATAGCCATCTTGGAGAGGGGCCACCTGAGCTCCAAACTCAGAGCAACTACAGGCTGCCTCCATCTTGCAGGTCTCAGTGTCAGGGTGAGGTGGGACTGAATTCAAATCAGCAAGAGATCAAGGAGCCAAGTTTAAGCTGGCAGGAGATACAGAGTATACCAGGCTGAACAAATCAGGTTCCAGCCTCACAGCCAGGAACCAGCTTGAACTTTAGTAAAACTAAAGCTGCAGGCCTGCTGGGATTATTCAACATGGATCTGGGCTCTGTATGCCCACTCTACCAGTGACAGCAGAAACACCATGAAGAGAACATTTTCTTTTCTTTTCTTTATTTCTTTTCTTTTCTTTCCCTTGATTGTCTGTTTTTATGAGTGTAAACATTATTTATAGTTTTCTTGTTCTGCTCTGTTGTTTTTATTCCTTCCTTCTCTTTCCCTGTCTTTACCAGTTTCCCAAAGTTCATGTAATCTTCCTGTTCTTCAGCCTTGCTTCTAGGTTCTTCCTCTTCTTCTATTTTTTCCCCCTCTAACCCCTTTTAAATTTTCTCCTGAGGGTAAAATAGCCATACTGAGGGCATATTTACTGTATTTGATTTTCTGCTTTGTTTTAGGTTTTGTTATATAACCACAAATATAGTTCATATAGTTGAAAGTGGTAAATGAACAGGTACCACAGTTTGTCATTTTCTAGGCTGTGTTTGATGCTACTGTTATGGTGGATTGTACTACTTCAGCAAATGTAGCATAACTGTTTTAATCAGTTGTTCTTCCTGGTATACCAAGACTGAGACTACCCAAGGGTCATAAAAAATAAAAGTATAAGCCAGTGCCAAAAAAACAGGGGCTAGGCCAAATAGGCAGCAATTTCTCATGCCCACTAAATTGAAGGGGTAGGATCCTGCAAGAGACTCAAAACCCACCTAGATACACCTGAAGATATCTCTGAGAATTAGTCATTTCCTCAGGGTTCTAAATACTAGCAACAAAGCTGTATGTCATAAGTAAGTTACAGGCATCAACCCAGGAATTAAACTAAGAAAACAAAACAAAACAAAAAAAAGAGTGAGAAGACACTTAAGCAAGATGCAGCCCCAGACTTCCAGCTCACTAAAGGCAAACCCAGGGGGCAAGGAGGTGGAACAATCTGGAAGTCATCCACCTGGAATCTGAAGTGGTAACAGTGGAAGTAATGAAGTAAATGAATGAGGCTCTGGAAAAAATCAAATCAGAAATAATTTCTCAGATAACTACAGAGATGGTGACCATAATAAAAGACTTGTTTAGTAACTCTAGAGCAGACACAGATAAAAAAAAAAAAAATAGAGGAACATAGGAAAATGATGGAAACCATGAACACTCAATATAGGAAAGAAATGGAATCCATTTAAAAAATAGAATCCAGGGGCTGGGGATTTAGCTCAGCAGCAAAGCATCTGCCTGGAAAGCACAAGGTCATGAGTTCAATTCCTGGTACTGGAAGAAAAACAAAAAAATAAAAATAAAATAAAATAAAAAATAGAATCCATGAAACAGATTTAAACTGATATCCAGGAGATTAAAAACCCCATTGAAAGTATATGCAGCAGTTGCCAGGCATGGTTGCGCATGCCTGTAATTCCAGCACTCCAGAGGCTGAGGCAGGAGGATCCTTGTGAGTTCAAGACCA
>NW_004955469.1:9173332-9179204 GCF_000276665.1 Chinchilla lanigera
AAAAAAAAAAAAAAAAAAAAAAAAAAAAAAAAAAAAAGAAAGAAAGAAAGTATATGCAGCAGAATGAATCACTGTGAGGACAGACTATCAGATATGGAAGTCAGGACTGCAATTAGCAGTCATGAAAAGAAAGATTTTTTAAAAAACAGCAAAGGACCATGAAAAATCAATCCAAGAGCTGGGAGATAATGCAAAGAAAAATAATATAAGATTGACTGGAGTCATTGAAAAGCAGGAGATAGCACAAAGGACATAAAAAACCTGTTCACTGGCAGGTTTTTCAACGGCAGAAAACTTTCCAAGCAGGAAAAAAGAATTTGACATACAGATAAGTGAAGCATATAGCCATGATCAAACAGCCATGATCAAAAAAATCTACATCAAGCATATAATAGTCAAGATTCCAGAAATTCAACATAAGAACAGAATATTAAAAGCTGTTGCAGAAGAGAAACAAATCAGCTGGGTGTGGTGGCACACACCTGTAATTCCAGCACGTAGGAGGCTGAGGATCTCTGTGACTTTGAGGCCAGCCTGGGCTACATAATGAGTTGTAGGCCATAGTGAGTTGATGTGAGACCTTGTCTCAAAAAAAAAAAAATCAATATAAAGGAAAGCCCATCAGAATCACAGCAGACTTCTCAAGTCAAGGAGGGCTTGCAGTAAAGCATTTAAAAACAACCTCTCACCCAGATTGATGAACACCACAAAGTTATCTTTTTTGATGGAAAAATAAGATACTTCCATGACAAAGGGCACCTGAAGAAACTCATGACCATCAAACCAGCACTGCAGTATGTTCTGAAGGACATTCCAGAAAGAAATAATGAGACTACAACTCCATGAACCCCAAAAGAATAAATCCACCAGGCAAGGCACGTATTAATGGGGGGGGGGGGCAGAAAAATAACATGACATGGGTAAGTCAATACATATCTATCATAACCATCAATGTAAATGGTCTTAATTCACTGATCAAAAGAGACTGGCAAAATAGATCAAAAAGCAAAATCCAAAAATATGCTGTCTATCAGAAACAAATTTAATTCAAAAAGAAATTCATAGACTGGAAGTCAAAAGATGGAAAACAATAGAGAACCCAGAAAAAAGTGGGGGTAGCTATTTGCAGACAAACTGGATTTCAAACAAGACTGATTGAGAGAAACAAAGGAGGTCACTATATCCTTGTAAAGGGAACAATCCAAGAGGAAGGGATAACGTCATAAATATATATGCACCAAACCAGCACACCCAATTATATAAAACAAATATTAATGGAGATGAAAAATCAAATAACCACTAATACAATTGTAATGGGGGACCCTTATTATCCTACTGTCACAAATAGACAAACCAATGAGACAAAAAAAACAACAAAGAAATATTAGAACTGAACCAAACTTTTGAAAAAATGGACTCAGTAGATGTCTACGCATTGTTCCATCAGTGTTCCACCCCACATCATCAGAATACATATTCTTCTTGGCTGCATATAGTACATTCCAAAACAGACCACATACTAGCTCACAGAACATGCTTAAGTAAATGCAAAGGAATTGAAATTATCCCATGCATATTAACAGGCCATAGGACAATGGAATTGGAAATCAAGGAAACATTTTTTTGGTGTGGTACTGGGAATTGAACTCATGACCTTGTACTTGCCAGACAGGCACTGTGCTGCTGAGCTATGTCTCTAGCCCCAGATATTGGAAATCAATGGTAAAAGAAACCACAAGAGCTTCATAAACATACACACATTAAATAACATCCTCCTGAACAACCAGTGGATCACAGATGAAATTAAAGAAATTAGACAGTTTCTACAGTTAAATGATAATGCCAGTACAACATCCTGGAACTTATGGGAAACAAAGAAAATAGTCCAATGGGGGAAATTTATAATAGTGAATACCCATTTCAGGAAAAGAACAAGCTCAAACAACCTCATGTTGAACCTCAAGCCTCTAGAAAAAGAAGAGTAAATCAAATAAATCAAACCAAACCCCATATGAGGGAGGAAATTATCAAGATCAGAGCAGAAATTAATGCAATGGCAAGGAGGAAAACAATACAAAGAATCAATGAATTGATGTTGGTTCTTTCAGAGATTAAATAAAATTGAAAAACACTTAGCCGACCTTATCAAAAAAAGGGAAGACTCAAATTCATGCAATTAGGAATGAACAGGGTGAAATCACAACAGATGCTATAGAAATCCAGAAGATCATGAATACCTACTTCAAGAGCCAGGTGTGGTGGCTCACACCTGTAATCCTAGCACTGAGGTAGGAGGAGCACTGTGAGTTCGAGGTCAGCCTCAGCTATAAATTGAGTTCAAGGCCAGCCTGAAGTGCATAGAAAAACCCTGTCTCAAAAAGACCAAACAAAACAAAACAAAACAAAAAACAAAAAACAAAATCCTACTTCAAGAACCTGCATTTTAATAAGATGGAAAATGTAGAAGAAATGGACAGATTCCTAGATCCATATAAATTACCAAAGCTGAATCAAGGAGATATAAAAATCCTAAATAAACCAATATTGGTTAAAGAAATTAAAGACATAATTTTAAAAACTACCAGCAGAGAAAATCCTAGGACATGATAGATTCACTGATGAATTCTACAAGAAATTTAGAGAAGACCTAACACCACTACTTCTCAAACTCTTTAATGAAACTGAAAGGAAAGCAATTGTCCCAAATGCATTCCTGGAAACAAGCTCTACCCTGACACCAAAACTAGAGAAGGATCCCAACAAAAAAGAGAACCATAGACCAATCTCCTTAATGAATATAGATGCAAAAATCCTTAATAAGATACTGGCAAACAGAATGCAGCAAATCATCAAGAACATTATACACCATGACCAAGTAGGATTCATCCCAGGGATGCAGGGATGGTTCAACATACACAAATCAATAAATGTTATACATCATATTAATAAGGACAAAAACCTTATGATCATCTCAATATATGCAGAAAAAGCGTTTGACAAAGTTAAACACCTATTCATGATTTTAAAAAAAACCTACAAAAAATTGGAATAGTCTTTATCTCAATCTGATAAAAACCATCTATGACAAACCAACAGTCAACATCATACTAAGTGGACAAAAACTGAAACCTTTTACTCTAAAATCAGAAAGAAGACAAAGATGTCCACTGTCATCATTCTTATTCAATACAGTTCTACAGCAATTAGACAAGGGAGAGAAATAAAAGGAATAAGGACAGGAAAGGAAGAAGTTAAATTATCATTATTTACAGATGACATGATACTCTACATAGAAGATCCCACAAACTCCACCAAAAGGCTTCTAGATTTAATAATCAAATTGAGTCACATAGCTGGATATAAAGTCAACACTCAAAAATCAATAGCCAGGAAGTACAATAGTACAGCAAGTACACAAATAACTCACAGAGAGAGAAATCAGGAAAACAACACCTTTCACAATAGCAAATAATGAAATACCTAGGAATCAATCTAACAAAGGAAGTAAAAGAACTTTATGTTGAAAACTACAGTACTCTGAAAAAGGAGATTGAAGAGGATATCAGAAAATGGAAAAATATCCTTTGTTCATGTGTAGCAATATAGTGAAAATGGCCATTCTTCCAAAATTGTTACACACATTTAATAAATCCCAATCAAAATACCAATAACCATATCTCTCAGAATTAGAGAAAACAATCCTAAAATTCATTTGGAACCATATGAGACCTAGAATAGCAAAAGCAATTCTAGGCAACAAAGGCAAAGCAGGGAACATCACAATCCCCTTGAAATTATACTCCAAAGCTACTGTGATAAAAATAGCATGGTATTGGCAAAGAAACAAACCTGAGGATCAATAGAACAGATTAGAAAATGCAAAAACAACTCCAAACACACTCAATCACTTTATCTTTGACAAAGAGCCAAACATCTTCAGTGGAAGGTACTTTTGTTAATAAATGGGGCTGGAAAAAACTGGCTTTCCACATGCTAAGGATTAAAACTAGACCCATATCTTTCACTATGCACTAAACTAAAAATGAAATGGTTCAAAGATCTAAATACTAAGACAGAAACAATCTGCTGAAAGATAGAATAGGTAGAACTCTTGAAGACATTGGTGTAGGAAAAGACTTTATGAACAAAACTCTGATCACACAGGAAATATCACAAAGAATGAACAACTTCATCACAAAGAATGAACACCTTATTAAAATGCTTTTCCACAGCAAGAGAAACTACCAACAGAGTGAAGAGACGAGCCCTAGTATGGGAAAAAATTTTTGCCAGCTGTTCCTCAGACAACGGATTAATATGCAGGATATATAAAGAACTCAAAAATATCAGACCCCTGCCAAATTTGGAGACCCAATCCAAAAGTGGGCATCTGAAATGAATAGGCACTTCTCAGATGAAGTAGAAACAGCAAGATATGTGAAAAAAAAAAAAAAAGTTCAATGTCACTGGTCATTTGAGAGATGCAAATTAAAATAACACTGAGGTTCCATCTCACCCCAGAAAGAATAGCTATTATCAGGAAATTAACCAGTAACTAATGCTGGCTGGGCTGTGAGGAAAAAGGAACACTTCTCCACTGTTGGTGGCAGTGTAGACTGGTACAACCATCATGGAAATCAGTGAGGAGATACCTCAAAAAACTAAACTAAAAACAAACAGAAAACTAAAATTAGAGGTTCCATCTGACCCAGCTATTCTTCTTAGTATCTTCCTGAAAGAATTAAAAGCATCATACTACAGTGTTATATGCACACCTGTGTTTATAGCAGCAGTTTCTAATAGTTAAATCTTAGAAACAGCCCAAATGCCCACCAACCGATGAATGGATAACCATGCTACTCTGCCATAAAGAAGGATAAGCTTGAGACATTTCTAGCTAAACAGATGCACCTTGAGACCAGTGTGGTTTTTTTTAATTTTTTTTTTTTGTCTTTTTAAGACAGTCTTGCTATGTAGTTTAGGCTGGCCTTGAGCTCACTTTGTAGCCCAGGCTGGTCTTGAACTCACAAGGATCCTCCTGCCTCAGCCTCCCAAGTGCTGGGATTACAGGGTTGTGCCACTGTGCCCAGCCCCGAGACCAGTCTTAAGTGAAATGAATCAGACACACATTTATATATCAAAATGCTTGTCCAGTATGAGAAACCAAAAGTGTAAGTAAGGACCAAAATATACATTGGGTATTGTGAAATAGGGAGAATATGTTCAAATGGGGAGGGGAGCAAGGGAGCGGGGAGAAGACAAGGAAAGATGGGAAAAGTAAAAAAAAAAAAAAAAAAGGTGAGGACAGAATAAATGGAAACAAAAGCTTTTGTAAATGGGGAGGGGAGGAGAGGTTGAAGGGAGGGTAGGCGAATGGGAATGTACAGGTACAAATTCTCTGTGATGTGATCATTACATATATCTAAAATGTACCAATAAAACCTGACTTTAGAAATTCTTGGAAACAGCCCACATCCTCACCAACCAATGAATGAATAAAGATGTGGTTTTTTTTTTTTTTTGTACTGGGAATCAAACTCAGGACCTTGTCCTTGCCAGGCAGGCACTTGTGCTGCTGTTTATTTTTTTTCTTTTTAAATACAATGGAGGGTTTCCTGGAAGGAGGGCTTCCAGCGCACAGGGAGCTGCAGGTGGGGAGCGCCAGCCTTCTGGCTGGCTAACTTCCTGCCTGCTGGCTCCCGGAGGGTGGGCCCCTAGCGCACGGGGAGCCTCGGGCGGGGAGCGCCGGTCTCTGGACCGACGACTCACTCCCGGCCTCGGGGTTTCCCGGAAGGAGGGCTTCCGGCACACAGGGAGATGCGGGTGGGGAGCGCCAGCCTTCTGGCTGGCTAGCTTCCTGCCTGCTGGCTCC
>NW_004955469.1:9180623-9204785 GCF_000276665.1 Chinchilla lanigera
CTCTTTTGTCTGTAACTCACTATTATTTGTCTATTTGTTTTCCTGAGAAACTATTTTGTAGACAATATGTAAAATGATAACCATTGATAATTTCCTACCATTTTGTCTGTAATTTGCTAAGTCCCCCCTATTATTGTTATCCTTCTTTTATTCTTTAAAATAAAAATAAATAAATAAATAAATAAATAAATACAATGGAGTACTACTCTGCCATAAAGGACAAACTCTAAACATTTCTAACTAAATGGATGTACCTTGAAACCATACTCTTTAAGTGAAATGAATCGGACACACATTTATTAAATTGTTTCTCTGGTATAAGAAACTCCAAAAGTGTAAATAAGGGCCAAAATGTGTAACAGACACTGGGAAATGGGAAAAAAGGAAAAAAGTTCAAATGAGAAGGGAAAAAAGGGAGGAGGAGGGGGAAAAGGAAGGGACAAGAAAACAGAGGGAAAAAATGGAAACAAATTTTTGTAAATAATGTGGGGAAGAAAAGGTGAAGGGAGGGGGAAAAGGTGTATCATGAATAGGCAGATTCCTTATGATGAATATTATCATTATGTACATCTAAAATGTACCAGGAAACAAAAAAAGGCAGCAGACTTTTGTGTTTTGTTTGTTTTATTTTTGTCTTTTTGAGAGAGGGTCTCCCTATACAGTTCAGGCTGAACTTGAGCTCACTTTGTAGCCCAGGTTGGTCTCAAGCTCACAGTCCTCCTACCTCAGCCTCCCAAGTGCTGGGATTACACTCGGGAGGTGTGTACCACCCCACCTAGCTCAGGCAGCAGATTTAAGGTCCATTGAGAGCCTGACATGGGTTGGGCAGGCCGCAGTCTAGCTTTGGGCATGATGAGCTGTTTATCCACAGGGCTGACCAGGACAGCACTGGAAAAGAGGCTGGCGGTATGGCCAGGGGTAGCGGCAGTTGCTGCAGTCCAAGTTACTCCAGAAGCTGCAGCAGCTTAAAGATCATTTGAGACCAGAAGATTAGGGCCAGCCAAACTGACACAGTGAGATCCTGTCTCCCAACTACTTAAATAAATAAACCAACCTGGGGTGGAGGTAGGAATGGAAACAGAACAGGTAAGCTGCACAGAATGGTGGGAGACTAGCTGGCCTATGGCTGGGAGGCACAGAAGGCCCGGGCCAAGGCCGAAGCCTGAGCCCTGCCTGTATATGACTCAACTAAGAGCCCTGGCAGAGCCACTATGGGCAGGTGAACCAGGCCAGGCAGGGGACAGAGCAGGTCTGGGAAGGCACCTACAGTGTTCTTTACAAGACCACAATAAATCCAGCTTCAATGTTGTTTCTCAAACCCTAGTGTTGTCCCTCTGGCTGCCAAAGTGAAAACTGCAGAGCATCAGAAGTTGTTTTGGTGATGGACAAGTATGGGAATGGTGAAAGACCAAACCACACAGGACCAGAAAACTCGGGAGTGACAGAGCATCTCCCACCCTGATAAATACAACACTGGCACAACAGATGTGACAGCCATGACTCCACACTCATCACGTCCCCACTGCCTCCTGCTCAGCAGAGGACCTCTCCATGTGGGAGGGGCCTGTTTCTTCCAGGGGCTGCAGCTGCAAGGACAGCTGGAAAGAGTACAGGAGGCCTAACTCTAGATTAGACAGCTGTTTTTATTCCTTAGGAACAAAGACATGTAAGGAAGAAACTCCAAAGGAAACAGGAGCATGGATGACAGAATGACACCAGGGTGGCCTGGCACACTCCACAGAGGACCTGGTCACGGCCCTGGTTCCTTGGATCTACATCTGCCCTGTCCCCAGGCAACCATCTTAGCAGTGGAGAAGGCAGTTGTTGACATGGAGAACTTGCCCACTTGACATGAAGTGAATAAACGCACTTGTCTATTCTGAGAGGCCCAGGGACACCAAAACTTTCCTCTCAAGAACGGAGGTAGGCAGAAAAAAATGAGAGGAGACTGGGTGTCACAGACAACTAGAAAGCAATCACAGTGCCACTGGGACTGAGAGTAGGTGCCAAGATGGGATGAGAAGGGAAGCAAGAACTGGTTAAGACAGCTCTTCATTCTGTGTGGAGCTGGTCAATCTGCCAAACTGGCCCCAAGGCCAGTTATAATCACACCAAAGGACGTTGGCCATGTTGACTCAGAAGCCATTATCCTTTTCCCAGAGGATCCTTCTATCCCCACTTCTGGCACAATCTGTTGCCTGCAGCCTGGTCCTCTGGAGAACAGATTAACAAGGGACATAAGCCCAAGATGCAATAGCCTCCATAGCAGGCTATCTTTAAGAGCAAGGTGCTTTGGTGTGGCCTAGGTCACACCTAACCCAAACAACATATCAAGGGACTCATTTCCATGCTACAGAGTGGCCTCTGGCTGCTGCTTAGCAGTGAGGACAGAGGTCACGCCCGGGTCCCCATCACAGTGAGGTCTCCTGGAGGACAAAGGTGGGACTGAGCCCCTCCTGGCTTGGCCCGTCTTCAACAATTGCCCACTTGTCTCCACTGTCCTGCAGCATGCCCTTCCTCATCTTCTCTGGATACAGGCTGTTGTCCATGGAGACGTCCTGGGCACATGCAGAGCAAGGTGGGGATGTGGTAAGCCACGTACACAGGAGAGGGGAGGGGCCCTCTCTGACCTGCCAGGAGAGCGTGCGGGGGCGGGGGGGGGGCAGTTCGGGGAGCAGGGGCTGGGGAGGGCTGGGGAGGGCTCTGGGGTGGCCAGACCCCTGATCCTTCTGACCCCCAAACCAGCACAGCCCACCCTGTGTGTGAGGGCTGGGGCGGCTGCTGCAGGAGACGGTCAGAGAGCGGGGCTCTGGGCACAGGACACACAGACGGGGATGGAAAGGGACCTGGCCAGGAAGGGAGGGGATCGCGGGACAGAGGCTCCCACCTGGCTGTGGCTTCGGCAGCAAAGCCGCTTCTGACAGGACAAGGGCAGGAGGGCGAGGAGTCTTGGCAGCACAGGGTAAATGGTCTGAGGGTTCAGGGTCCGGCCCCGCATCCGCCCTGCAGGTAAAGGTGCTTCTGAGTCTGCAGAGCAGCGAGGCCTCTGGAGCCCTCTGGAGCCCAGCCCAGCCCACCTCCCAGATCTCAGTCAGGAGGCTGGCTGCTCCCAACACCCCAGGCTCCGAGGAGGACAGAGCCCCCAGAGACTCCCTCAGCCCCTCTTCATTTCTCTGTCAGTAATCCCACACCCTTACCGGTGAGCAGACTGACAATCAGGCCCACCACAATGACAGTGGTGGAGTTGTGAGCGCTGTACCATAAATACGACAGGGAATAGAACCGCTGTAACCCTGTGGGCCTGGGAGAGCACAGGGGTGAAGACAATTAGCAATCTATTGACAGGGCATGCCTCAGGCTCCCGGCTCCCACTTGCTTGGTCTTAGAACCCAACACTTCTCTGAGGCTTCTGATCCCTTAGCAAGGACATTGTCAAGTTCCTCAAAACTAAGCTATTAGGTCAGGCCTGGTGGTGCTCTCCTATAACCCCAGCACTCAGGAGGCTGAGGCAAGAGTTCAAGGTCAGTCTGAATTACAAAGTGAAACCCTGGCTGAAAAACAAACTACGAAGCTACCGACCCCAAGGAGAAAAAGAATATTCGCGCCTCACTTGGAGAGGGTGGTCAACGGCATCACGGTGGTTACAGTCACATTGGTCAGATTGCTGGGCAGGGAGAAGTTGGACACATTCAGGGAAGAGGCTGCCGTGCCAGAGCCCATGCCAGTCACTAGACTCCCGATGCCGATCCAGAAGGCCATGATAAGTCCAGCCAACAGGCCCACAATGGCACCCTGCCAAAGACATGGTGTGTTCCCCTGTCACAAGGCCAACTACACCACACCTTCACAAACCACCCTGTGTGCAGGACCGTGGAAACAGATGCATTACTCACAGGAGGGTTGGCACAAGGAAAGAATATTCCAAGGCAGAAGAGTCCAAGCAGTGGTCCCCCGACCATGCCGAAGATACTGAGTGCTGCCTGGGAAAGTCAAGGTGAGAGAAAAAGGACAAAAGACACCTAGGCTCAGAGAACCCAGCCTCAATGGCACAGAGCTCAGCCACCAGCGAATGCCTCAGCCTTGTTCATTAGCTGTGTGGTTCTGATATCTGAGACCACCCTAGGAGGCAGGAACGGTTAAGGGCGTGCAGCCTCCTTAGAGGCTAATCACTTGGCCTCTGTGAGCCAACATCATCCCAGAAATGACCCTGGGGATTTGACCACATGGGAGTCTGTCTTTTTTTGGTTTTTGGTTTTTTTCTGGTACCAGCAATCAAACTCATGACCTCACACTTGCCAGGCAGGCACTGTGACACTGAGCTAATTCCCCAGCCCCAGGAATCTCTTCATAGGTGAAAGTATTCCAGAAAGGAGAAATTTCTGACCCTGACCCTTAAGCCATTCCCCTTAACACAGCCACAATCCTCAATTTCTTGTTTCAATCAATTGTTCCCCATCCTTACCAAATACTTTTTCCTTTCCTTTCAGTAGTTATTACCTGTAGCAAGGGTCCCACCTGGGAGGAAACATAGGCCATTCCCAAACAAAGCAGCCCATAGCCAAAGGCTGGAGAAATGGAGAAAAGAAGAAACAAACCAATGTGAATAAACATTAGAGAAAGTGGAGCAACTTCCCCAAACCATGGTTTTGGGTCTCTGGAGAGAGCCTATGGCCTCTTGCCCCAGCTCCAGATCCCTCCACCTGTCATTCCCATGTGACTCAGAAAACACCAAGCCATAAACAGCTATAGAGTAAGGCTGCCTGCTTCAACAGGCAAGTGCTGGGCTAGAATAAAGTGAATATTCTACTGCACATTGATGGTAATGGTCAGGAGGTATCTCAGAAAGAACAAAACTGAAGATATATGGAAGCATAATCCCACCGAGGCTTCTGGAAAGCATGATGGCCCGGGTTTCAGAGAATTCAGGGAACCAGGGTTGAATCAGGTCTTCCATTGTGACAGTTGCCAATGAATTAAAAGCAGAGGAAATGGTGCTAGAAAGGAAGAAAGAATAAGTAGGGATGTGTCTGGGAGCTAAGAGCAGAACTAACAGGGAACTCTAGAGGGAGCAGTGCCCTAAAGGCACCAGTGATGGTATGGGCAGCCAAGAAACCACGCTCACAGCTGTAGGCACTGCTACCTCAGAGGAGGCCTGGAGGGCAAGGACACTGTCCTCTCCTGAGGAGAGTCCAGCTTGTTCAAGTGGATTTATTTCTGGTATTGTGGAATAAACTTTATCCGAGACAGGGGCATGTATTGGGAGGGGCTGTGCTCTCTCTTCCACAGACAAGCTTCCCTTATCTGTGTGTCACAATGTGTGGCAATGGATGGTACAGGTCTCCCAGCCCACCTGTCCCGGCATACCATGCCCAAGACAACTAGTTGAAGGGGTACCTGAGGGAGCCGCTGAAGAGGCAGGCAACAAAGAGCCCAGGGAGGCCTGGCAGGCCTTTCAGGAGATCCATCACAAAGTAGAGGACAAACTGAAGGCAGAACAGAGCACAGTCTTCTCAGGGTATGCCTCCCCCTGTGGTCTGTCCCTACATACACACACGCGCATGCGCACCTCAGTCCAGGGACCTCCCCAACAAGCATAGGAAATGGGCTCTGTAGAAAGAATGACACCACCACCCCCCAGCTCTACCCTGACCAACAGTGTGATATCAGCACACTGCCTATCGTGCTATGTGTGTTTCTCCTCTGTAAAATCAGGCTGTCAGGAGACTTCGGTGAGAACAGGCATGTGCCAACTCCCAGCAGAGCACATGATGTACAATGTGCAGTCAATAAAACTAGGTCCTCACCCCCAAGTCAGGTGAGCACTGATAAGGTGATGCCTGGGGTTACCATGTGACATGCTAGATTGCTGGAACCTCAGCATAGGAGAGGGCTACATATCTACCATCCACCCAGGAGGGGCCTCTCAGGGGGATAAGGAAGGAGCCTGCCTGGCCTTCTCACCTGGTCAGGAGCTGCCTGAGCTTGCTGGCTGCTCAAAGGAAACTCTTGGTAATAGGCGAACATGACCAGGCCAATGAGGCAGCTTATACAGAGCACTATCTGCTGGCAGGGGAACACTGCATAGCAGGAGCTGCAAAAGAGGCCGTTATTGTGGGGAGACAGTGAGCAGGCACTCAGGCTCGTCCCCCTGAGCCTTCACAAAGGAGGCCCACATCCCGATCACAGAGGGCACACGTGTACCCTGACCTTCTGCCCCACCCCCACTGCCCTTGCCCCATTTCCTGTCCCTGCACTTACAGCACAGCAGCCTTCTCTGAGTGGGAACTGAGGTAGCGTTGCACCTGCGCCTGGTTCACCCCGTATAAGGAGAGCATCATGAAAACTCCCCCAAAGGCCAAGGTCCAGAACGTGTGCCGCACAAAGGGGTCCGGATTCAGCCTGCAACAGATACCACCCGGTCACTGTGCCACAGCCTCAGACTCCCACTTAGTCGACCTGTTCTCCTGGCAAGAGGGGTAAGCGGGGAGCAGAGTGGACACTGTTCCTAGGCCAAGGGAGCTACTGACAGCAAGGAGCTGGGTGAACCCAAGAGACAGCACAGCAAGCTAAAGGGAGGCTTCCATTTCTCCACCTCACCTTATCCCAGGTCCTCATCCCCACCCTCCACAAACACCAATCGGCATCTGTGATACCTGCCCCTCTGCAAAGCCGGCTTCCTGCCCATGCA
The DNA here is from genome assembly GCF_000276665.1 of Chinchilla lanigera. NCBI lineage: Eukaryota > Metazoa > Chordata > Mammalia > Rodentia > Chinchillidae > Chinchilla > Chinchilla lanigera. Next base: position 9,187,312 of record NW_004955469.1, read on the forward strand.
GCATTGTACCCAAGGCCTCCTAGCTTGCCCTCTGCTTAGTGTAGCCCTGACACTGGGTTCTGGGGCAGACTCAGCTCCCAGGTGATACAGAGCTCAACCAGGGGAAGGTGGTACTTACTCGATCCCGGAGATGAGGTTGTGCTGGGAAGCCACATCCCACACACGCCCTATGCCGCCCACTTTGGCCGACCCCACAATAATAACAGCCACCTGCCCTAGGAACATGACCAGTGTCTGAAACACATCTGTCCAGATGACAGCCTTCAGCCCACCCTGCAGGGAAAAGACAGCACACTGGTCACAAATGTCACCCAGACTGTCCACAAGGAGGACACCACCATACCAGATGAGGGGGCTGGCTACCCTGCCATCAGGCACTGAGACTGCTGGCTTCGTTCTCCTCTGTTCTCTACCTTTACAGCCAACCTCTCTCCCATGTCTCATCCAAAATTAAACCTCATTCCACTCTACCCAAGAATTTCATCCCATCTCCTACCTCTACTCTTTTTTCTATCTCTACTCTTTTTTTTTTTTTTTTGAGACAGGGTCTTGCTATGCAGTTCAGGCTGGCCTTGAGCGCACTGTGTAGCCCAGGCTGGTCTTGAACTTGCAATGATCCTCCTGCCTCAGCCTCCCTAGTGCTGGGATTACAGGCATGCGCCACCATGCCCGGCTCTACCTCTACTCTTACACATTTACATATACTGTGTTCTGTTTTGCTTGAGACACAGTCTGGCTACATGGCTTAGGTTTCTCTAACTACATAGCCCAGGTTAGCCTTGAACTCTTAGTGATCTTCCTGGTTTAGCCTCCTGAGTGCTGGGATTAGAGGTATGTACCACCATGCCAGGCATCCCCCCTGTATGCTTTTTTTTTTCTTTTGTCTTTTTGAGACAGGATTTTACTATGCAGTGCAGGCTATCCCTGAACCTACTTTGTGGCCCAGGAAGATCTCGAACTCACAGCAATCCTCCTGCCTCACCCTCCCAGAGTGCTGGGATCATAGCATGTGCCACTATGCCAAGCCCCCATCTATATTCTTATCTCAGCCCTTCTTTCTCTTCTCCCACTTCCCCTCCATTCTTCTGGGGTCAATGCACTTACCAGTGCAGTGTAGATAGTACAGACAATGCCCACGGTCAGCACTGAGAGCCACAGGTCAAAGCCTGTCACTGTAAACAGAGAGAAATCACACTCCTATCTCTCAGAGAAGGCTTCCCAAGGCAGAAGCCAGAGAAGCCCTGATAGGGGCAGCGATGGCAGGTCATACAGATGAAGCAAGTAGTCACTAAAAATGAAACAAATCATTTATCATGATAGGGGGGATGTGTGCAGAGCACTACCTAGAGGTGAGGGTTAACAAATTGACATAAAGCATGGTAATGTCTGATCAACTTTCAAATGAAGCAAAGCATGCCTGTTTCCACCTCTGGTAGAGACCAACCCAAGCAGCTCATGCACTAAATCAACTCCCGTCCCAAGGCCATGCTTTCTGGCTCACTGCCCTTCCCAAAGGTATTTTCCCAGCCTGCTACAGCTAGCAGCCAGGGGCTGTGACTCCTCACCTGCATTGAGGGCCAGGGACGGCGCATAGAGCACAACCCCCATGTAGATCACCTGTTGGACAAGGGAAAGGAGGTGAGAGCTACATCTCCAGTGCTTCCTCTCACCCACGCTCACTTTCCTCTCTCTTCCCAAAGTCTGGCTTACTTCAGCTACCAAGTCTGTGGGTAGCACCAAGCAGGGTGCCAGAGGGACCTTCACCACTCACTACTCACACTGACCCCTCCCAGGAATTTCAGTCCTGCCAGGCTGAGAGCATCCCTGAGCTCAGCTCCCCCTCCCATGCCCCTGGCTCAGCTTCTACACCTTCCACTCACCATCTGAAAGATAAAGGTCACCGTTCCACAAATCCGCACTGCTTTATTGAATCGGAGCTCCAGGTACTGGGCAGGAATAAGGGGGAAAAGGTACAGTACTCCTCTTGACTCCACCACACTCAGCAATGTCCACTGCATGTCCACTTGGCCCCCTCAGCACAGCGCTCTCCCGACTCTGCCTCCCAACCCTGGCTCCACCAGGAAGAACTGAAAAACTCAGGAGTTTTCTGCCATTCTTCTTAGGTGGAGGTGATATGGGGTCCCAGCTCCCTCACATGTGCCCTGTCCCCCTTTCCTTTTCCTCCTTCCCACTCACCTCATAGGTGCTGGTGAGGTGCAGGCGGTAGAAGACAGGGATGAAGACATGAGCAGGGATCAGTAGCCCCAGAAAGTAGCAGCAGCCCAGGAACCAATACTGGGTCCCAAATCGGTAGATCTCAGATGGCACGCCCAAGATGGCCACAGCTGACTGGAACGTGGCCAGCAGAGACAGTGCCACAGGAAAGCAGGTCATTTTGCGGTCCGCCATCAGCAGCTGGCCAACAGTATGGTGGCCCCAGCCACGACAAGCATGGTAGAGCCCAATGGCCAGGGAGAGCAGCAGCAGCAGGGCAAACACCACATAGTCCACCAAGGAGAAGATGGGGGCGGCGTGGGTCATGTCCGAGGTTGTGACGAGTGGGGCTGAGGTGCTCACCCCTGCGCTCATCCTCACGGCGTCTGTGCTCTCCCAAGCCAGCCACTGCTCCTGTGATCTGGGCGGCTACTCAGGTGGGCAGGAGCAGGCAAGCAGCTACGAGTTGGCTCTCAACCACGGTCTCACAATCTTCCACCGCCCAGGGACATGGTCCAGGGAGAGCTGCAAAGAGTCAGTTACTAGTCCTGCCTTCATGACTGTCTATCCTCAGGCTGGGGACATGCCAGCCCCATCAGATTTAGACCAGCCAGCACAGTGGTGACAGCCCTGGAAGGCCTGTATGGGGTGTGGAGGTTGAGATAGAGGAGGAGGAAGCAGCACAGTGAGACAGTCAGGAGACAATAACTTGGCGAGGACCTCTGGGTGAAATTTAAGAACATTCTTGGGCCTCACCCCGAGAAGCAAAAGAAAAACCAACTTTGGTCCAAGCTTCTCAGAATTCTCCAGCAGACCCCAGCCTGGCGCCACAGCTCCGTGGGGAAGAAGAAACACAGATAGTGATAGCAGGGATTCCCTTGCTCTCCCTGTCTGACCTCCCATGTCCCAAGGTCACCCTCCTAACCACACTCCTCCTCAGCACTGGGCACCAGAGAGCTTTCACCAACTTCGTACCGGGCAGCAGCAGGCTGACTGCTCTGGGCATTTTCTTTTCCTTTTTTTGGTTTTTTGAGACAGGGTCTCCCTATTTACATAGTTCAGGCTGGCTTTGAACTCCTCATCCTCTTGCTTCAGCCTCTGGAGTGCTGGGATTAAAGGCGTGGGACCTTTCTTAACATTATCCCAACACCACTAGATGAGCCCTGCAGCCCCTCCACCTGCCTTGACACAGCCTGTAATCCCAGCACTCGAGAGCCTGAGGCAGGAGGATCACTTTGAGTTTCAGACCAGCCTGGGCTACCTAGTGAGTTCAAGGCCAGCCTGAACTACACAGTGAGACCCTGTCTTAAAAAAAAAAAAAAAAAAAAAAAAAGTGGGAAGATTAAAAAATGAGAGAGGCAGATTCAAGGATTTAGCTCAATGATGAGGTGCCTGCCTAACAAGCACATGGCCCTGGGTTCAATCTTCAGCACCCCCAGCACCCCCAGCACCCCAAAATTTAAAAGGCAAAAAGAGCAAGCGTTAAAGTACCATTCTGCAGCCAGTGATTCAAAGTTAAGATTCCAAGACCACTCTGGAGAGAAACAAGCCAGCCAGAGCAGTCCGATCTCATAGGGCAGTCACCTACCCCAAGAAGCAATTCCTGTTCTGAGGTAGAGCGGCCCGGAGCTGGGTAGAGGCTGAGGGTCTGACTCTGTAAGTGGCTGAGGAGAGGATTAGGCACTGGGGGTAGGGGAAAGCTCAGCAACCGTTTCAGGAACCAATCACTATGATCCAAATGGCCTTCTTACCCTGTAGCCACCAACACAGCCCTAGCAGTTATATCGAGGGAGGCAGGGAGCTCACATTCAACAGCATTCCTAGATGGATTACGCTTTTAGTCTAAATCATTTTTGGCACCTGTGTGCTGGAGAGAGGTGGAAAGGAAGAAATGAGAAGACCAAGAAGTTGCCTTTGTAATTCCTACACAAGAAATTGCGATCCTCCAAGAACACACTACAGTCCTCAGAGGAGCAAAGATAAGAGTGCAGTTTCTCAAAACCTAAAGAGTTCTTAGGATGTTGCTCTTACAGCCCCCCTCACTTACACACAAGCACATTAAGGCCCAGATGGTTCAAGTGACCTTTCCAAGGGCACAACCAGATTAGAATCCAGGTCTAGTGATTCCCCATCCATCCTATTCTGTGTATACTGTCTTGTCTTCACAATCTCCTAGGACAGTGGTGGCAAACCTATGGCACATGTGCCACAGCAGGCTGTTTGTATCACTGAAAGCTCTAAAAGGTTCACTATTATTGCCCCATGAGCACTTACTGGTATGGAGAAAAAACATCGGAGAATATTTAAATACTATGTGCGCAAACAGCCTAACATGACAGTTAACATTTTCTGAACACCTGCTATGTACCCCAAGAGTTTGCTAAGCGCTTTATAAATATTAATAATACTAAACAATGAAGTAACAACCATTGACACGATTCACCAGCGGCCCTGCCCTCATTACTCCCAGGACCAGGACAGAAGCCAAGTGTGAATTGTAGTCAGTCATCAGGAACCCAGTTTAGACTTTAATCTAGAGACAGATTAATTCAAACCGTCTTCTGCCTCTACTCTAGAAGACCAGGCTGTCTTCTGGTATAGTCTTCCTAGGCAGACGTTGCCTGGCTGGTAAGTCAGGCTTCACACTGACTAAACCTGCACTCTGAACCTCCTAGAGCCAAAGAAAGGAAATATCAGAGCTGGCAACTTTTGATCGCACGTCCTCCAGTCACAACAGCTAGTCCCTAGAACAAGGTTCTCACTCTTTAAGCCAAAGATGGCCCGGGCCTTTGCATACTGCAACATCTTGACTTTTTCATTCCTCTTTGGCAACTATTTACTGTTATGATAGACATGATCAGAACTCCTATAGAGTAAGAGAAATACCTGCTGGGTGCACATAAGAGCGTGTGGCACTAAAGGGTTAGTGGTATGGACAGGTGGCTGGAGAAAGAAAGACCCCAGGACAGAGAGGGACTGTCTACTACTGGAGGAAAACCAATAGGGCTTCCAGATAAAGTTGTTTCCATGAAGTAGAGAATCTCCTGGATGACTGATGAGAGAACCTGGCAAGACAGGAAAAACCCAACCCTGTAACAATGTCTTCATCTGACAAGTTTCAATTCTAGGAATAGAGCAGCTTTCTAAAAATTCTGCCCATCAGACTTGCCTTTCTTAGTGGGAGCCAGAAGGAAGAGCAGGCTTGTGTCCTTCGCCGGGTTTGCTGCACTAAAACTGTAAACACTGGGCCACATACAAGTGAGAGGGGCCTATTTATTTATTTTTGGGTTTTTTGAGACAGGGTCTTGCTTTGTAGTTTAGTTCAGGTGGGCCTCAAACTTGCAGTGATTCCCCTTCCTCAGCATCTTGAATGCTGAGATTATGGGCCACAGGTATACATCACCACACCCTGCTGGGTGAAGAACCTTTTAAAAAGACCTTATTTAGCAGGGTGTGATGGCAAATGCATGTAATCCCATCACTCAGGAGACTGAAGCAGGAGGATCGCCATGAGTTCGAGATCAGCCTAGCCTGCACAGTAACACCCTGTCTCAAAAAACCAAAAACAAACAAAGCAACCTTAGTATGGCCAGGCGTGGTGGTACACACCTATAATCCCAGCATTTGGGAGGCTGAGGCAGGAAGATCACAATGAATTGAGGCAGCCTGGGATACATAGTGAGTTTAAGGCCAAAATACACTGCATTGCGAGACCCTGTCTCACACAAAACAAAACAAGCCAGAAGAAAAACCAAACAACAGAAAAAGGAGTAGGCATGGAACTCACTTCTTCCTGGGTTAAATCCTAAATACTGCAAAAAATAAATGAATAAACGGCCAGCTAGCTGAATGTAAGGTCAAGAGAGTCCAAGGAGACACCTGGGACACTCTGAAAGGAAAGTCTGGGCTGGCGGCTCAAAATGAACTCTGGTGGGCCGGGGATATATAGCTCAGTGGCACAAGCGCCTGCCTGGCAAGCGCAAGGTTCTGAGTTCGATTCCCGGTACAAAAAAAAAAAAAAGAATTCTGGTTCCATGGGCTATTGGGAGAACCCTGCCCAAAGCCCACACTTTGCCCCAGCGCCCTTCAGTCAGGACCTGGGCACCGTCGGACCGACCGCACCTTACCTCCGTGGTTCAGCCAGGGCTACCAGGGCTAGAAAGACCGCTTTTTTCTTTCCGAGATCAGCATCGCTCCCTCTTCCTGGGAAGGAAAGGAATGAGGAGTTGAGTCTGTCGTCCCTACCTCTCCGCCAGGTTCCCGGACGCCGCGCGGTCTCGGGTTGAGGTGAAGTCGACTTAGCGCTCCGGGCGTTCCCAGGCTCGTGTCCTTCGCCGGGTTTGCCCTTCGCCCTGCGCTCTTCGCTCCTCCATCACCCTTACCCTCTTTCTCTCGCGGCTCCCCTCTTCACTCCACACGTGCAGCGTCCACCACCTCGCCGCCAGCACTTCGGACCTACCCGAACCCGCGCGGAGGGCATGGGTGGCTCCGCCCCTCCCCGCCTCCCTCCCACCCCGGGCCGGCTTGGCAGAGCGCCTCTGTCCCCGCCCATACCCGCCAGGCCCACCTGCGGGGTCTCCACGCCTGGGTCTCCCACGAGCCACCACGTGGCCCCGCCCCCCAGCCACAGCGCCGCCATGTTTACTGAGGGCGGATGAAGCGGCCCGAGTCGCGATAGAAGCGCGACCTCGGCGGCCAGGTTACAAAACGCGGGGCTGACGAGCCTGCGGTTGGCTGAAAAGAGCCGAGTGGCGTCGGAGGAACTTCTAGTGAAAGGGGAAAATGGTGTGGCGCACGCCTGTAACCCCAGCGCTGTTGGGAGGGTGAGGCAGGAGGTCACAAGTATGAGTTCCGCCTGGCCAACTTAGCGAGACGCTATCTCAAAAAAGGAATGGGGATGGCGCTCCATGCAAAAGCCCTAGGTTGAACACCCGGTATCGCAAAATGAAGAGGGAGTCCATAAGACAGTGTGCGCGTCCATTCCTAAAGCAGAGGACGGCGCATGAAGACGAGAGCTAACTGGCGAGCGTGAGGTCCAGATTTGAGCGCATTGAAGCATACCCTGAGATGACAGCCCAGACCCTTAGGCCACGCCCCAGGACGCCGGCCGTGACGCGTCGGGGGTGGGGCCCCGCGGCTCTCGCGAGGGGTCGAGGTCAAAGGGAGCCGAAAATGGCGCCGAGCGGGCCTGGCAACCTTATCAACCTGGTATGCTGGGCTTTGGCCCTGCTCCTCGCTCTGGGCGTGGAAAGGGCGCTGGCGCTTCCCGAGGTACAGAAACCAATTTGTGGTTGGGCTGAAGTAGGGTTGCTGAGCAGCCTTGTGTGCGCTCGCTCGCACCTATTCCCTTCTCCCTGCCGGCCTCAAACTCATTTAATTTTTGAAGCCGGTAAACCCCAGTGCCAGCCCATCCTGCTCATGAGTACTCACATCGGCCAGTCATCCGGAGCCCTCGTCCTGCCCGCATTCAAAGACCTTTGAAATTTAATTTCTTTTCTCCTTAATCTTTGAATAACTAACTGTGCCTCCTGAAACGAGTCTTCTGGCCCTTCTGTGAGCTGTCCACGCGCGAGTGCCTTACCTGGTCCTGCGGTAGACCGTACTCTGTAATGCCTGATGGGTTCTTTGTGTACCTGCAGCCTGCTACACCTGGCCAATCCAGGGCTGTCAAATGGAGAAGTCTTTGCAGAAGGCATAGGAAATATATTTAACTAGTAACTCTCAGAGATGAAGACCTTCCTTAGGCGAGGACTGGTACTGATTCCGTGTCTGACTAGGGGAACAAATGGCATGCTCTAGTCTAGTCTAATATATGACACAGCCATCTCTGCTCTATTAGAGGAATTCTGGAGAAGTATTGTCAATTAATTCTTGATTCCTGTTTGGTTTTTTTTTCTTGATTATTCTTTGTGGAGTCCTAATAAGATTTCTGTGGCATATCCTAGTCTAGCCTAATACATGATATGGCCATATCTCTGCTCTGTGTTAGAGGAATTCTAGCGAGGTACTGTCAATTAATTCTTGATTCGTATTTTTTTTTTCTTGTTTTTTTCTCTTTGGAGTCTTAATAAGATTTCTGTCTTCTGCAGGTATGCACCCAGTGTCCCGGAAGTGTACAGAATTTGTCGCAAGTGGCCCTTTATTGTAAGGAATCATCGACCCTAATGGTGCAAGCTCGCTGCTGCACGAATCAGAAGGGCACCATCTTGGGGTGAGGGAGGAGAAGACATCTTTGTGAAACAAGTTAATTCAGTACAAATAGAGCTCATGGCTTGTCGTTTCCCAAAAATTGAAGAATGAAGTTGCAAACCAAAGGAGGAAGTTAGGAGAGTTTCTCTTGGAAATAAGAAGGAAAAAAAAAGGCACCGAGTTTCTCCAGAGGGAAATCCAAAAAACGGAACTTCCACATGACCCCTCAGTGCACAACTTTTTATGGATAAGAAGAGCATGCATATTGCTCAGTTGCTTAGCGGCCACCTCATAGGTTTCTATGTGAATTTAAAATGGCCAATTGGAACTCAGGCTACCTAACCCAGTTATTCAACCTGTAGGGTTTAAAAGAAATGGGAATTTTAGAGAGAATTTAGTTATTTTGTATTTTAAAATACAAAAGCTCCTCAAACTCAGGAGCTTAGAGAGGGCTTGCAACTTTCTTTAATAGGGAGGGGCTCCTTTCTACGTTGCCTGAGGAAGTTATTTCTTAGTCCAAAATGTTAGTTCACTGCCTATTTTTGTTTTACTTCCTAGCAATATGACTGATCATGCAGCTCTATAGCACGCCCTTTCCCTAGCTAGCTGCCTTTTTCTTTTCTTTTAAAGAGAAAAAAAATAAAACAATTTCAAAACAAGATAGTAGGGTAACAATGGGTAATACATTGTGTGTTGTTATCTTTAAATTAGTAACTCAGAGTACAAGATATTGGCGTTTAATTGTTCAAACTATTATAACAAACTTTTCTTTTCAATGAACTAAGAGAGATTAGTAGTTTAGCTATCATATATATGTAATTTTTTTCTTTTTGCTTTTCCTTTCCTTTTCTCCATTCCCCCATCCCAGTTTTTCTTTGCTTTTGAAGTTTCTTCCCATTTTACAGTATCTATTATACATTTTACATCTTACTTACTCTTTCAGCTTCTCACACTAGGGAGACAATATAATGTTTGCACATGTATGTCTGGTTTATTTTGCCTGTGAGTATGGTCTCAAGTTATATCCATTTACCTATAGAAGTCTCCAGTTTGTCCTTCTTTATGGCTGAGTAGTACTCCATTATATAAAAAGACCACATCTTTTTTATCCATTCCTCAGTCGATGGGCATTTGGGTTTTTTCCAAGGTCTAACTTTTACAAATTGTGCTGCTATAAACCTGGGTGCACATGTATCCCTCTGAGGGGCTGAGGATTTAGCTCAGTGGTATAGCGCCTGCCTGGCAAGTGCAGGGTCATGAGTTTGATTCCCGGTACTGGAAAAAAACAAAAAAACAAAAAAAAATATATTAACATATATCACTCTGGTATGATGTTTTTAATTCTAGGAAGATACCCAGAAGGGGAATAGTTGGGTCAAGTGGAACCTCCAGTCCTAGTTTTTTGAAGAATCTCCACAGATTTCCAGTGGTGGTTGCACCAGTCTGCACTCCCACCAACAGTGGAAAGAGTTCCTCTTTCCCGCACAGCCCCTCCAGCATTTGTTACCAGTTGATTTCTTGATAATAGCCATTCTTTCTGGGGTGAGGTGGAATCTCAGTGTTGTTTTAATTTGCATCTGTCAAATGACCAGTGATGTTGAACCTTTTTTCATATATTTATTTGCTGTTTGTATTTCTTCATCTGAGAAGTATGTATTCATCTCAGATGCTTATTTTGGGATTAGGTCTGTAAATTTGAGAGGTCTGATTTTTTTTTTTTTTCTGGTTCTTTATACATTCTTGATAGTAAGCCCTTTCTTTTTCTAGTTCTTTATACATTCTTGATAGTAAGCCCTTGTCTGGCGAATAGCTGACAAACAGTTTTTCCCACACTGTGGGTTGTCTTTTCACTCTGTTGGTGGTTTCTCTTGCCATGCAAACTCATTTTGATAAGATGAGATCCCAGTTGTTGATTCTTTGTGATAGTTCCTGTGTGATCAGGGTTTTATTCATATAGACTTTGCCTACACCAGTGTCTTCAAGAGTTTTACCTATTCTGTCATCCAGCAGATTTAATGTTTCTGTTTTAATATTCAGATGTTTGATCCATTTTGAATTTTGTTTAGTGCATGGTAAAAGATATGGGTCTATTTTTAATCTTCAGCATGTGCAGAACCAGTTTGTCCAGCACCATTTATTAAAGAGGCTACCTTTTTTTTTTTTTGGTTTTTCTCCGGTACCAGGAACCGAACTCACGACCTTGTGCTTGCTAGGCAGGCGCTTTTGCCCCTGAGCTAAATCCCCAGCCCCAAGGCTACCTTTTTTCTATTGAATGTGTTCGGCACCTTTGTCAAAGAGAAGGTGGCTGAGTATGTCTGGAATTGTTTCTGCGTCTTCTAATCTGTTCCATTGATCTTCAGGTCTGTTTTTTTGCCAGTGCCATACTGTTTTTTTAATCACAGTAGCTTTATAATATAATTACAAGTCAGGGATTGTGATGCCCCCTGCCTTGCCTTTGTTACCCAGAATCACCTTTGCTATTCTAGGTCTCTTCAGGTTCCAAATGAATTTTGGGATTGTTTTCTCTAATTCTGTGAGATATGCTATTGGTAGTTTGATTGGACTTACATTAAATCTGTATAATAGTTTTGGAAGTATGGCCATTTTCACTATGTTGGGTCTTCCTTCCCAAGCACAAGGCATATCTTTCCATTTTGTGATATCATTTCGCTGGATTGATTCCTACGTATTTCACTTTTTTGGATGCTATTGGGAAAGGTGTTGTTTCCCTAATGTTTCTCTCACAGTGAGTTTGCCTTTTTCATTAGCTAACTAACTAAACTAATTTTTACACTTGAATACAGAAGAGTTTCCAGCCCAGAGTCTAGAAACCTTGCCTGATTGGCATTTATAATTAATATTGGTGCCTAGTTTAAAACACCTAAACCATGATTCTCAAACTTTAAAATTTGCTACAGCATTTTTGGTTTGGGTAAACAATCCTGTGTTTCTTCCTGGATGAAACTGCTTAAAAGTCAATTTTGCCTTTTAAAATAGGCTTTTATGGCATCATTTCAAAAAAAGCTTTGTTGTTTTATTTACTATCAAGTCTTTGGATTATTTACTGTTTGTGTCCAGGAAATTACCTCTGAAGACATTGCTAATATGTCTTTGCTTCCTTTTCTCTGGTTAATTCACATTATCTTTGAAACAAATTCCTCTTCGTGTCTTCTTAGCATTTTAGTCCTCATTTCATTCCTTTTGATACTCCCTGGTGGTCTAGTGGTTAGGACTCAGCACTCAGTTCACTCCATTTTTCTTTCTTCCTTTTTTTTTTTTTTTTTTTTTGGTCGTTTTGAGACAGGGTCTCGCTGTGCAGTTCAGGCTGGCCTTAAGCTCACTTTGTAGCCCAGGCTGGCCTCGAGCTCGAAATGATCCTCCTGCTTCAGCCTCCCGAGTGCTGGGTTTACGGGTGTGCGACACCATGCCCGGCTCATCTTTCTTGCTTTCCTTCTTTCTTTCTTTTTTTTTGAGTTAGGATCTCACGATGTATTTGAGGGTGGTCTTGAACTCATTATATATCCCAGGCTGGCTTCAAACTTGCCCCCAACCCAGAGGCCTCAGCCTCAGAAGTGATGGGTTTAAGGTATGTGCCATCACATCTGGCCAGGAAATACTTCAATGGGCAAGGCATGCCCAGCTGTTCACTCCTTTTTAAGAATTTGTATTTATTTTTATTTTTGGTGGGATCGGGGATGGAACCTCAGGCCTCACACATGCTAGGCAAGCACTCTATCACTGAGCTATATTCCTAAGCTGCTAGCTTTTCTTTTGGTAGTACTGTTACTGGCTTTTAGGGTACCACAGATGATTTTTAGGGATCCTTTCCAGCTTCTTGGTGTCAAAAAGTACGCTCTGGCAGAGTGAGAGCAGGCAACGAGAGAGTTCACAGTGGACAAAAGATTGATGTGGGGGAGGGGCAGTCTTTTGTAGCCCTCATTCCTCAGTCTGAGAAAGTTTTAGGCCTTCCAGTCAAAAGTCTGCTACGTTTTGCACAAGATGATAGTACTTTCTTTTTTTTTTCTTTTTGGTTTTTTGACACAGGGTTTTACTCTGCAGTTCAGGCTGGCCTTGAAGTCACTTTGTAGCCCAGGCTGGCCTCAAACTCATAGCAGTCCTGTCTTAGCCTCTGGAGTGCTGGGATTACAGGAGATAACACTTTCTGTTTGGCGGGGAGAGGGTATCAGAAATCGAACTCAGGACCTCATGCTTGCTAGGCAGATGCTGCGCCACTGAGCTAAATCCCTGGCCTGAGGTAGCAGTTTCTGATTGGTCCCAGGTGCAAGGTTTGGGAACTGTGTTCTGGGTCTCTGTAATTGACAGGTCATGCCCACTTGACCACTCTGCTCTAATACCCTGCCTCAGTACTGGGAATTGAATTTAGGGTCTTCACATGTGCTATATAACCCCAAGCCTTTTTTTAATTTTTTTTTTTTTTTTGGAGGCAGGGTCTTGCTATGCAGTGCAGGCTGGCTTGGAACTCATTTAGATCCTCCTGCCTCAGCCTCCCAAGTGCTGGGATTACAGGTGTACGCCACCGCATGCAGCTCCTAAGCCTTTTTTACTTTAAGACAAGGTCTCACTAAATTACCCAAGCTCAGTTTGAAGCTCCCGTTCTTTTGCCTCAGCCTTCCAGAGTGCTGGGATTACAGACATGTGCCATGACCCAGAATTCTCTTTGTTTAATCCTATGTTTATAACTGTTGTCCTAAAGATAAAATTCAAACCAGGAGCTACCATAACTAGTCACGACTCACTTTTCCAACATTATTCCAGTTACTTGCCCAGCCAAGCCCTCCATTAAGGGTCTGGTTCCAGCTAGATTTGCCTGCCCCCAAATGCATTCCAGTTTTGTTTCTGTGTTCAGGTCTGTCTCCATACTGAAATTGCCTTCCTCTACTAAATTAGAACATATCCATCCTTTAATTCCTACATGTTCTGTGGATGTTCCCTAGTACTAAACCCCAGAGTAATTTTTTTCCCCCAGTAATGTTTAACATTTATAGTACTCAAATTTATATATGTGCTGTCCTGTAATTTCTTTCATATTGTAGTTTTGGTTTTGGTTTTGGTGATGATCTTTTTTCCCTACCACATTGTAAGCCACTCAGGGTTAAAATACTGACTTACATGTATTGTATATTTTCCTAGTTTTTGTAGCTTGTAGGTAATCAGTAAATATTTATGAAATAAAGGAGTGAACAGCAATATATATTGAAGAAAAATAATGTGTCATGATCCTTATTGTCTAGGTGCTTACTGTGATAGCAGATGCACTTGATTTTTGTTTTTGTTTTGTTTTGAGCCAGGGTCTTGCTGTGTTGCTATATTGTTGAGGCTGGCTTTGAACTCACTATGTCATCTAGGATGGCCTTGAACTCTAGCAGATGCATTTGGAAAAACTTTATGTGACTTGCCCTTTTTTTTATTATTATTATTGAATGGTCCCTTGTGGATCTGAGAATCACATGAGATTCACTAGACAAACACAAAATTTTTTCCAGTATATACACAGTGTATAGGTGTACTGGTTGGAACAGTGTGCTCCAGTAGAACTTTCCATGGTCAGGGAAGTGTTTTGTATCTGTACCGAGCAGCACAGGAGTACAAATATCATTGTTCCACGTGCACTTGAAATGTGACTGGTGCAAGTGAAACAATTTTCATGTTAAAGTAGTGACATGTAGCTAATATTGACTATGTTAGATAATATACAGTTAATTTTTTTTGTCTTTTTTTGAGACAGGGTCTTGATATGCAATTCAGGCTGACCTTGAGCTCACTTTGTAACCCAGGCTGGTCTCGAACTCGCAATGATCCTCCTGCCTCAGCCTCCCAAGTGCTAGGATTACAGGCGTGCACCACAACACCTAGCCTTAATGCACAATTAAATATCCCAATATCTTCCATAGCACTTGGTTTGTGGCTCCAAACACAGTTCTTCAATTAATACTAGCTGAGAAGAGGGTTGCTTAATCAAATACAAACCTTGCTATGAGTGAAAAAGAGACACATAGTTAAACTAATTGCTTTATTTCTTCAGGCTGGATCTGCAGAACTGTTCTCTGAAGGATCCTGGTCCAAACTTTCCTCAGGCATATACCGCTGTTATCATGTAAGTGATTAGGTACCCCACTGCCCCAAAGATGAATATGGTGAAGTGTTAGTAGGAGACTGTCATGCACTGTTAAGGAGATAGAGAATGTTAAGATCTAAACTTGGACACATTAGAAAAAGGACTGTATTACTAGTCTAGGAGGGTATGTGAATACAAAGAGGGTGTTTTCCTCAGCACAGTCCTAACAACTTGTGCTTTGCAGAGACCTTCAGACAAACCCCCTCAAGGATGACTTGGGCGATACCTTCCATGGCTTTACACATCTTGAGACTCTGTGAGTAATAGAGTGGTGGAAGAGAACAAGAGAGGGGCATTGCTATGAATTCAGTAACTTTGGACTATTGGGGAGGTTGAACCCAGGGCCTCACACAAGCTAAGCATTTGTTCTAGCACTTAGCTACCCACCTGCCGTCCCTCAGGCTGCGCATTCTGACCATCTGTGTTGTCTCCAGGGTACTGCCACAAACTGTCACCTGTCCTGGAGGTAATAATTCCTGGGAGAATGTGACCTATCATATGAACAACAAAATCTGCAAATGGCAGAAGAACCTTTGCAATAGCACGGGGGAACCAGGTATGGTGTCCACCTTTCTGGAAACTTCTTTTCCTTCTGTATATTCTCCACTTTGGATCAGAAGGATAAAAATAGTTAAGTACTTTTTGTTCAGAGTTCTGAGGTTTTAACCCCTTGAAAAGGTGTTATTGTCATGTTCTGATATCTATAACCTTCTTTTGACCAAGAAATGATTGAGAGACTCTTAAGTTGAAGCAGATATTTGGGAAATATACCTAATGAGATCTTGTGATGTTCCTTACTTCTCTGACTCTCAGAAATGTGTCCTGAAAATGGATCTTGTCTACCTGATGGACCTGGTCTCTCGAAGTGTATTTGTACCGATGGCTTCCATGGATACAAGTGTATGCGCCAGGTAAAGAATTAGATCTTTTTATTAGGGATAATGCAATTCATAAGGCAAGAATCTTTCTGAAAAGAGAGCTACAAACAATGAGCTGGTGTCAGTCACCTAGGGGAGGAAAACTATAGGTTACTAGCACAGAACTAGGTGTTAGGATGTTGCCCTCTGTGTAACACTCTTTCCCTCTGTTAATCACAGGGCTCCTTCTCACTGCTTATGTTCTTCGGGATTCTGGGCTCCACCACGTTATCCATTTCCTTCCTGCTCTGGGCAACTCAACGCCGAAAAGCCAAGACTTCGTGAACGAAATAAGGCTTCCTACCGATCTACGATCATCCTGATCACTCTTAGCCCAGGCAGGGAGATTGCCTTCCCTGACAAGCATCATTGGGCAGAGGCACCTCCTCACGGCAGAGGCTGCTTTGGAAGGAAGATGGAAAATTGTACCACCTTGCAGTGTTGTGGACACTCAAGGTCACAAGCGAACCTGGACAGTTCTCATTTGTGCTGTTGATTACAATAAACACTCGGTTTTTTCTCCTTTCCTTTTTTCATTTTTAGGAAATAGTTTCCAGCGTTAGTACGCGTTTTGCTCGGGAGGCTGAGCTTGGGTGGTCGGGTTTTTCAGGTCCCGTGGGCGCGGGCGCTGCGGGGCGACATCACCCTGCCCCGCCCCGCACGTCAGCCCCGCCCCGCACGCTGCCGGCTGCCTGCGCCGCCGCAGTGGTTCTCCGCCCAGTGCTCCCGCGGCTACTGACTGCTGCGCCCGCCTTTCCTAGCGTTCCGCTCAGCGAGCCACGTGGACGGACTCCGGCGCGCTGTCCTTGCGTGGTTTCAGTGGGGATAGCCGCGCCCCTGTCTCTCCCTCTTTGCCCCTGCTCCGTTCCCATGGCGGCTCTGGTATTGGAGGATGGGTCGGTGCTGCCGGGCCGCCCATTTGGGGCCGCCGTGTCGACTGCTGGCGAAGTGGGTAAGCAAGCCGGGCGCGGGCTTCCAACCTCACCCAACTCTGGTGCCTCTCCCCGCCCATCCCGTGCTTCCCAGCCCCTGTCTGCAGGCCCCCCTCGCCCTCCTTCGGTGCAAATGGCTCAGCCCCTTTCGTCCTTTACGATCGAGGCAGCCTGCCGTAGGGTGTACTCTGCAAGGTAGGATCCCAAAGGGTGCCTTTGCCCCAGCCCAACCTGCCCTTTTTTTTTTTTTTCAGTGTTCCAAACAGGCATGGTTGGCTACCCCGAGGCCCTCACCGACCCTTCCTACAAAGCACAGATCCTAGTGCTGACCTATCCTCTGATCGGCAACTACGGCATCCCCCCGGATGAACTGGATGAGTTTGGCCTCAGCAAGGTGATTACACTGCTTTCTCTACATTCTTATTTTTTTCTTCTGCATTCTTTTTCTTCTCCTTTCTTTTTTTTTTTTGGTCTTTTGGAGACTGGGTTTCACTGTGCAGTTCAGGCTGGCCTTAAATTCACTTTGTAGTCCAGGCTAGCCTCGAACTCCCAGTGATCCTCCTGCCTCAGCCTACCAAGTGCAGGGATCACAGGCATGTGCCACAAGTACCAACCTACTACATTTCTTTTCAGATCAGTAGTTGTTAAACCGAGCGTCATGGTGCTCACCTGTAATCCCAGCACTTGGAGCTGAGCTGGAAGGATCTCAGGGAGGCTAGTCTGGGCTGCAGGGTGAGACCTCATTTCAAATTCCCTCCCTGCAAAATAAGTAGTGGTTAACTATTGGTTGAGACCTGCTAGGCAACCTAGAGAGAACAAAGAGCCGCAAAACCAATATGTACCAAGACTGAGTGAGAGATTAAGTTCCTAATTCTAAGACTGAGTTAGGAGCGAAGCATGGTGGCACACATCTAATTCCAGCACTCAGGAGGGAAGCTGAGGCAGGAGAATTGCTGAGTTCAAGGCCATCCTGAACTGCATAGTGAAACCCTGTCTCAAAAAGACAAAAAGTTTTTCATTCATCCTGATTTCCTCCAAGAAATAAAAGTGATCAAAAGAGAAACACTGTAAAAAAAAAAAAAAAAA
>NW_004955469.1:9204885-9242102 GCF_000276665.1 Chinchilla lanigera
AAAAAAAAAAAAAAAAACAGAGATTAAGGACCTTACCACCACACAGGGCACTGGAGGCCTCTGAGGCATACCCCTTTAAGAGCATTGTGTCTATAATGAAGGCATGGATCCAGGAATGTGGCAGAGAGTTTGAGGGAACAATTGTCCAAATTGCTAAGAATGCAAAAGTTCAAAAGAGCCTGCAGCTAGGTTACAGAGGGCATAGAGGGCCTTGCAATAAAGCCAGAGCCCGGGTTTAACTCCCCAAGGAACCATTGAAGGTTTTTTAGCAGCCGAGTCATTTGAGAAGAACTATGCGGTATAACTACATAAATTAGTGGGACAGAGACTAGAAACTAATGTCACACCTTTCCCAGTGACAGGGGGTGCCAGTTTACCTGCAAAACCAGTGACATTGATTATTATCTTCCTTACATTGTCTTGTTTTGTTTTCTGCTTTTCAGTAGTGTTCTTACCTCTGCATTGGAAAGGTCAGTCTCCTCCCACAGTGAGGTTTCCCTTCTTCGTCTGGAATTTAAAAACTAAGTTGTCCTTTGAAAGCTGAAATTTAAAAAGTCGACCTATAGCAGTTAAGATAGTAGTGGAAGTCACCATAGTCTAGATTCAGTACAGATATTTCTCATTTAAAGACCTACCAGTTTAAGGACTAGCTGGATTTACAACCCACTGGTCGGACTTACAACGTTTGTTTTCTGCACATCTTGTTTATAGAGCCTCAATGTCTTTTTTTGTACAGTACACATTGCTTATGTAGTACTGTAGTTTTTGCTAATTATATAGTATAGTCCTGTAACTTTATGTTAAACATTACAGTACTGCATATAAGAGTTATGCAAACAAAAGCAATATCATCAAGTTCGAGTTTCCCTTAACCATTTCTTCATTCTGAATATTGTAATGTACATACTGTATGCAGTTCTTCGTTTAATGACCAGTTGAATTAATGACCTATTTATGGGAATGGAACTTGGTCATTAAACAAGGAATGTCTATATTCCTCAAAACTTGCTTTGTCTGGCTTCCAAGTCTGCTGAGCTTTGTAATTCTTAATTTGCCTTTCTAGTCATCCTGTCATCCTGTCACTTCCATTTTGTCACTGGGAAAAAGGAACTCTTATCTAGATAAGGGACTCAATAATTGTTCTTGGGAAGGACCCTTCTTGATTATAAATCTCTAAATAAACTGCATTTTAGTTTATAATGCTTGTCTTTTGAATTTAGCTGACATATGTCAGTTGTAAGCCCATTGACAAAATTAGTTTATAAAACTGCAAGATTGGTACCTTGGTAGGACCAGGGTAAGTGAGGCCTCCTAGAGCCACTAGCCCCACCCTGGTGCTCTTGTGGCACATGTGCTGTAATGTACTTGGGCATGCATGGGTTACTCTGTTTGGAGGAGGGGGATTCTGCTAAATATCACTCCAGTCCCTGAAGAGCAGTCTCAGCATCCACCTGTGAAGCTTTTACCAACTGAGCTGAATGTGCTGCTGTCTTCATATAAATTTCTTGTTCCTCTGTTTAGTTTTAAATGCTTGTCTAGTAAGTAACAAGTTTGTATCATTTCTTTTTAAATGCTAATCTCAAATGAAGTGGGAAAGGCTATGATCATGTCTAGTATTGTGCCCTGAGGCTTTACTTTTTGATAACATCCTGTGCTTACCTATCTTATTAGTGTTTTTATCATACCGCATAATTAACATCTTACGTACATGTTATCGTCTTAGTTTCTGGCTTCCTAGGTTGTGAAGACAGGGACCTTGTCTTTTCTTGATCAGTGCTTTTCTCTGGTTTGTTGGTTTGTTTTTGAGACAGGGTATTCCTGTGTAGTCACTTGTCTTGAACGAACTCTGTAACCTAAACTGGCCTCAAATTCACGATCCTCCTGCCTCAGCATCCTAAGTGCAGGGATTAGAGGTGTGCACCACCATACCCAGCATCTGTCACAACGCCTGCACTTAGTGGGCACTCAGTAAATATTTGTTAACTGAAACCATGTATCAGGCACTTTGCTTTTGAGAATTTTATTTTGTAAGAGAGACATGTACTCAACACAATGTAACTAGCAAGAAAGACATGGAGATAGTGTTGAGTTCTAAGGTGCAGGGACAAGATGCTGTGTGTTCGTGGGGTGCCTTCACCGAAAAGGGGATTTGTGATCTCAATTTTAGATAAGGGAAACAGAATAAAACATGAAATTGCCATTTTTTAGTTCTCAGTTGGGCACCCTAGGCCTGTGTATTCAGCATTTATTAGAGGGCAGAACAAAGAGCATAAAGTGCTTGGTGTGCTGAAGGATTAACATGTGGCGTGGTAGAGGGTTTGTGGCCAGACAGTAAGGAAGATTTCTTAGGGAGATGGTGGGCCCAGCTTCCTCACAACCTCTTCTTTCTGTCTGCAGTGGTTTGAATCCTCAAATATCCATGTGGCAGGGCTGGTGGTGGGAGAGTGCTGCCCCAGCCCCAGCCACTGGAGTGCCACCTGCACCCTGCATGAGTGGCTGCAGCAGCATGGCATCCCTGGCCTACAAGGTAAGCTACCATGTGTCTGGCAGAGCACGTGGCCTAGAGGTAGGTCATCAACAGCTTTCAGAAATCTGTTGGAACTTGAGTCTAAATGATAGAAGTATAGAAAGTTTAGATTGCGGTCCATGGCTTCAAGAAGAAATGGAACTACATGCAGATGGGAAATTTCCATCATACAAGGGGAAAAAATGGTATAGTGAACCCCCAGTTTCCAAGATCATCAACTCAGGATTATCCTTATTTCAGTGCCATTGCTACCACCCCTAAGGTTTTTTTTTATTTACTTATTTTTCTGTACATGGCTGGGGATTGAATCTGGACACTCAAGCACATTACCACTGAGCTACGTCCTCAGCCGTTGAGTCTTACTAAGTTTCCTAGGCTAGTCTTGAACCTTTCAGTCTTCCTACCTCAGCTTCCCAAGAAGCTGGTTTACAAGCGTGTGCCATCATACCTGGCCACCCTTAGATTATCTTGAAATAAATCTTAAACATCATATCCTCTTATCTACGATAGTGCAGTATCTATGAATAGTCTTTTAAACATGTGACCATGACCACAGTATTATCATGCATTGTAAAAATCTCTTAGCAGGCAGTTGAAAATATTCCCCATAACCTAAATTATTTCTTATTTATTTGAATTTAGCACATAAGAAGGTTTCTATGTCATACTTGGATGACATGTCTTTTACCTGTAATCTGTGGGCCCTGTAACCTGCTTGATGAAAATGGATCATTTTTCCTTAGGAGTATTTCCTAGTGCACATTTTGTTAATTATGTTCCTGTGGTGTCATTTAGCATGTTCTTTTTCTATTGGAATTACTTTCTATAATTGAATCAGCCTAGAGTTGGGGTTCAATTCAGTTGTGACACTTTGGGCAGGAACACTTCACTGTCGTGTCCTTGCATCAGGATAGCCCAGGACTTTGATGCCAACTGTGTGTGAATCTGGGCTGTAGAGTGGAAGTGTTGGAAGGGTACGGATGATTAAGTTGGGAATGGATCTCTGAGGCTGTGCTGTTTTGACAGGAATAGACACACGGGAGCTGACTAAGAAGCTGCGCGAACAAGGGTCTCTGCTGGGAAAGCTGGTCCAGAATGGGACAGAGCCTTCTTCCCTACCATTCATGGACCCCAATGCCCAACCTCTGGTGCCAGAGGTCTCCACTAAGGTACAGGGGAGGAGTAGGAAGTTTTTGTAGGGGAAATAGAGTAATTCTTTGCCCACAATTGGGGTAAACACTTGCGGTAGAATCAAAAGCAGGGACTGTAATGTGAACATATCTTAGATTTGCTGGTCATAGCTGCCAACTATTGCCCTTCATTCCTCAGACTCCACAGATATTCAATGCAGGGGGTACCCCTCGCATCCTTGCTTTGGACTGTGGCCTCAAGTATAATCAGATCCGATGTCTCTGCCAGCGTGGGGCTGAGGTCACTGTAGTGCCCTGGGACCATGCATTAGACAGCTGGGGTGAGTAGCCAGGGTGTGTGCAGGGCTCAAACTGGTAGCTGGGGTGGAAGATTTGTCCCTTAGCCCAGTTGCTGCAAGTCAATGTGAGCTGCAGTGATGAAAGTAGAATCAAGGCTTCTGTTTACACGCTGAGGGCTTTAGACCTGTCTCTTTTTAGTGAAACTCTGTCTCTGATTTCATCTTTTCTGCCCACTCCAGAGTATGAGGGGCTCTTCCTAAGTAATGGCCCTGGTGATCCTGCCTCCTACCCCAGTGTGGTATCCACACTGAGCTGCATCTTAGCCAAGCCTGATCCCCGACCTGTCTTCGGGATCTGCCTGGGACACCAGCTGTTGGCCTTAGCCATTGGGGCCAAGACATACAAGATGAGGTGAGACTTGTGAGGAGAGGTAGGAGCCTACACTTGGGGCAGGAGGAAGGGAGTAGAGTACTGGGCATCAGAAGAGGGTTGAGAGAGTTAGTGGAGAAACAGGAGCAAGGCTAGCAAGCATAATAAAATCTAGAGCACCAGGCTTGGCACAGTAGAGAAGGGAGGGTCTGTGACTCAGTGCCTCTACCCCCAGGTACGGGAACCGAGGCCACAACCAACCCTGCTTGCTGGTGGGCTCTGGTCGCTGCTTTTTGACTTCCCAGAACCATGGTTTTGCTG
The DNA here is from genome assembly GCF_000276665.1 of Chinchilla lanigera. Classification (NCBI taxonomy): domain Eukaryota; kingdom Metazoa; phylum Chordata; class Mammalia; order Rodentia; family Chinchillidae; genus Chinchilla; species Chinchilla lanigera. The sequence goes on from NW_004955469.1 coordinate 9,209,533, forward strand.
TGGAAGCTGACTCCCTGCCAGCAGGTTGGTCTCCTCTCTTCACCAATGCCAATGATGGTTCCAATGAAGGGATTGTTCATGACAGCCTGCCGTTTTTCAGGTGAGCTGGGGTGATCCTGCAAGGTGACCGGTGGTCTGTGTAGCTTTGAACCCCTGGGGGCCTTGAAAATGGGAAAGTAAAGCATGGCAGCGAACCTGTGTCCTCTTCCCTACTCTCTTGCTCCTGAGGCTGCATGGAGCATGCCAACATCAGGGATGGATTTCATCCACCGTCTCTTCCACAGTGTCCAGTTCCACCCAGAGCACCAAGCTGGCCCCTCAGATATGGAGCTGCTTTTTGATATCTTTCTGGAAACTGTGAGAGAGGCTGTAGCTGGGAACCCTGGGGGCTGGACAGGTAAGCACCTTAATAGAGTTACGTCATGGATCTAACGGGCTGGCTCCAGTGTCAGCATAAGGTGGACAAACCCTGAAAACTGTGTTGGGGAGATTAGGGGGAGGGGAGAGCAGATTAGCAAGCCCAGATAGTTGTTGCTACTTCTGTAGAAAGGATCTCAAAGGTCATGAGCCCTGGGTTTAGGTCATCCCTTTATCTTTTTTTTTTTTTTTTTCCAGTACCGGAAATCAAACTCACGACCTTGTGCTTGCCAGGCAGGTGCTTTGCCGCTGAGCGAAATCCCCAGCCCCTCTCTATCACTCTTTAGTGGTAGAGGGAAGAGACAGGCATAGAGCCTATTTGCTTTAGATTCTTTTTAAAATTTTTTTGGTACCAAGAATTGAACTCAGGACCTTGCACTTGCCAGGCAGGCACTTGTGCCACTGAGCTATATCCCCAGCACTGCAAGTTAGTCCAGTCTAAACAGTCTCTTGTGTCCCTCCTGGCTCTCACATTTCATGACTTTGTGCCTCCACAGTCCGAGAGCGACTGACTGAGCGCCTCTGTCCCCCTGGATCTCCTGCCCCTGGCTCTGGGCTTCCACCACTACGGAAGGTTCTGATCCTAGGCTCTGGGGGCCTCTCCATTGGCCAGGCTGGAGAGTTTGACTATTCTGGCTCTCAGGTAAGAGATGACCTTCTGGGTTTGTGACCTTTAGGAGTGGATAGAGTGGAAAGGAGGAAGGCTGAGGTACGAACATTGATTATGGAGAGGAAATGGACCAGGGGATCTGGAGACACACAAAAGACAAGGTGGTGAGGAGTAGAAGTCCGTATACAGTGAGGGAAAGCAGAGGAGAAATGCTGACCGAAGGCTTTGAGATTTGCTTCAGCAGTAGAGGCTGACAGGCCATTCTTGTTCCTTAGGCGATTAAGGCCTTGAAGGAGGAGAACATCCAGACATTGCTGATCAACCCCAACATCGCCACAGTGCAGACCTCTCAGGGGCTGGCTGACAAGGTCTATTTCCTTCCCATAACGCCTCACTATGTAACCCAGGTATGACCAGGGAAAGAGTGGACTAGGGAGGGTAGTCACCCTGGCTTTCTAAGCTGCTTTGATCTACTCTCTGCCCGAGGTCTTAAATGCCTGTGACCCCTCTCTCCTGCCTCAGGTGATACGTAACGAGCGTCCAGATGGCATATTACTGACTTTTGGGGGCCAGACAGCCCTCAACTGTGGTGTGGAACTGACCAAAGCTGGGGTTCTGGCTCGATATGGGGTCCGGGTCCTGGGTACCCCTGTGGAAACCATTGAACTGACCGAAGATCGGCGTGCCTTTGCTGCTAGGATGGCAGAGATCGGAGAGCACGTGGCCCCCAGTGAGGCAGCAAATTCTCTTGAGCAGGTTTGAGGGATGCTTGGTTAAAGTAGGATAGTGTCCTTTTCTTTGTATTTTTTAGCCTCTGGTTCTCAGTTCCTTTTGGGCAACAGGAAATGACTGTTCTCTCTTCCCTTTGTTGCAGGCCCAGGCAGCTGCTGAACGACTGGGCTACCCTGTGCTGGTGCGGGCAGCCTTTGCGCTGGGAGGCCTAGGCTCTGGCTTTGCCTCTACCAAGGAGGAGCTCTCGGCTCTCATAGCCCCTGCTTTTGCCCATACCAGCCAGGTGCTAGTGGACAAGTCCCTCAAGGGCTGGAAGGAGATTGAGTATGAGGTGGTGAGAGACGCCTATGGCAATTGTGTGACGGTAAGTGATGGCAGAGGGTGCATTGGCTCAGGCAGCCTGAGTGATTGGAAGAGCAGAGACCTGAGATTTCAGAGGGTTCTGTGCCCCTCAGATGCAGGCAAGGCTCAGACCCCGAGGCGGTGAGACCCGGGATGAAACGTCCTGTCTATCCTGTCTCCCCTTGGGAGTGACCTCTGGGCCCTGTGCACACTCCTTCACAGGTGTGTAACATGGAGAACTTAGACCCACTAGGCATCCATACTGGTGAGTCCATCGTGGTGGCTCCAAGCCAGACACTGAATGACAAAGAGTACCAGCTCCTACGGCAGACAGCTATCAAGGTGACCCAGCACCTGGGGATCGTTGGGGAATGCAATGTGCAGTATGCCTTGAACCCGGAGTCTGAGCAGGTGAAGCTCTATGCCCTGGACCAGATACTATAGCTGTTTCCTCTCCTGTAATCTCTGGACCTCGAGGTTAAGAGGTCTTTTGGCCCCACAGATCCTGGAGTGGAAGCCAGGATCACTTTTATAAGGCTGGGCCTTGGGGAGGGCTCTTGCGTTCTCTCTGTCTGTATGGGGAGGGCTTATTTTCTCTCCTTTCTGAGAGTTCTCCTAGGCAGGAGCTTCCAGGCCGGGTAACCCATGACCTTTCTTTCTTCTCTCTGCAGTATTACATCATTGAAGTGAATGCCAGGCTCTCCCGCAGCTCTGCCCTGGCCAGTAAGGCCACAGGCTACCCACTGGCCTACGTGGCAGCCAAGCTAGCATTGGGCATTCCCCTGCCTGAGCTCAGGTACGTGGTGGCAGGATTCCTGGTGTTAAAGAGGGTGCGGGGAGCTGAAGAAAAGCCTGGATTTGTGGAGAGAGAGAAGCTTACCCTGTATGCTATTCTCTGTCCTCTGGACCCTCTTCTCCTGGCCCCAGGAACTCTGTTACAGGAGGAACAGCAGCCTTTGAGCCCAGCCTGGACTATTGTGTGGTAAAGATTCCTCGCTGGGACCTCAGCAAATTCCTGCGAGTCAGCACAAAGATTGGGAGCTGCATGAAGAGCGTTGGTGAGAATCACGTCATAATGTCCTCCTACAGAGTCCCATGCGGACCGAATCACGTCATAATGTCCTCCTACAGAGTTCCATGGGGACCAAGAGTCTATAGTGTCAGAGTTCCCTGGCTCCTTTATCAGCAGCAGCTTAGAAACATGGTTTCTAACAGCTAATAGAGGCTGAGCATTTTAGCTTAGCTTATCAAACTAACGCAGTTGTTCTTTTTTTCCCTGATACTGGAGCGTGGACTCACACTGAGCTACATCTCCAGCACCCCCCCACCCCCTGCCTTTTTAAATATTGGGACAGGGTTTCACTAAGTTTTCACTAAGTTCCCAGGCAGAACTTGCACTTACCATCTACTGAGCTACACCCAACCCTGATCCTGGTTCTTTTCAGGAATGAGTTCAAAGTTACATGGAAATCTGTGTTGGAATAGATTCTGGAACCACGTGCTAGCATCAGTCTATCTCCTCTCTTATTTAACAGATGAGTATATTAAGGTGCCCATCGGAGGAGAATGACTTGAGTGAGGACCCACAAGGAGTAGTGGGCAGAGCCAGGAGCTAAAAACTAGAGCTGCTTCCTAGTTGCATGCTCTTTGTCACCTGTCATAGACCAGGTCGTGAAATCACCCACAGCTCATCCTGGTGGCATTTTGCCCACAGCTTCATCACTAGCTTGTTGGTGCCAGTGACATTTTATTCACTGTTAGTTTAGATGTCTGCGTTTAAGGGGAACTATTACTGCTGTTTTCCTGGGAACCCTTTTAAATCCAAGCTCACATATTATTAACATCTTTCCCTCTCTGGCACTTTGTGTCTCCATCACTAAATAAAATGTGTTCTAGCATAGTCTTAAGATCAGAACAAAACGTCAGCGGTCTTTATTAAAACAAGAAGCTCTGTCGGTGAACAGGGGTGGGTGTGGCAGTCATCTACCACACAGCAGTGGAGTGTGGTGGGACTAGGGTGCTTCTTTGTGGTGTCCCTTTGATTGTCCTAGGCTGTCCTCTAAACATTTCAGCCAAGGCAAGTGCGTCAGTGTATGAGACCCAGGTGCCACCAGCTTAGATAAAAGAGTTTCTTTGTGCTACAAACTTACACTTAGGGCAGTAGTGGCCTTTAACCAAGTCTGAGCTCACATATTATTTCAAAATTGTTGGAAATCCTCACAGGACTGCCAAGTTGTTCCTTTCTGAGATGAATTTCTGTCATACGAAAATTATAATAAACATGGGAATGAAGCCATAATTGAATTATGGCTACAAGAAGTGGATTGAAAGTAGGATAAAGATTGATTCCTAGCTGAGACATTTAAATGTTTTACATCTATTCAAGTATTCTTGGAATGCAATCTTTAATAACGTTTTATAGCTGTGAAAAGGACATTGCCTTGATTTGTAGGGATGGAGAGAAGCACGCCCTGTGTGGTTGTGTCCCACACTCTCCCCACCTGGCCCAGGGAACTCTTACAGAGAACAGCGGGCTCTGAGCCCAGCCTGGAGTCTGGTGTGGTGGAGAGTCATGAGAAACACAAGTCCTTGAAAAATGAGAAAAGGTCACTTAGTCATAGCAGATCACCTATAATCTTGTTATAGAGGTGGATTAATTAAAAGGTTTTATGATCTATTCACAGTGTAGTGGAATTTAAATCATTCATAGTTTACTTCCTTAACACTACTACAGTATCTTGGTGTTCTAAAAAAAATTTTTTTAAGAAATGTAAATGTTAGGATTATAAATGGAAAAATACAGTTGGTAAGAAATACTTGAAGCCCTTAGGGGAAATGGTCAGAGAACCTGAACAGAACTGTGCAGAAAAGAAAACTATTTTTAAAAACCTGGAAAAAAAGTTGCCTCTTACGAGAAAGTAGACATGTAGTTAAAATGAAATACTCTTTCTTTCTTTTTTTTGGGGGGGGGGGTTCTTTTTGAGACAGGGTCTCCCTGTACAGTTCAGGCTGGCCTTGAGCTCACTTTGTAGCCCAGGCTGGTCTCAAACTCACAACAATCCTCCTGCCTCAGCCTCCCGAGTGCTGGGATTACAGGCGTGCACCACCATGCCCGGCATACTTTTTTATTTATTAGCAAAAATCATGTAAAATGATTATACCCATTGCTTAAACTTGTACTTTGTGTTGTAAAGCACAAACTTGTAATTAGTACTTACCAAAGATCATAAAATGTTTGCCTTACCTGTTACCCTTGGCACTTCTGGAAATTTATTCTAGGGAGAAAATCCAAAACACAGAAAACATCACAGCCTCACTTACAATGACCAACACTTAAAAGCTAAATGTCCTCTGGGAAGCTGGCAGTTGAATTGTGGCCATCACACAGGAATTAAGTGGTGTGTATATAAGGTCATTGAGCAACGCGAAGAAGAGTTTAGATGAGGAAAGAGGCAGGATGCAGGTGGAGTGTACATTATAATCATGTATAAAACACAAGCAAAAAATACCTTTTTAAAATTGCCTTGACATGCTTTTGAAGAGTAGTACAATCATCTTATTTTCCCGACTTTTTAAGGTCTAAAGGATGAGGCAGGTTCCAGGTAGTGTCATCGCGTTGTGACTAAATAAAGGAGGTCGTTAACCAGACAGCCATCAGTGGTTCCGGCCACTGTGATAAATTAACTGTTTCAGTGCCCACACAGTCACTTTAGGCACATTGAGTCCGTGTTTCCTCCTAATCGTAGAGGCTGTACCTGCCTGCAGAAGTGGCAGGGAGAGGGCTGTGAGTTTGAGGTTTCTTAATGGGGAGGCACCGTGCATCCCAGCACCGTAGGGCTTGCCTTGTGAGCCTGCAGAGGTTTGGCAGTAGCATGCTGGGCAAAGCGCACCTCCCCTCTACCCCTCGGCCTTCTCTCTTCCTCCAGGTGAGGTCATGGCCATCGGGCGTGCATTTGAGGAGGCCTTCCAGAAGGCCCTGCGTATGGTGGATGAGAATTGTGTGGGCTTTGACCACACAGTGAAGCCAGTCAGCGACGTGGTAAGCAGCTCCCCTCTGGCTGCGCCCCCAGTGTCACCCATGCTCTGCTGCTCCCCGGCTGTGAGCTTGTTGACAGTACGGTGGCAGCAGTCATCGTGGGACGTTTGTTATTTTCACCTCACTGGGGATTCTGAGGCGTTTGCTCATTCATCATTACAAGAGAATGTATTATTAGATTTGTTTTTACAAATGAGGAAACTGGGGCTTAGAGGGGTTATAGAAAGAGCTCATGGCCACACATCTAGTGATAGGCAGAGCCAGAATCTGTGTCCAGGTTTTTGCAGTTGCAGAGGCTGTGCAGTAGGTACAGCTTCCCTTTCTTAACAGTGCCACACTAAAGCACTCACGTGACAGTAGGTTGAATTTTATTTTGTTTCGATCAGGTGGGATATTGCTATGTTGCCCAGGCTGGTCTGTACCTCATCCTCCCAAGTAGCTGGAACTACAGGCATGTGCAACCACACCCAGCCAGTTGGGGGTGTTTTTTACTTAAGGTCATGGCTTCTCCTATTGTGGCACAGTCCTGCATTCATCTGTCTGCACTCTCTGTCAGGAGTTGGAGACACCGACAGATAAGCGGATCTTCGTGGTAGCTGCTGCTCTCTGGGCAGGTTACTCAGTGGACCGCCTGTATGAGCTCACACGCATCGACCGCTGGTTCCTGCAAAGAATGAAGCGCATTGTCACTCATGCCCAGCTCCTGGAGCAGCACCGAGGGCAGCCTCTGCCCCCAGACCTCCTGCACCAGGCCAAGCGCCTCGGCTTCTCAGACAAGCAGATCGCCCTTGCAGTTCTGAGGTCAGAGGTGGCAGTGAGGCCTCGGCCTGGGAGGTGTGGGTCGCCTTGGTGGAGAGCTTTGGAGACCTCTGACCCTTGTCCCTGGGCAGTTGCCTTTCTAATCCCTACCCTGGGGCCCCACCTCTCTATCAGGTACCCCACTCCTAGAGCCTATGTTTCTGACCCTTCTTCTCCTTCAGCACAGAGCTGGCTGTTCGTAAGCTGCGTCAGGAACTGGGGATCTGCCCAGTGGTGAAGCAGATCGACACGGTTGCAGCTGAGTGGCCAGCCCAGACGAATTACCTGTACCTGACCTACTGGGGCAACACCCATGACCTCCCCTTCCAGACAACTCATGTCATGGTCCTTGGCTCGGGTGTCTACCGCATCGGCTCCAGTGTTGAGTTTGACTGGTGTGCAGTCGGCTGCATCCAGCAGCTCCGCAAGGTCTGGGAGCTCGTCTTCCATTCCAGTCTCTCACTCTGGCAATTGCCTATTCCCCTACACTTCATCCTGGCTCTCCCAGTTAATCGTTCCACCTTACAGTGTGTCGCCAGGAGGGCATTTTTTGCCCCACACAGTACCTGAGTCTCCTCCCCAACACTCAGCCTACTTCTTCCCCAAGGCGGGTGTTATCCATTAGCACAGAAAACTGGGCACCTGACACACTGCCGTGGGGACTTCAGCTTACTTTGCTCATAATCTCCCTGCCTGCTAATTGCTAAGTGATTACCCTTCCTATGGCAGATGGGGTATAAGACCATCATGGTGAACTACAATCCAGAGACAGTCAGTACTGACTACGACATGTGTGACCGACTGTACTTTGATGAGATCTCTTTTGAGGTGAGAAGGGTGAGGGCGCTGGGTGGCCAGGGTTGAGGGGCACTGGCTGGCTGACCAAAGATTCTTTGGCACTTGGTGGGACTGAGGAGAGCAGTAAACAAGAAAGCTCATCTCCTTGAGCTCTTTGGTTGTCACCTTTTGCTTGTGGCTTGCATTACAGGTGGTGATGGACATCTATGAGCTGGAGAATCCTGAAGGTGTGATCCTGTCCATGGGTGGGCAGCTGCCCAACAACATGGCCATGGCTTTGCATCGGCAGCAGTGCCGGGTGCTGGGCACCTCCCCGGAAGCCATTGACTCTGCTGAGAACCGATTCAAGTTCTCCCGGCTCCTTGACACCATTGGTATCAGCCAGCCTCAGTGGAGGGAGCTCAGTGACCTAGAGGTGGGCTAGGGTCTGGTGGGTGTGGGCAGGGGGCTGGCGACTGGGTGATGCTCACGGATGAGTATGACCAGCCCTACTAAGCTCCCTTCTTGCCTCCCTTAGTCTGCTCGTCAGTTCTGCCAGGATGTGGGGTACCCCTGCGTGGTGCGCCCCTCCTATGTGCTGAGTGGTGCTGCAATGAATGTGGCCTACACCGATGGGGACCTGGAGCGCTTCCTGAGCAGTGCGGCAGCCGTCTCCAAGGAGCACCCTGTGGTCATCTCCAAGTTCATCCAGGAGGCCAAGGTAAGAAACTACAAAGAAATCTCTGAAGGCAGCCCCCCCAGCTCCAGTGGAGACTTCCCTGCTGGTCCTGCAAAATCATGGTCACGGTGTGCTGGGAAGGATGGGTTGCATCAGGGCCTATAAGGGAAAGGGGCCTCCTAGAAGAAGGGCGAGTGGGAGAAGAAAGTGGACCTTGCCCTACATCACACGTACTGCCTGTGGCTGCCACTAGGAGATTGATGTTGATGCTGTGGCCTGTGACGGTGTGGTGGCTGCCATCGCCATCTCTGAGCACGTGGAGAATGCAGGTGTGCATTCAGGGGATGCCACACTGGTTACCCCCCCACAAGATATCACCGCCAAAACCCTGGAGCGGATCAAAGCCATTGTGCATGCTGTGGGCCAGGAGCTGCAGGTCACAGGACCCTTCAATCTGCAGCTCATTGCCAAGGTAATGAGGTGAAAGGAGGGAAAGAAAGGCCAGCGCTCCTCCTCATTCTGTGCTAGACTCAGTTCCAGAGAGCCCTGTGATGTCTCCCCCGCTCGTCCAAGTGGACATCAGAGCTGGAGGGAAGGGCTCATAGCTCGAGTCTGCAGTGTGGTCAGGATTTGCCATAGTCACCCGGGTTTGATTGTGCTCAGCGTGGAGAGAGGGGAAGAGTCCGTGGAGTAGTGTTAGCAGGCTTAGCCTGCACACAGCCTGACATGATCCTTCTCTGCCCCAGGATGATCAGCTGAAAGTTATTGAATGCAACGTGCGTGTCTCTCGCTCCTTCCCCTTTGTCTCCAAAACACTAGGTGTTGACCTAGTAGCCTTGGCCACACGAATCATCATGGGGGAAAAGGTAGAACCCGTGGGGCTCATGACTGGCTCTGGAGTCGTGGGGGTAAAGGTAAGGAGGATTAAAACCCTTGGGCTTAGCAGGTAAATAGGGCAAGAGCAGTTAGCAGGCAAACTGGCACCACACAGGGCCTTGTTGGACCAGAGAGTGATAAGATAGTCTTTGTCTCTTAGGCGTTTACCTCCAAGGAATCAGGAGCAAGAGAAGTCAGGTTCCAAAATAGCTTTGATAAGAAATAGTCTGTGATAAACCTGCATAGTCAAGGTGTAAGTCAAATGCTCAGGAATTTAGAGATAGGGGATGCTGCTTACAGAATGGGTGATCCAGGAGCGCTTGGGAGAGGGCACTATTGGAACTGAGTCTCAAGGACGGTTAGGGTTGTTTCGGTTTGGCTGGGTTTGGGTTTGGAGTTGTTTGTTATGTTTGTTGGTGTTCTGTTTTGTTTTCTTGTGGAAATGGAACCCAGGGCCTCATGCGTGCTAGGCAAGTGCTCTACCATTGAGCTATACCCGCAACCCAGAGGTCAGGATTTTGATTTGCAGAGCTCTGTGGGAAAGCATTCCAAGGCCAGGGACAGCTGAAACAGCAGCACTTTGGGAAGCGGTAGGGCCCGTGTAGAATGGCGGCAGCAGCAGCAGCACAGGGCAGCTCTGCTGTGTAAATGGAGAAGGAGAAGAGACCAGGCCTGCCTCTGCAGGTGACACCTTGGTTCTTTTCTGTCCTGCTCCCTCAGGTGCCTCAGTTCTCCTTCTCCCGCTTGGCGGGTGCTGATGTGGTGTTGGGCGTGGAGATGACCAGTACTGGGGAGGTGGCCTGCTTTGGGGAAAGCCGTTGTGAGGCCTACCTCAAGGCCATGCTAAGCACTGGCTTTAAGATCCCCAAGAAGAACATCCTGTTGACCATTGGCAGCTATAAGGTACCAGCTTTGGGGAGCGCCCAGTGAACTAGGGTCCACATGGTCTTGACTCCCTGGGCTACTTCTGACCTAGGAATAGTGGCAGAGAAACACACCCTCTTCGGCCCTCTGCTTGGTTTCAGAACAAAAGCGAGCTGCTCCCTACTGTGCGGCTGCTGGAGAGCCTGGGCTACAGCCTCTACGCCAGTCTGGGCACAGCTGACTTCTACACTGAGCATGGTGTCAAGGTACAGCTCCAGCAGTGCCACACTGCCCTTCTTGGCCCCTGCTCCTGTGATTATGTTGTACTAATAATGTACACTTTGTGTGGAACAAGGATGCCCAGAGAGAAGTTCCTGGCAATCTCTCTTGCACTCTTAATGAATGGTCGGGTATTCCCTTGGTGATTCTTGTCTGTGTGTACATGTGTGTGAGCTGGTACCGCTTTTTTTTTTGAGACAGGGTCTCCCTATGCAGTTCAGGCTGGCCTTAAGCACACTTTGTAGCCCAGGCTAGCCTCAAACTTGGAACAGTCAATCCTCTTGCCTCAGCCTCCTGAGTGCTGGTATTATAGGCATGCGCCACCATGCCCGGCACAAAGACCGTAATTTTGGGTTTTTTGTACTGGGAATTGAACTCAGGACCTTGTGCTTGCCAGGCAGGCATTTGTGCCACTGAGCTATATCCCCAGCCTCATACCACTCTTGATCCTTGGTAATCTGTCTTATTCCACGTAGTAGAGACACTTCTCCTGTAAGAAAATGTACTTTGGCAGTGTTGAAGAGAGGCAACCCCTAGGTCCACAGCCTGTGGGTCTTCAGTCTTCTTTCTCTCCATGGCCAGCTCCCCTCCCTGCAGGCTGGCCTCCCCAGCCTCTGCCAGGTTCAGGTTGGCCTAATGTTGGCTCTGGGCCCACAGGTGACTGCTGTAGACTGGCACTTTGAGGAGGCAGTGGATGGTGAGTGCCCCCCACAGCGGAGCATCTTAGAGCAGCTGGCGGAGAATCACTTCGAGCTAGTGATTAACCTGTCAATGCGAGGGGCCGGGGGCCGCCGTCTCTCTTCCTTCGTGACCAAGGGCTATCGTACTCGGCGCCTGGCGGCTGACTTCTCTGTGCCCCTCATCATTGATATCAAGTGCACCAAACTCTTTGTGGAGGTAACTGGGGCCCAGATGCTGGAGCGAGACAGCTGGCGTGCTGCGGGAGGAGGGGTAGTGAGCACATCCGGTGCAGTAGGAAAAGTCATGAATGAGCTGTGCTGCTGATAAAGCTGTGGGGCTGCAGAGGGGGAGAAGGTGGGAATGATGGCTGGCTCCCCTTACACCAACACCCTCTGCCTCCCACTTGCAGGCTTTAGGCCAGATCGGGCCAACCCCTCCTTTGAAGGTGCATGTTGACTGCATGACCTCCCAGAAGCTCGTGCGGCTGCCTGGTGAGCGCATCTCTGGGGACACTGGTAGCAGCTGGTGTAGAGCCCCTGGGGTAAAAGTAGGGTGGGACCCGTCCTCTGCTGGGCACCTCACAGGCCTTGAAGGGCCCAGAATCTCTTGCTCTGCTCTTCATTCTTCAGTCCGTGGTCCCCTAGCCTGAGGAACTTGTATCAGGTGCTACTAATTTTCCTGCTATCCCAACACACCTTGTGCTTGTGCCCTTCCTGTCCTCCTGCTAATCTCGGTGCCCATGTTCTCCCAGGATTGATCGACGTCCATGTGCACTTGAGGGAGCCAGGTGGGACGCACAAGGAGGACTTTGCCTCAGGTACAGCGGCTGCCCTGGCCGGGGGTGTCACCATGGTGTGTGCCATGCCTAACACCAGGCCTCCCATCATTGATGCCCCTGCTCTGGCCCTGGCCCAGAAGGTGAGCTGCTGCACCCCTGCCTTCACAAGCCCTTTGCCCTCCGCCCTCTCTGGGCCCCGGCCACGGCACCAGGCTGGCCTGTGAGGGCGTGGGTGCTGATGAGCCCCCTGTTGTATGCCCTCTCCAGCTAGCAGAAGCTGGCGCCCGCTGTGACTATGCCCTGTTCCTTGGGGCCTCGTCGGAAAATGCAGGGACCCTGGGCACTGTGGCTGGGTCTGCAGCAGGGCTGAAGCTCTACCTCAATGAGACCTTCTCAGAGCTGCGGCTGGACAGTGTGGTCCAGTGGATGGAGGTAGGCAGTGAGCCGGGGCAGGCGATCACCCGCTGCTGGCTCCTGGCCTAAGGCCTCCCCCTGTGAGAGGACTCCAGATTGCCCAGGGCACTGGCTGTGGTGAGCCTGGAGAATCAGCGGCACTGCATACCCCTCAGCCAGCCTTTGTCCCCACAGCACTTCGAGACGTGGCCATCCCACCTCCCCATCGTGGCCCATGCAGAGCGGCAGAGTGTCGCCGCCATCCTCATGGTGGCTCAGCTGATGCAGCGCTCCGTGCACATATGTCACGTGGCACGGAAGGAGGAGGTGAGAGTGCACCAGAGGTCCCGGGGTTCCTGTCTCTTTCCCCGTAAGCCCGAAGGTCAGAGCCGTCCTTGGGGGCGGGAGAGGGTGGAGGAGCTGGTCCCCTCGGCTTGTTGGCCCATAGCACTCTGAGAAGTGATGCTGGCCATGGGCACTTTGCAGGCGGGACCTATAGAACCCTCCTTTGGGTCTCCTTGCTCTCTCCCCAGATTCTGCTGATTAAAGCGGCAAAGGCACAGGGGCTACCAGTGACCTGTGAGGTGGCACCCCACCACCTGTTCCTGAGCCGAGAGGACTTGGAGCGCCTGGGGCCTGGGAAGGGGGAGGTCCGACCTGAGCTTGGCTCCCGCCAGGATGTGGAGGCCCTCTGGGAAAACCTGCCCACCATCGACTGCTTTGCCTCAGACCACGGTGAGAGGGCCCATGTGCACCTCCTCTGCCCAGCTCAAGCCGTGGGCCAGCCCTAGTCTTGATCTGTGGGAAACCACCCTCTAATTCGGTGCCTGGTTGGTGATCGGTTCCCCAAACTGGTTGAAAGAATGAATGGGCAGATGAGTTAAACTGTAAATGGGCAGAGCTGTGGGCCCCACAGGAGAGCAGTTGTCCCTTCCCCACCAGTTCCCAGAAAAGACCACCAGCGTTGGCAGTGAGTACAGTAAGGTTGCTGGAAGTGTGTTCCTGGGGCGCATGTGACTCCCCAGATGGGGAGGTGAGTGGTTCCCCTTAGTCCCTGAGGCTAATGGCTGTTTTTATCCCAGCCCCCCACACGCTGGAGGAGAAGTGTGGGGCCCAGCCTCCACCTGGCTTCCCCGGGTTGGAGACCATGCTGCCGCTGCTGCTCACTGCTGTGAGCGAGGGCCGGCTCAGTCTGGATGACCTGTTACAGCGACTGCACCACAATCCTCGGCGCATCTTCCACCTGCCGCCACAGGAGGACACCTATGTGGAGGTGTGGGGGCGAAAGCTTGGGCGGGACTCTCCGCCACTGGGTCTTTTCCCAGTGTGTGACCTCTGACCCTCTACCAGGTGGATCTGGAGCATGAGTGGACAATCCCCAGCCACATGCCCTTCTCCAAGGCCCGCTGGACACCCTTCGAAGGGCAGAAGGTGAAGGGTACCGTCCGCCGTGTGGTCCTGCGGGGAGAGGTTGCCTATATTGACGGACAGGTATACGTGTGGCCCCTGCCTCATCTCAGTGTGACCTCTTCCTGCGTCATTTTCATTTCCTTCCCTGCCTGGCACATATACACAGTCCCTTTCCCCTCTGGCTGCCCTGGATCCCTAGCAACACGTGTACTTGCCGTTTAGGAGCCTGGCTGGCTCTCCTCATGCCCCTGCCTTCTCTCCGCAGGTGCTGGTGCCCCCGGGCTATGGACAGGACGTGCGGAAGTGGCCTCAGGGGGCTGTTCCCCAGCCCCCACCCTCAGCCCCTGCCGCCAGTGAGATGACCACGGTATCCACACTGCTTCTAACCTAGGGCTGGGGATTGGGCCCAGGGTGTCCCCAGGGCAGCACCAACAGCTTGAGCATTTTCATTAATGATTCATGGGTCAGAAGGCTCTGCACTTACCGGTTAAAACCCCCACCACCATCTGGGCATGGTGGCACATGCCTATAATCCTGGCACTTGGGAGGCTGAGGCAGAAAGATTGCCATGACTTTGCGGCCAGCCTGTCTCCATAAGTGAGTTCAAAGCCAGCCTATACTACATGGCCCCTGCCTAAAAAATAAAACCTCCTTTTGACACTGTGCCAGAGAGCCAGCTCTCAGCCTAAAAGGCCGCCTCTGAGGTTTCAGCTTACTTAGTCCAGCCTGAGTTCTGTCCAAGGGCCCTGTTGTGAGGTTGTCTGTTGGCTTTGACAACACACGGAAGGATGGTGCTGAGAGGAAGATGGGGAGCAGGCTCCGTGTACACAAGCATCTCTTGGCTTTTCGCAAGGGATCAAGTGTGCAGTCGGGTTGAGTCACTCTTAAACACCCTGGGCCAATATTGCCATTTCAGACGCCAGAGAGGCCGCGCCGGGGCATCCCAGGGCTTCCCGATGGCCGCTTCCACCTGCCACCCCGGATCCACCGCGCCTCTGACCCAGGTCTGCCTGGTAAGAGAGGCGTGGCAGCTCTGAAGGGTCCTCTGCTACCAGTGTCCGCACTGGGGGCTCAGTTGCCCAGGAACTGACTCAGGCCCCTCCTCCCAGCGCTGTCCTATCCACGTACCTTGTCCTTATCTTCATACCTTCATCCTAGCCTGGCCCGCTGTACCCTTCTTTGCCTAAGTAAGTCACTGCGGCCTGCGGTAAACACCCGCAGCATCTTCTCATAGGTCTCTCTCTTTGTGGGCAGCTGTGTTCCTCCGCCCAGGAGCTGGGATCTCGTGGGGCAGCAGAGCAAGGGGTAAATCCCGGTTGCTGGTTGGCGTGAACCTGGCTGTTCCTCTGCCTAGGATCCCCGTGGCAGCTGGGAAGGGCCGGGGTGGGCACCACTGCTTCCACACAGCAGCCCCGTGGGGAGTCCTAGAGGTGTCCCAGAGCTGCTGCTGCCTCCTTCCCACCCACGCCTAACCTGCTGTAGCTACTGTGGTGTGAGGTGGTTTAACACAGGCACTGTGAGTGCAGTTCCTGGGGAAGTGGGGCTCTGCACCCTGCGGCCACAGATGCACATCTGCCCTCCTGCCTGTTTGCAGCCGAGGAGCCCAAGGAGAAAGCCTCTCGGAAGGCAGCTGAGCTAGGTGAGGGCCCCACACTGGTGCACATGTGTCTTGGGGACCACCACAGCCTGGCCCGGACAGGGCACCCTCTGACCGGTCTCTTCCACCTTGTCCCTCACTGCAGAGCTGATGGGAACCCCAGACGGCACCTACTACCCTCCACCACCGGTACCGAGACAGGCGTCGCCCCAGAACCTGGGGGCCCCATGCCTGCTGCACCCCCAGACCTCGCCTCCGCTGCACTCGTTAGTGGGCCAACATATCCTGTCTGTAGAGCAGTTCACCAAAGATCAGGTGCCTGGGGAAGGAGTGTGGGGAGGCTCAGACCTTTGAGAATTTGGAAAGTGGGGGCCAGGACCCCCAGGGGCTGCTCATTGCCTTTCCTGCTGACTTGGGGTCTTTTTTAGATGTCCCACCTGTTCAATGTGGCACACACACTGAGGATGACGGTCCAGAAGGAGCGGAGCCTCGACATCCTCAAGGTCAGGGTCGGGCTGTTGAGCCAAGCATGCTGGCCATTTCCTGCCCTTGCCATCAGGTCCCCTGGTGTGCCCAGATCCTGCAGTGCTAGCAGCTCCATCCTCTGCTCTGGGAGGTCCTGCTGCTCTGCGCCTGCCCCTGTGCTTCCCCGCCTTGCAGTGGTATTCAGCTGACGTGGGGGTCTGAGTGCCAGGGCGTCAGCCCATCTGTGGGGTCATCTAGTGTGCCAGGTCAGTGGTGGGAGAGATGACCTTTCCTCCCCTCCCAGGTGACTCACAGTGGCTTTTTGGAGGCAGATCTGTAGCCCAGAGCCCCTGGTACTAAAAGTATCGAGGCTCTGACAGCTCACCAAAAAGGTCTGGGGGGAGAAGGATCATCACAGCAACCCTGGCATGAGCTGAGGTGAGTGCCACCTGCGCCCTCACACACGCCCCACTCATACACCTTCCACATGGCCTCTGCAGGGCAAGGTCATGGCCTCCATGTTCTACGAAGTGAGCACACGGACCAGCAGCTCCTTTGCAGCAGCCATGGCACGGCTCGGGGGCTCTGTGCTCAGCTTCTCGGAAGCTACGTCCTCTGTCCAGAAGGGCGAGTCCCTGGCTGACTCGGTGCAGACCATGAGCTGCTACGCCGACGTGGTGGTGCTCCGGCACCCCCAGCCCGGAGCGGTGGAGGTGAGGCTAACCTGTGTGCTGAGAGGGGTCCGTAAGGCTGCACCCAGGCCTGCAGTCCCTCCTGCCTATGTGTTCTTGGGCCACAGGTCATGGGTTGGGCCCCATGGGTGGGAGGACCGCCCAGGAGGAGTGGAATTGAGGTTGGGAAACGGGCGTCTGAGCTGCAAGAGGCAGGAGTCTCATTCCCCTCCCACAGCTGGCATCCAAGCACTGCCGGAAGCCAGTGATCAACGCTGGGGATGGGGTGGGAGAGCACCCAACACAGGCCCTGCTGGATATCTTCACCATCCGGGAGGAGCTGGGGACTGTCAACGGCATGACGGTGAGGACAATGGCAGGGACCGGAGCCCTGCCAGGGAGGGAAGCAGGAAGTGGTTTCTCCAGCCCGTGGCATGCTGCATTGAGGAGGCCCATGTCCGAGTCGTGGGACCCGAGGCTTCGCAGTGTGGGAGGGGTGTCTGTGGTGACTGGGTTCCTTCCCAGATCACCATGGTGGGAGACCTGAAGCACGGACGCACAGTACACTCCTTGGCCCGCCTGCTCACCCTGTACCGCGTCAGCCTCCGCTACGTGGCACCCCCCAGCCTGCGCATGCCACCCAACGTGTGGGACTACGTAGCCTCCCGGGGGATCAAGCAGGTGAGACCCTCAGGCTCTGGCCTAGACTATGGGACTGTGGTGGTCGGAGCCCGGCATGCATTCACCGTGGCCCCATCTCCCCCCAGGAGGAGTTTGAGAACATTGAGGAGGCGCTGCCTGACACTGACGTGCTGTACATGACTCGAATCCAGAAGGAGCGCTTTGGCTCTGCCCAGGAATACGAATCAGTGAGTGCCAAGCATGAGGACGGGGCATCCGGATGAGAGAGCAGGGCGGCAGGCATGGGCTGAGGTCCTGTGGTTGCCGTAGCTCTGTGTGGGTAGAGGGGACTCCGGGGGCGCCGAGAGCGTGTCCGCTGTAGCTGCCCTGCAGTGCTAACAGGAACCCCACCTGCCTCACAGTGCTTCGGTCAGTTCATCCTCACCCCCCACATCATGACGCGGGCCAAGGAGAAGATGGTGGTGATGCACCCTATGCCTCGTGTCAACGAGATTAGGTGATGGGCATCAGAAGTGAGGGCTGACTACGGGGAGGAGGGCCTTAGTCCTGACCCAGGCGTCCTGAGCATGTGGTAACACCGTCCCTTCCCTTGCAGTGTGGAGGTGGACTCGGACCCGCGAGCGGCCTACTTCCGCCAGGCTGAGAACGGCATGTACATCCGCATGGCCTTGTTAGCCACAGTCCTGGGCTCGGCCTCGTCCGCCTCTTCTCTTCAGGCGCAGCTGCTGGGCAAGGAAACCCAATGCCCCCCACGGGGCCAGCACCCTTAGCAGATGCTTGGGGCATCCGGGTAGCTCACACCTCCCGTGGGGACTGTGCTTCAGGCTCTAGACTGGAGCTTTCTGGTATGGAGGTGTGGCCTCAGATACTGAGGCTCCGTCTCCCTTCTTACACTCAAATCTGTACAGTTACTTTTCTACTGACTAATAAACGGCCATGCTGCCTCAGTTCCTGCTTCCTCACAAGTACCATGGGCTTTTCAGGGGATGACAGTGTGGTGGGGCTCTTGGTCAGCCTTCCAGAGCTGTGGTGCCGCAGACTCAAGGCTGGCACGTGCTGTTCTGTTGGTGCTTCCGAGTCACGTATTTCACCGGCACCCGAGCAGGGCTGGGAACTCCGCCGTGTGTCTAGCCCAGCTCCTGTTAGGGTCCTGATCAGCGTCTTTTCTGTCTTCCCAGGTGTGGGGGAAGGCTCAGGTCACGCTGAGTCTGCGTACTGCTTGCAGACTGAGATTCATGTCCTCCAGCCTTCCTCTCCCCTTTCTGGTTAGTCCTGTCCTTCAGTAGCAAGGCCACCAATGTCCTCTGAGGGTCTCTCAGAGGAGCAATGCCTTGGAGGCCTGAGGAGGAGACTTTGGCTTGGACACGCTAAGGTGGAGGGCTGCGGTGGGTAAGCTCAAGTACCTACAGGTGGGGGCTCCCTGTCCCATGAACTCTAGTGAAATGGCATTAGAGGAATTTCATTTCTTGTTCCCACAGACTTTAACTTGGCACCCTGGGTCCAAAGCACCACGTGCAGTAGGAGTACAGGATAAACAAGGTCCTTCTTACCCTTGAATTTTAGCCTCAGGTTGAAGGCACCTGGTGACTTCTACAAATTAACTTGCTATGCGTTGGCACATGATGGTACAGTTTGCCTCAACACCATCCGAGAAGAACCTGCTTTCCCCCTGAGAGCTCTTGGCATGTTAGGTGGAAAAATGGGAAGGACCTCAGTTTTGAAAACTTAGTATAAGCAAGAACTTTAGGAACTCATTTGATCTCACACCAGTCGATGGGTGTCTTTTTCTCGTCACTAGCCACAAGACTGCTTGACTTCAAACCCAGCCTTCTATTGGGAAAGGTTGATCCTGGGCCTCTGCGGGTGAGGGCTTCTCTGTCCCATGAACACCAGTAAGCAGCATTAGAGGAAATCTGTTCAAGGGCATCGCGAACCAGCAGGTGTAGCACGCCACACACCATGCCCTGGGTTTCATCCGCAGTGCTGGAAACGAACAATTGAGCAGCCAAAGAACAAACCCGAGGTATCCAGGGATCCTGTTCTCAGAGATCGCACAGTCAGGAAGGCCTGGTGGAGTGGCGTGCGGGGCCGGTCCTGAGGAAGGGTGAGCTCTAAAGGGGACAGGAGGATGAATCGGAGGTGCAGTGCAGGTGCAGGTTTGGAACTGCACACGGTGAGCAGATGCGCTGGGCTCCACAGTGGCAGGGCTGAGAGTCCAACAGCAGACCATGGGGTTTAAGTGCAAAACTGAGGAAGTGGAAACGAATGCTGTGTACAGAGACCTCGCCAGTCCTACTGACGGAGCCCTTCCCGGTCCTCCCTGCTCCTGGCCAGCGCTTCCTTTGGGGACTTGGTGGGTTGGGAAATACTGTGATTTATAGAACTGTTCTTCCAGTGTCAGTCTCTGCTTAAACTTATTTGCACAAGCCATTATTTTCCCAGGCACTCTCAAGCACTTTGGGATCTGTCACACGATTCCTGTAGAACACAAAGCCTGGTCCCCAAGTGGAAGCATTGCTCGCTGCCAGGCGGCAGTTTCTCAGTTGCTAAGTGGTGGGAGGTGTTCCTGCCCTGCGCCTTTCTTTGGCTTTCCTAATCATAACACAGCTCTGAGTTAAATAAGCTTTTCCCTACAACCAGAAATTAAGTCTTATTACATTGGGAAGTAAAGTGAAAGAAGCTATTAGCAGAAAGCAAAAACAGCTCTTTAATAAGACAAAATACCCAGGTCTAAGCCTGTTCCACATTCACTGAGAAACAGTCTGCTCTGTGATTGTCATTAACTACAAGGTCCTCTACTCTTACCTTCCAAGGTACTCCATGTTGAAAGGATTTGGTCTGTTTTTTCAAAACAGTTAAGCAGATATACTAACATTCCTTTTGATACTTACGTGGGATGAATGCTTTAAACCCCTAACACTCCCTACCCCACCCCACCCCACTCCACCCCCAGAAGAAGTCTGGCTAACATTTTCCAATCACTGCAGAGGTGTTTCTGCGGGCTCTGTCAATCCTGGTGAAAGAGGAAATTTGAAATAGGTGGCTTGGAGCTTTGCCACCTGCATCCTAGTCCCAGCTCTGACCACTGGCTGCAGCATGTGGGCAGTGTGGTGCATAGTTGCCAGTGAAGGGTTGGGAATTGCCAGTGAAAGCTTGGTAGGTGTCTAATTCTGCAACAAAATCCCAGAAACTGGGGGACATGGGCTGGTGGAGCTGCAGAGTGAGCACTGGGTGAAATGTGGGAGGCGAGTTGGGAAGGTGTTGATACAAACACAGATGGTGGCCGAAAAGATCTGGATTACAGAGAGGAAGGGATATCAGGAAATTACTAAAGAGAGGATAGAGAAATGGCCCATGATATGGGCCTTAGAGTAAATGAGCTGGCTTTGTCCATTTTTCATTACTAAAACAAAATACCAAGGCTGGGTAACTATATAGAAAGGAGTTTTACCTAGGCTCAAAGATCTAAAAGTTCAAGGCCTGCACGCTGGTGGTGGCCCTGCTAGCAGAGCCCCAAAGTGGCACAGGCATCCTGGCAAAAGACGAAGCAAGCGGGGCATGGTGGCACATCTGTGCTCTGAGAAGACGAGGCAAGAAGACCACAAGTTCAAACCTCACCTGGGCAACTTAGCAAGACCCTGTCTCAAACATGGGGGATGCAGGAGGTGTAGCTCAGTGGTAAAGCACTTTCCTAGCTCGATCCCTAGTACAAAAAAAAGCACACTATCTTCTGGTCTCTTATAAACCCACCGGGATTTAATCACAGAGGGTCCACACTGCTGACTTTGCTCCTGAAGACTCCACCTGCAAACACCACAGTTGAATTAAGTTTCTGCCTTTTTCATACTTCACAATGAGGATTGAATTTCAACAGATAAACCCTTCAGAGACCCAAAACATGTCCGAACCATAGCAAGGACTGATGCAAACAGCCCAGAGAGCCGGTGTGGGGTAGAAGGTGATGGATTCTGCTGGGTGTGATACTCACCCACTGCTGTAGGCCAGCTCTAGGATGTCAGGCAGGTCTAGAGCAGGGTGTGGCAGGTAAATGTGCAGCATGGAAATAACATAAGAGCCAGGAGAACGGGAGCCTTGTTCACTGGTGAACCCCGTGGAACACATAATGTGTTCCAGATATTGGAGGGCTTTTGAATATTTGCATCAGTCAGTTTACTGAGAGAAAGGAGCAAGGACCAAGGAGCACAGGTCTAAAGCTTTATGTCAGTCAGCTGTCACTGAAGGAGGATATGTTCACTTTGGCCTACAGCTTCAGAGGCTTCAGTCCATGATCTGCTGCTTCTATTACTTTGAGCCTGAGGCAAAGCAGAACATCATGGCAGAAGGACGTGGCTAGGGACAAGACAGCCCCCAAGGTCACAGCCCCATTGTCTGCTCCCTTCAACTAGACCCTATCTCATAAGTTTCCATCACCTCCCAATAAGGCCATCAAATTACCAATCTATTAATGGGCTAATAGACCCCCTCATGATCCAATCACCTTCTACAAACCCCACCTCCGAACACATGAGTCTTTTAAGAGACACTTTAGATCCAACCCGAAACAAGCCTGACTGTGAAAGCATGGGAAAAGGCCAGACATGGTGCCACATGCCTGTAATCCCAGCACATGGAAAGTTGAGGTGGGAGGATCACAGCGAGTCTGAGGCCAGCCTGGGCTACATAGTGAGGCCCTGTCTCAACAAACAAACAAAATAAGCCAGGCATGGTGGTGCATGCCTGTAATCCCAGCACTCGGGAGGTTGAGGCAGGAGGATCCCTATGAGTTCAAGGCCAGGCTGGGCTGCAATGTGAGTTCAAGGCCAGCCTAAACTGCATAGCGAAACCCTGCCTGAAAAAAAAAAAAGGCTGGGGAAAGGACTCAGAAGAAAGCCCCCAACCCCTGCCAAGACACCCAAGCTCCAGGTGTAAGGGGGAGGAGATTGACAGAATCAGACCCTGTATCTGGCCAAGGCAAGGGTCAGTTGTCCCTCAGACGCTGTGTGGGAAGGCGGGCACGTCTTGTGGAGTGACACTCAGTAAGGAGGCTGAGGTCATCTGGCAAGAGCCAAGGAGGAGACACTGGGACTGGGACCTGGGTGAGCCTAGGAGAGGTTGGGAAAACCGGGATGAGTCCACAGAAGAGCAGTAGAAAGGTCTCCATGCAGGGACTCGGGGCCTGGAGAGTCTTTGGTGGGGTTGGGGAAGCAGTGTGTCTGTCACCCCCTGTGGAGGACCTTGGGAGTATAACTGCTACCTCCTTGACAGGCAACTGCCCAGGTGCCATCAAATGCTTCTGCACATGAGGCCGGGAGGTCAGCATGTGAGAAATGCTTTGCTCAGCACGGGGATGTGGTGTTGACCTGGCAGCGGGGAACAGGCCATCAGCTCTGTGTCTGTCTGTTCACCATCACTCCCTCATTCCTTCCTTCACAGGCAGGCATCACAGAGCATTTGCCCGGCTCCAGGCTGTGACCTAAGGGCTGGAGAGGTAAACTGGCCTTCCTTCAAAGACAGTGCCACCCGCAGGGCAGTTTCCCACTGTCCCTGTGGCCCAGTAGGTGGGTGGGATGGAAGGAGACAGACTTCATGGTCAAGGGAAGAGGTTTGCCGCCTGGGTCTGAAGCCTGCTTACTTTGGGAAGTGTTTCAACCCTTTTTATGACTGGGTTTGGTTCTCTTTTGTTTCTCCCCAGGCTTTTGGCTACAGTCCTCTTAAAACTGATGGTCCATTATTGTTGGGCCAACAGGAACAAAACAACCGGATTGAACGATGGGGCCATTCGGGTCGTGTCCTCTGAGTGAGCTCTCCAGCCCCTGGCGGCTTCCTGTCCTCAGAATGCTGCAGCCAGGGCACTGGTGAGTGACGCGGGGGCAGGCCCAGGCAGTGACAAGAGCACAGAGAGGCAGGTGGTAGGGGCCAGGAGGGAGGCACAGGTTCTGACTACCCGGGTCCTCCTCCCTACCTAGTAACCTAGCAAGAGGGCCACTGTGGCTGTGGGGGCATGTGTGAGACCTCAGGCTTCGTCTCACTGGGATCTAGAGCTGCCCAGAGCTCCGTAGAGGGTACTGACTGGATGCTGCTGGGTGGCCCAGGGGCTCAGGCCAGACACGGTGAGGCCCCTGAGCTGGGGAAAGGGAGGTTAGAGAGTTGGGGATAAAAAGCCTCTCAATTACGAAAGGATCACTCCTTTTAGAAGCGGGAGAATCTGGCCCTGTCCTGGCTGTCCCAAGAGGCCCCTTCGTCTCAGTCGTCCTTTGAAGAGTTCCTACAGTGCCGGCAGCAGGACGACTGCATCCTCCTGCACCTCCTCTCCGTCTCAGCCCCGCTCTGTTCCCTGGCCCCTGCCCTTCCCCTCCTCCTGGTCACTCAGCTGTGTAAAGAGCAGGGCTGGCCGACGGATGGGTCCTTCCTTCAGCCCCTTCCCCTCACCTCTCCCTCCTGGCTGCATTGTCGTCTGAGGAAAGAGCCCCAGAGAAAGGGACTCCCAGATAAGCCAGTGGAGGGGGTGGGCCGGGACTATGCAGATGGAATGGTGCAGGCAGCTCTGCAGATAAGGCTTCCTGGGCTCCCTTGGGTGGACAAGGAGTACCAGGGGGTGAGGGAGAATGCTCCTGCCACCAGTCTGCTGATCCTCCTGCCCCTCCAGGTCCCTTGGTCCCTTCTCAAATGATGAGCTGCCTGAAGGAGGCCAGAAAGGTGGAGTGGCAAGGAAAAGGGTCCGGGCACGCCCTGAAGCAGGAACAGATTTCAAATCTCAGTTCTGACAGCAGTTAGGTGACCGGGCAGTAAGTCTCTGTTCCTCCATCTGTAAGGTGTAAATACCACCACATACCGCACAGCATCTCACACCAAGTGTAAGCTCAACAAATGTTGGTTCCGGCCTGTGCTGTCATGGTGCTGGACTACCCCATTCCCCTGGACTCTCTGCAGCCCAGGTTTGACCCAAGCTAACCTTTGCGTACCCGCCCCCCATGTACCAGTCACGCTCACATCCACAGCATCGCGTACTGCCCATCTCAGTAGAGCAGTAGGAAAGCTGAGATGAGCTTAACTATGGCCAGGATCAGCACAAGGCAACGTCAGGATGGAGGAGCCTGGCTCCAGGGCCCAGAACCCCAGAAATGGGTGTGCCAGCGCCGCGGGGAGCTAGGAGGCGGAGAAAGGTTGTGGAAACTCGGCACACCTGTGCTTCAAAGGGCTTCAGGGGTGGATGGGAACCTGGGTCCTGTCTCCATCACTGGCAGGCGACTCCAAGGAAGCTTCTGAGCCTCGGCTTCATCATTGTCTTGATGAGCGTGGGGCGGTAGACAGACTAGAAGTGTGGGTCTCATTCTGTTCCCTCCCCGCACCGGGCACCCACACCGGGCAGCCGCGTAGATTAGCCTAGCCTGTCCTCCCCAACCTGCTCTGCTCTCCTCCTTTTTCCCACTCTTCCCCACCCCCATCCTGTCACAGGGGGCCCGGAATCAATGAGACGTAAAATGAGAAAGTGTCAGGAGCCAGCAGAGCGTGGAGAGCAGCTGGGGCAGCCTCCCCCGCCCGCCTGAGTGGGTGGACCCAGCCCTTTGCCCTGGCCAGGCCTCTTCGCCGGCCACTGCCAGCCGTCATCCCAGCTGGCAGCACTGAGGGGACCTACTCTCAGCGTCCAAAAGCTTCATCTTTGAAAATGCCATGAAATCCATACGTATGGTGCGTCCGGGCTGCCCAGTGCTCACACAAGCCACTTATTCCAGCCCACACGCCGCAAGCTATCAGGAGATGCCGGTGTGCACGCGGTCGGAGCGGACCTCACTGTGACTGGCAGTCACCTCCAGGAAAACTCACTTTCTACGGCATGTTCTCTTCCTCTGAAGGACTTTTTAAAGGGCATATATTCCTTTTCTAATAGAAATAAAAATCAGTTCATAGTGAAGATAAGAAAGCCTCACAGAAAATACCTAGTGCCTTTGCTCTGGGCTGGAATCCTGTCAACTTATAGGGGGAGGACCACTTAACTGGATCTAAAATCAAAGCACAGGGAGTTGGCTTTCTCAAAAAGGACTATCAACAATCCCTTAGTGAGGATGCTTTGTGCCACCAACTCTGTTGAAATTTAAGGTTTTTTGAGACAAAGGGAACTACGTGTAAAAGAGGCCCCTGGTGTCCACATGTAGCACATGCCTGGACTCAGGTTCGCTGTCCCCTCCCCCTCCCAAAGGGCACCTTACAGAGCGTGAGGTCCAAGCCCACATCAGCTCTGTGCTTCAATCCTTCACCCCGAAATGGACCTGGCTTCCCTCCAACCAGCCAGAGGAGTCCTGGCCTACTGGGGCTTTTCATCATGAATGCCTCCCCTGGATCCCTTGGCCCCTGCTTTCCAGCTTTCTCCTACAACTAAGCCCTGGGCACACGGGGACTCCCCCTGTGAAACGGGAGGGGCGGAAGAGGCCGGTCGATTTCAGCCTCCATCTGAATGGCTGAAGGGAGAGAGGGGAGAGGGCTAGGAAGGGCCAGGAGAGTCATGGGAAGTCACTCCAGCAAGAGTTTACCAAACCCACACGGCCCATGAGATCCCCCTTCTGAGGCACAGAGTTGAAAAATGCAGTTGGACACAAGTTTATTGGTGGAGCTGCAGAGGAGTCCTCCCTCTCCCTGGGATAGCCAAGGGCACAGCACCAACAGAGATGGACAGACAAACCCTCCCACGGATGTGGATGGAGCAGACTCACAGAGACCACAGCACAGCCGCACAGGCACAAAGACACACAGGCCACAGCACCAAGAAACACACACAGACAAGACCACAGGGCTAGGACACGTGGACAAAGTGCAGGCTTGGGGCCCCTGCATAGACAGAGCTAGGGCCACATGGGGAGGGGGCCCCGGCTGACCTCCCCAGGCACAGGCACACCAACAGCACACAGACAGGCAGACACCCCCAGCTGGCCAGTCAGACACACAGACACACGGACGGCACAGAAAAGACATGCGCAGCTCCCCAGACTGTGTAGAGGAGTCCCTAGGGTTCCCACACACCACGCCACCCCTGAACTGCTCACAGCCTGACCCCTCACTCTCCCCTGACTTTGGTTCTGCCCACTGGGCCGGAGCTGGGGCTGGGGCTGGAGCATTTGGCAGGTGGAAGGCGGGGAAAGGAAGGGGTGTGGACCCGGCTCTGTCCCGTCTCCATGATTGTCCCTGTGATCGGGGCTGAGCCTGGCCTGGCAGTGGGGTGGGGGCAGGGTCGTGGCTCAGGCTTGCGGGGGCTCCCGGCAGCGCAGGCACTGGGCCATCTCAGGCTGGTACTGCTCGACCTGCAGGGTACAGCTGGAGAATCCAAACCGGGAGTAGAGACGGGATGAGGCTTCAGCCAGGACAGCTTCGGGGTCCGCCGTGGAGTCTGCGGGAGAGCGATAAGAGACAGCCTCAGTCCCCAGGGAGCCAGGGAACAGTCAGGGGCTTCGATAAGGACAAATGAAAGGGGCCCAAGGGCTGGGCAGCCTTAGAGCCACGCGTGAATGGGGGATTGCTTTTCTTTCTGGATTGTACAAAATCTGTCAGACAGATTCGCCCCTATCGACCATGCTAATACTTCGCTGTGCCTAGTCTTCTGTTCTCCTCTGCCTTGGAGTACCAATGTACAGCAAGCTGTTTCAACAGCCATAGCACCCGCATTGCCAGGACAATCCAGACGTTAAATATTCTGTCCCATTGTCCCTCTAGAGTTACCACCATATATCCCACAAGTTATGATATTTTTGGCATCCAAATTGCATGCCTCTGATTGCTTCTTGCATCTGGAAGAAACTCAAAAATCCTTTGTCAGCTCATGAGTCACCATATATATTTTTAATAGTTGAATCATAATGTAGATATAATTTTACATTCAGCTTTTTTCTCAGCACTCTACCATAAACATTCTTCCTAGTTGCCATACAGACTTCATAGTCATCACTGTTAATAGGTACGTGATACCCCAACGAGCGGCGGTGCCGGTTACCTAACTGCATCCCATCACTAGCTCTGTGGGCACTGCTGATCTCTTAAAGGACTGCTGGCTCCCGGTGCTAGGTTAGGTGAAACCTTCCCAAAACACAGCGGTCAGGCTTCCTTGTCTCTGTGTGTGTGTGTGTGTGTGTATGTGTGTATGAGAGAGACAGAGACAGAGAAAGATGGAGACAGAGAGATCAAGAAAGACTAGAACACTCCCAGTGACCCGGGCTACTGTCACATGCTGGGTTGGGGAAGGCTGGTCCCAGCGTAGACTCACCAATGGCCAGGTGTGCAGAGGCAACGTGGTAAGTGAGTGTCAGAGCCCACAGGTGCAGCTCGTGGGTTGCCCGGACTCCTGGCACTGACAGCAGTGTGTCCCTCACAGGTTCAAACCCCACACTTCGAGGAGTGCCTGCAGCCAGAATCCCCCACATCTGTCAGGGCTGTTCCCCCCAGGGGCAGCCCTGCCAGACTCCACCTCCCCCATCCTGTACCCCGGCCCCCTGTTGAGGCTCATGAGCCACCTTGGACCCCAACCCTCCTTCTAGCAGTAGGCCCCATGACCCAGCCTTCCCATACTCTCTTCTGGTGCTGGGGCGAGGTCAGAGAGGAGCCCTAGGGAGCAGTGGGGCCCAATTCACCTTCCATGAGGATGCGAAGAACATCTCTGAGCGTGGGGGCCGTGGATCCAAGGGCACAGATGGAGAAGAGGAAGGTGCTGATGGGGTCAGCCACTTTATACTGAGGCTGCAGAGAGAGACCCTCTAAGCCCGGGGACCAGGGACCTCTCAGAGGAGGATGTGGGGGTCCTGACACGCAGGACCTGACAAGAGAAAGGGAACATGACCTGGGGCTGGACGAGGGACAGGGCACGGGGAGGCAGGAGCTGGAGCAAGGGGGAGGCAGACTGAGGGGTCCAGTGTGGGGGCTGGCACGTGGAGAGGGGAGGAGGGCTGGGACACCCCCCCACCCCACAGGTGTACCTTGAAGTAGATGAGGATGGATGCAGCCAGTACCCCAAGGCTCTGCAGGAGGTCCCCCAGCACATGCACAAAGGCTGCCCGGACGCTGGTGTTCCCCAGGGGCAGGGGGTCCCCAGGCCCTTCCTCCAGCGGTGCATACTCTGCCCCCCTAGACCCGTGGCTGTGGGGGGGACCAGCCTGGTGCAGCACAAAGGCCATTCTGAGGGGGAAGCAGAGCAGTTACAGCGCAGGCGGCCAGCTCCTGGCCTCCTCTGCCCCGTGTCCATGCTACCTCTGCTCACCTCCCCAGTAGCCTCATCTCCACCTGTTTCCCCACCCCAAGAATAAACCAGCTCTGTCCAAGAGAGACAAACCATGCAGCCTGGGGGAAAAATACTGGACTTGGTGCTGGGGACTTAGATTCAGATCCTGGCCCTGCTACTTAAACTGCTAAGCGACACAGGCCAGTCACCTGGTGCTCTGCTGGGACCTACGTGGTTGTGAGGTCTGACTGAGGTCATAAGGTGAGTTCACAGCCTGGGGTTACATATCCCTCAGGGGCCAGCTCACAGTGGGCCCTTAACAAATGTCTGTGGACTCCAAATTATAGGGCTCTGTCCCCGGCACCTTCTCAGGCATCTCCAGGACAGAGGGGAAGCGTGTGTGCCCCTCTGTGTGTCCGGTAGGGAGCAGAGCCAGCTCTCCTAGCCTGGAGGAAGCTTCCTCGCCCTGCGCCCCACAAGGTGCCTGCTCCACACTGGCACGTACAGCAGGTTGGCACAGACTGCGATGCTGGCGGTCAGCAGCATGGCACCCCCCTCGATGTGGTAGTCGCTGTGCAGCAGGCGGATGACGGCCAGGTACAGGAGGATACCAGTGACCATCCAGAGGGAGACCACAGAGGCCAAAGCCCCCAGAGTCTCTGCAGGGGGAGACAAGCTATCAGAGAACTGCTGGGGACCCTGAGGGGTACCCTCTGGCAAGACCGGAGGGGCACTGGGTCATCCAGGCGCTTTACCTGAGCGGTGCCAGCCGAAGGTCATGGTGCGGGTTGCTGGCCGGGTGGAGAGCCAAAGGGAGAAGAGGCTGCCCATCATGCTGCCCACATCTGCCAGCAAGTGGGCTGCATCAGTCATGATGGCCAAGCTGTGTGCCAGGTACCCACCTGTAGGGCACAATGATGGGCAGTCTGGTTGCCTTAGGAAGTGGGGCTGGGATGTGGCTCACCCAGGAAGCACTTGCCTAGCATGCATGAGGCCCTGGGTTCAATCACTGGCACCACAAATATAAGAACAAAAACATCCTTGTAGTGCCAGGCATAGTGGCACACCCCCATAGTCCCAGCACTCAGGAAGCTTAAGTTTGAGGCCAGCATGGGATACATAGTTCAAAGACAGCCTAAACTCCATAGACCCTGTCTCAAACAAACAAACAAACAAAAAATCCTTTTAGATACTACGGTATAGTGTGTAAGTACAGGCACAGAAAATAAATTGGGGGAAATACATCAAGATGAGAACTGTGGGGTTGCTCAGGTGATGATGGATTATGGGTAACTTTTATTTTCTTTTATTCATTCACATTTTCTAGATTTTCTACAACAACATGTTGTATCTTAATAACAAGAAAATGGGGTTTCTTTTTCCTTTCGAAAACAGGGATTTCAAAAGATCAGTTACTAACACCAGCATTGCCTCACTTACCCTGAACCTCTCGGTATGTTCTGTCCTTGACTCCCTCCCCCTCTGGAGTCCTCGCACCCACTGCCCCTCCCAGCCATCCACCTTCTCCGCTTCACCCAGGAACCCCCTGGACCTAGGCAGGTGTCGGGAGCATGGGGCTGGAGAGCTGCTCCCCAACTTACCGACCACCTCCCCAGCCATGAAGACGAAGCACACAGCGCAGGCGGCATACAGCTGCCTCCGAGCCTGCAGCCGCTCAGGGGTGAGGCCGGGCTGCGGCAGGGGGTCCCTGTGGCAGTGATGGAAGGCCATCTCCACGGGCTTGGGCTCCTCAGGCTGGGGCTGGGAGGGCTCTGTGAAGAGACTGAGGCGGCACACAGTTCAACCCAGGGCCTGGCCCACGGATGGCCCTGCTCACTCCAGGTCCTCAGTGCCAGGCTGGCCTCCTAAGATGTGGCCCACCTCCTT
The DNA here is from genome assembly GCF_000276665.1 of Chinchilla lanigera. NCBI lineage: Eukaryota > Metazoa > Chordata > Mammalia > Rodentia > Chinchillidae > Chinchilla > Chinchilla lanigera. Next base: position 9,239,664 of record NW_004955469.1, read on the forward strand.
GCCTAGGCCCAGTCATGCCCTGCACCTGGGAGACAGATGGGGGCCAAACAAAGCGTTCAGACCCCAGCCTCCCTTCTCCTTCTCTATTCAGAGCCAGGGAACATCACAGCTGGGAGGCACCTTCATAGCAAAATGAGAAGGGTGAGGCTCAGACAGGGAAGGACGGTGAGGGCCACGCAGCTGGCTGGTGGTAGGAATGAGAGTTGATCTGGACCAAATGAACAGGCACCTCCAGGAATACAAGATGAACAGGATATCCTCCCTGATCTCTGGGAGCTTGGGGTGAAGGAGACAAACATGTCCCAAGCTATGGAACAGCAGAAGGCCGTCACTGGCATCAGAGTGGTGAAGGCGCTCACAGCTGAGTGCTAACGAGGGGCCAGGGAAGCAGCTGGAAGAACGGGAGGGGTTCTCATAGACAGGCGGACAGCCAGGCTCAGAGGGCAAAGGTGGTGCGACGGGGAAGCTGATGCGAGTCTCCCACGGGGCCTGACCTCATGGGCCTCCCGCTGGCCCTCCTTCCACGGCCTGTACTCCCAGACCCTCCTCTCCTCCAGACATGCAGCCCAAGGGCCACCTTTGAAGAGGAGAGTGGAATGTCAGGGCCCAAAAAGGCCAAGGTTTCTGGCCAGATTCCAAAGTGAGAGCTGTCATGGGAGGAGTAAACATACCCTGCTATGGCGGGCAACACTGTGTGATGATAGGAGCACTGGATTTGGAACCCGCTACGCGGCCACCAGACCTCTCAAGCATGGAGCAGAGGCCCCTTTAACTGCACGAGGACATACACCTCCCTTGACAAAAGGGTGTGCCTGGGGGACTCACTTCAAGGTGCCAGAGGCTGAGCTAAGGCTGACTGTGTTTGGGGACCATTCTGGCCCAACTGTCACCCCCACTACTACCCAACCTGAACCCTAGCAAGAACAGAACCTTCCACAGAATAAACAACTTAAAGAGAAAAAACACCACCCTCATCACCACCCGGTGAATAATGGCTCCAAACAACCACACAATGACAGTGACGGTGCTGAAGTGGGGAGTGGTGCCTGTGGCCTGTTGGCTGAGGAATGACTGGTGCCTACAGGGGAAATTCAGGGGCTGGTAGGAAATTCGCTTCTTGAATGTTAAAAGCAGCTTCCAAGGCGTAGAGTTTGGGTGCGTATGAGGCGGGGTGTTTCCAGGGGACATGGAGAAAGAGGGGTGGCTCTGAAACCTATCTTCATTTCTTCCATGAGCAGCGCCTAGCCATGCACACACAGTGAAGGCCAGTCTAGTGGGAGAGATAGGTGTGTCACAAATGACTTCTACGCAGGAAGAGGCTGTGCTAGGAGGGGAATGAACAAAGGATATGGGGGCGCAGGGGATGAAGTGACCAACTCTAATGGAGATGAGAACTTCACAGGAAGACGTGAGTCCCAGGTGGAGAAGGGTGCTCCCGACATAAGGAATTGCAATGACAAGGCTTGCGGCTCGGAGTTTAAGCGTGAGGTGCCAGGAGGGGAGGAATGGGCTCAAAGGAACACAAAGGGAGGTACGTTGATTGACTGAACAAGTATCTTCAGGCTGCAATGACCTTGCTGACAGGAAGGAGAGAAAGGAGATGGAAGGGTCTAGAGCAGACCAGGCCAGAGGCTCCCAGCAGTGATAGAGGAGGAGCAGGTAGGTATGGAGAGCCTCTTTCAGGAAATCCTGCAGGATTTGGTGACTAATGGTCATATGAGAATGGAAACGGGCTGGGAGTCAGAGATGCAGTCAGGAGAGCCACAGAGGCCGGTGGCTTTGAGGCAGCAGACAAGACGCCTTCCCTGGCCTGCTAAGGCACAGCACAGCCAGTCACCAAGGTAGTCACCCATCAACAGGCTGTTCCCTTTTGTTCTGCATGAATTGGGCACCAAAGAGACCTCATTGCTGGGCTGGGGTGGCCATATTCTGTTCCGTGAGGGGAGAAAAGCCGTTTCTGGCTCTCTGAAACCCCCAACAAATGTTATGGAGCCGGGGACAGGGTTGATGTGGGCCAGGGACAAGGAGCTGATGCAAAGTGAAAGGATACAAGAGCTGCTAGGGCCACAGCTGGAGCCCCCACAGCTGCCCACCTCTGCAGTCCCCTGCAGGAAGGAGGGTTCCCCCTGCTCCCGTGCTCCCCCACCCACCAGGCTTAAGCCCCCCTCCTAGGAAAGAGCAGGAAACACAGAAGCCCACATCAGAGACAAAGGGAGAGGGTAGGACCGAAAAAGAAACATAGGGAGGGAGTGCTGGGCGAAGAGAGAAAGCAGGACTCCCAAATTACTGAGACAAACGGATGGACAGCCAACAGACAAAATGGCCAGCGGAGGTGGCCACGGAGGGCCTGGCGCCGCCGCTCCACTCCAAGGGCCCGGCGGGTGCGGGTGCAGGCGGGGTGCAGAGGCGGTTCCCCGGCTCCGGTTCTCCGCCGCCCCC
>NW_004955469.1:9242378-9358339 GCF_000276665.1 Chinchilla lanigera
GAGCGGCGCGGCGCGGCGATGCGCTCCCGCCGGCAGGGCCCGGGGCGATGCAGACATCGGGCACCGGGCGCGGGCTCCGGTCCGACGGAGCGACAGCGGCTCCCAGGACAGTGAGACGCGGCGGCGGGGACGCCGGTCCGGGAAGAAACGGACGAGGGGGCCGGAGGGAGGCGTCGAGGGCCGGGGGCAGCAGGGTGCCGGCAGGGCCGGGGCTCGGACGGAGAGGGGCCCACGGGAGACGACGGAAAGAACCGAGGGCAGGAGGGTGGCGCCCCCGGGCCCGGCCGCCCAGGGCTGTCCGGTCCGTCCTACCTCTTCAAACGCAGGCCGCCGCCCGCGCCGCCGCGCTCCCGGGCGCTCACCAAGCGAGTGGTCTCGGAGTTCCCGGGCGCGGAGTCCCCGGGCGTGGGCTCCATGTCCGCGCGACCCGACCGTCCAGGCCCCACCCAGGGAGGCAGAAGCGAGGCCGGCCGGCCCAAGCCCGAGAGCCGGCGGACCCCCCGGCTCCCCGCGGGGCGGCGGGGCCACCAGAGTGGAGGGAACTGCGGCGACTGTGGCGCGCGGAGTCCAAACTGCAGATCCCGCGGCCGCTGCAGCCCCGCCCCGCGTGGGGCGAGCGCCCCAAGCCCCGCCTCCAGGCGCCCGGGCTTCTTTCCCACGCCGAAGCCCCGCCCCCAGGGCCCCACCTCCGGAGAAAGCCCCCTTTCCCCAGTCAGAGCCAGGTAGGGGTGGCCGCAGCGCCCCGCCGTCCCGCACCTAGGGAGGGCTCGGTCTCCACAGCCCTCCCCCGCGCCCCCGCCCCAGGCCCCGCCTGCAGGTGTCAGGCCAAGCTCCTCTAGCCTGGGGACCCTCTGGGGTCCGGAGGAACACTGCCCTCCTCAAGCCTGAGTGGGGGCATTGCCCAGCTACCCAGTCACCTGTGGCCCCAGGTCCCACGCGGAGGCAGAAACAGGTACCACGCCGCTCGGGAAACGCAGAAAGAATGCGATGTGCACAGACGACCCTGAGAACTCTAAGGACGCGGGTGCAAATCCCACCGTGGAGGCTCAAGGGCGGGAGTTCGCGAGCGTAATTTGCCAAGCACTGTACCCCTAATTATCATTTATTTTTATACAAGGACCGTGAGTGACGAAAAGCCTCTTGTTCACCTTCTATTCACTGTTATTCCGACTTTTCAGATGAAAAAAACGGAGTCCCAGAGGAGGAAGCGTCCAAGGTCACGCAGCCCGTGAACAAGGGGGCTGGGCCGGCACCCATTCTCTTTCCCTTCCGCGACTCAAGAGTGTGTGGTCCCGACCCTCTCACTAAGAGGCCTGGGCGGCAGAAGAGGCGGCGGCTCTGCGGGTCACAAGCCGCCAGTGTCTGTGGAGCGAGGCCTTGCTCAGCTTGTCGGGGCTGTAGCCCTTGCCGGGGCATCATCTCATTTTGGGGAAACTGAAGCCCAGGAGGACTGACTTACAGGAAAATCGGTGGGCAGGTCAGAGTCGAAGCTTCAAACGCTCCCCGCTCTCGGCCCCCTCGCACCTGCCGCCACCGTGGGATGGAAAGGGAGTGGGGGCTTGGATTGTGCTCTCTAGAACTGCACAGTCTGTGAGGAGGAGGGTCCGTAGGAGGAGGGGAGAATGCAGGGCCGGGAGGCGGAGAGTGGGAGTGGTTAGTGGAGGAGCCCCGGGGAGAACCCATCAACCGCATCCTTCAGAACACACTGGGCGTCCTGAATCTCGTGTCCTGGAGACAAGACACCTGCCCTCGAGATGGCTAGCCCCGACCATGAGATGCTAGCAAGACCACAAGCACCCCAAAACAAAAAAGCCCAGAGCAGCTGCCGGGCGGAGCGGCTGGAAGTGAGGAGGTTAACCCAGGAGAGCTTCGCGGAGGCGGCTTACAAGGGATTCGGCAAACTGGGTGGCCGGGAGGCTGGCTGTGCGCCATGGTTAGAATGTGGCTCGGCACTCGCCCAGGTTTGCCGGCGGCGGGCGGCGTGCGCGAAGGCCTCGTACTGGCACTGCGCTGTGGGACCTCGCAGAAAACGCGAGCCACCGGGTCCCGCCCACGCCGTGCAGCCCGAGCCAGCGTCTCCTGCGCTCGGTGCCCGCGCTCCACAACGCGCAGCCAAAGCCCACGAGGGACGAGGAAGCCAGGCAAGCCTGGGGGCTTTGTCCCTCTCACCTTCCCTAGCAGGGGGAGCTGGAGGGGCCTCCGCTCTCTGCTCCGGTCACGGGAGGTCAAACTGGGGCAAAGCGAGGGCACGCCACCGGTCAAGGTCACCTTCTTGGCCTGTGTAAGAGCCAGGGTGTCACTCGTGTCCTGCCCAGCTATGCTATGGTCCTAGACTCGTCCCTCCCAGCACGTCGGTTCTCTAAGCTGGTCACCAGCTTGGGGCTGCCCCATTCTTGAAAGCCCTGAGCTAGGATGCTGATGGGCCACGGCGAACCCCGAGGACCCGCGCACTGGCCTCGTCCCCCGCGGCCCTGGCGGCCAACCTAGCTCTAGAGTGGGCAGAAATCGCGGGGCCTTGGCACGCCTCAGCTGATGACGACAGCAGGGGACATGACAACAATGGCTTCCTCCGGGATTTCCCTTCCTGGGCAGCGAGCGGAGAGCACCCGACTGCCCGGGAGGGGGCGCAGACGCTAGCACGTGCTCGTCCCGCCGCGGGGGGAAGCGCGCAGGCTGGAGGGAAAGGGGCGCCTGAGCAGAGGGATGACAGGCTGCCCGGTAGTAGTCTGGCTGCTGAGTGTGCCGCCTCCGGAAGCGGGGGTGCCGGCGACAGGAATACCAACCTTGGCTTAGGGATCTGTGTAAGAAAAGGTTGGCAGCAAAGTGTGTGCTTGCACCTGTTTCTCCAACAGCCATCAAGTGGCCCTGTGGAAATTTTGCAAAGCATTCTCTTAAATGCCAGACCTGAGGGAGTCCTGCTGTACCTGGGCAGGAGCTAGAAATCTTCTGAGGGAGCTGGAAGGTCAGCCTAGGGCTGGTGCTTGCAGGGAACTAGGGTCTTTTAAGAAACTATTCCTTCAGCACCTACTTAACACGGATTCCCTGCTGTGCATCCTGCTGGCCTAGGGGGGCTATCGGTGGTGAACAAGATGTCTCCCCTCCTGACTCTAACTTGATTGCAAGGGATTTCCCCCCTGCAGTCCTTTGTCACTGATTTATCCACTGCCCTTACTGCCTGTTCTGCCCTGCTGTGGTACCGGTCTGCCCCGAGACAAGGTCGTGCTTAGTCCCAAGGGCACTGTGGAAGCAGAAAGCCCTGGATGTTCCCAGGAAGACAGGTCGATGCCAGCTTCCAGAGGGCCCAGGGCAGAAGCAGCCAGAAGAGGCTGCAGGGGGACCCAGGTTGAAAGTCTGTGCTGAACGCGTTCATACTGAGAGAGGACAGCAAAGCCTGGCACTGAGGTAGCACTTAAACTGGGCTGGAGCCCTTGAGGAAAATTTGGAATCGGCCTTGCCCCTGTGGGCAAGGGCGTGAGGGGCTGGCCAAACTGAAGGGGGCAGGCGGCGGCTGCCTGGGGTCCCCTCAGATGCCACCTTCAGGAAGGCTTTCCTGACTTCTTGCTGACACTGTGCCCCTCCCTGGTCCTCTCAAGGCCCACTGTGCTCATCTGATGACAGCAGCTGTGACACTGCTTGTGTCTTCACTACAGAGTGGGCTCCCTGAAGGTAGGGGTTCTGTGTTCTTGCTGTGTTTCCAGCACCCCACCAATGGCTGGCACACAGCCATCCCAGAGAGCAGCAGGTTGTCATGGTGGAAGCAGGATGGAGGGGCAAGGTTTTACTTGCTAAGGGAGATGAGAAAGGGCTGCAGCTGAACTGTCACTGCTGCCAGGTGTGGTGGCCCATCCCCCAAATCCCAGCACTCAGGAGGCTGAGGCAGGAAGACTGCTGAGAGTTCAAGCCCAGCCTGAGCTATGCATGGAGACCCCACCTCAATCCCCACCCCCCAAAAAGTCCCTGCCTCAGGGAAGCCTTCTCTGGCCCCAGCTGGGTTAGATCTCATGTTATATACTCTCCTTTTGCTTTCTTAACATTTACTATCATGTACTTAAACTGCTACTTGAGAATAATTTGTTTCTTCACTTGGTTTATAGGATATCATAATCTAGTTTTTCTCCTTCACTACTTATTTTCAGCCTCCTTTACAGGTTCCTCTCAACTCCTGAGTGCTGGTATTTTTTTTGTTTTTTGAGAACTAGGGATTGAACCCAGGGCCTTGCTCATGCTAGGCAAACATTCCACCTCTGAGCCACATCCCCAACCCATTTTTTAAGAAGGATCTGTCTAAATTCAAACACACAATCCTCCTTCCTCAGCCTCCGAAGGAGCTGGGATTACAGATGTGTCCTACTGTGCCCAGCGACATCTCCTTAATCTTTTAATGCTGGGTTAGCCCGGGATGTGGCCACCCTCTTATCTTTCTGCACTTAATGCTATGGTGCTATCTCATCCTTTTTTAAGTCTTTAACTCTTATTGGGTAATAGCAGAAAGTGGTGGTGGTTGACGCTGGCTGTTGGGTACATGGGAAAAAAAATTTTTTTTTTCTGTCTCTTTGAGGCAGGGTCTCACTATGCAGTTCAGACTGGTCTTGAGCTCACTTTGTAGCCCAGGCTGGCCTCGAACTCACAATGATCCTCCTGCCTCAGCCTCCCGAGTGCTAGGATTACAGGTGTGCACCACCACGCCCAGTGGGAAAAATAATTTTTTTAAAAACTCACTTATTATTCTATTTTTTTTGTTTTTGTTTTGTTTTTGTTTTTTCTCCGGTACTGGGAATTGAACTCACGACCTTGCGCTTGCCAGGCAGGCGCTGTGCCGCTGAGCTAAATCCCCAGTCCCACTATTCTATTTTGTATGTATTTGAATTTTATTTTAAAAGGATTCTGGGCCAGGGAGATAGCTCAGCGGCACAGCGCCTGTCTAGTAAGTGCAAGGTCCTGAGTTTGATTCCTGGTACCTCCCCCAAATCAATAAAGTAAATAAAGTAAGATAAAAGGATTAAAAAATAAATGGCATCTACAGGTGATTCCCAGATCTTGCCCTTGAACTCCAAACTCATACTACCCAGATGTCAGCTTGACGTGCTCTCTTGACTGTTTATCAGGCAGGTATCTCGAGCTGCATAAGTCCAAAATGAGTTTCTGACTGGTACTCCATCCCAAATCTTCCCTTTCTGCAGCCCTCCCATGTCAGAACATGTGACTCCAGCTGGACGTGGCGGCACATACCTGTAAGCCTACCGCTCCTGAGGCAGGAGGATCCCAAGTCTGAGGCTGACCTGGGATACATAGCAAGTTTGACGCCTGCTTGAGCTATATAGTAAGACCTTGTCCAAAAAAAAAAAAAAAAAAAAAAGGCAGCTCCATCACCCCATCTTCCCACTGTGCAGGCTAGAATCCTCATAGCCATCCTTGTCCTATTTTCACTCCATATTCAATCTGTCAGCAAATTCTGCTCCCACCATTGTCCAAACCCACACTGTTCTCTCTGGTAATTGCAGTAGCTTCATAGGTGGTCCCTGTTTCCATGCTGATTGCTATATAGTCCTTCTGTAATCTGATAACTAGGCAACATAGGTCAGATTTCCCCACCCCCCAACTTACTTAAGTATTGCCCAAGTCCTTCTAATGGCCTGCAAAGCCCGGCGCTGACCTCAGTTCACAGTCTCCCACCTCACTCCCAGCCACTCTGACTTCCTATATGTGCTATGACACTACAACCACCAGGCATCTCCTGCCCCAGGGTCTTTGCATTTGCACATTTCTCTATCTATAAGGGACTCTATCACACGTGCTATACCCTACTTCTTCACTTGCTTCAGGTCTTGACACAAATATCACCTTCTCAGGCCCTCTCTGCTTGTCCTGTTAAAAGCTGTGACCCCTCCCCTCCACTGCAAACATTCTCTATCTCCACTCCCTGCTTTTTTTCTTCCTAGCCTTTATAACCATCCAACACCCTATATCTTTTACTTAACTCATTCACTGTTTATTCCCATCAGAATGTAAGCTCCATGATAGAAGAAATTTTTGTCTGTATCCCACCACCTATCCTCCTGTGTCTGGCACATATGGAACCTAATAAATATTTGCTGAATGTCCCAATGAATTTCTCACTGTGCTATAATCTACGAGGGCAGAAAAAGACTTTGATCACTAACTGATGTATCCAAGGTCCTAGGCAAGAGCAGTCCTTAATAGGTATGTGTCGAGCAAGTTAATTAAGAAAAAGGATATGAGGAAACATGGTACAGAGATGAAGAACTGGAATATTGGAGAGGGGGAGAACAATTTAGATCACTGTGGAAGGTTCCTTTTAGGGCAAGAGGAGGCAACAGATTTGGAAGGAGTAAATTGGTTTCATGTTGTAGAGTTCATTGCCAGATTTCAAAGTTGTCTGGCATCCTTATGCCATGAGCAGTAAAGTGGTGATGAGGGAAGGATTGCTTAAAAATATGAATTGGAGCCACAGCTGGGGTGCACACCTATAATCCCTGTTCTCAGGGAGGCTGAGGCAGGAGGATCACAAGTTCTAGCTCAGCCTGGGCAACTCTGAAACTTGCAAGACCCTGTCTCAAAATAAAAAATAAAAAATGGCTAGAGATATATCTCAGTGTGAAGGCCATGTGAACATTCAATCCCCAGTACTTGGGCTGGGGTGGGGTGGGATGAATATTGATCTGGTAGCAGGATCCAGCACAAGACTTGCCAGAGGAGAACAGTTACCATAGGAGGCTAAGAGCACAGTTGGCTCCTAACTGGGATGCTTAGAGGCTATGGGAGCTGAAAAGAAGGGACAAATGACGTGAGTTTGATTCCCAGTACCGGAAAAAAAAAAAAAAAAGAAGGGACCAATGAAAGAACCATTTTGGAAAAATGATAAGAGTTTTTAAGCACGGTTTGGATAAACGAGTCCATACCCCAGTGATGCTTAGGCTTTGAGTTTCACTATCTTGAAAGACAAACAGAGAAGCCAAAAGGAACGACTGGTTTGGAGCACAATAATGAGTTCAGATTTTAGAGTGTTGTTGTGAGGCAAGGGGACACTGGCTGTGGGTGACGCTAAAGCATAGCTGTGACAACTGAAGCCACGGACCTAGCGGGGCCTCTGAGGAAAGAATAAATCATCATTGTGAAGACCACACTGCGGAATACCCACAGTGAGCAGGTGAGTGAAGGAAGAAAAGCCAGCAAAGGAAGCAGAAAACTTACTAGAGATGTTGGAGGTGGCCAGAAGGATGCAGAGCCCAAGGAATGGCAAGCTGGGACACCAGTGAGGTTGAACAGAAAGGAGAGAAGTGGTCGAAGGGCCCAAGTCGCCTCCCAAAATGTAGCCTGATGTTAGTCACACTGCTTGAAACTTTATGGTTATGCCTCCATCAGCAGGAAGAGGGTGAGGCACAACTGCCTTTCTCACTATTATCTGAATTACTGTGGTGTAATCAGATTGCTCCGCACTTAGATTTTAGGAAGGAGATCATCTACAGAGGCAACTGCTGTTAGTAGAAGTGTGGAGAGGAGAGGAAGTGAGAAAGGTAATTTTGGAGTTCTGGATGCTTGGGGCTACTTTGAGGAATTTCTGGATAGCCAGAGGGCAGCATGCTGGTCCCGGGTATGGGGAAAGAAAATGGGGCTCTAAGCAGCTCTGAGAAGGATGCAGACGGTGGAAGAAAGACACCAGTGACAATTTGCAAATCCTAAGAGGGAAGACTCTGATATTTCCCCTTCTTCCTAGAAACAAAATGAAAAACAACTTCTCTCTTTATAAAAATTGGAAGGAGACAGGACAGAATTACTACTAATAATAATTAATGTAATTATTATAAAGCACACCATGTGCTAGGGCCTGTTCACATTAAGAACTTAGTCCTTATGACAACCTGAAAAGGTAGGTGCTGTTATGTGCAGCTTACAGATGTGCAGTGCCTGGGGAGGACGGGCAGAGAGGAGCCTCTCTAGCTGGAAGCCTTCCTTCTCCCAGAGATCCCGAGATCTCTAGCCTGGGGTTGGGGGACAGACAGACAAAACTTGGCCATGGGGTTTCTGATCAAACCTCTTCTAGGAGGCAGAGGGGGAAGAGGGGCATTACCTGACATTGCCCAATTAGGGGACATGAATGTCATCCATAGCCTGGGTCTGTCTCTAGACCTAGATTTTAAATTGGGAGGCCAGGCATGGTGGTGTACACCTGTAATCCCACCACTCAGGAGACTGAGGCAGGAGGATCACTATGAGTTCAAGGCCAGCCTGGACTACATAATGAGACTCTGTCTCAAAAATTTAAAAAAATAAAGTAAATAAGGAGAATAATAACAGTGTAGACACTGAACTTGGAGTCTGGACCTCACTGGGTGACCTTCCTTCTCTCTTGGGTGCACAATTCTCAACTATGAACGAAAATACTGGATTAGAGTTAAATCTCTGAGGTTCTTTCCAGCTCAAAAACTATATAAACTCTAAACCCGGTTGTTGGGTGTGACAAATTATGATCTCTCTCCCACTGCATATGTTCTAGAGTGTGGTATTTTAGGTCTGAATATGCTACTGTCTGCTGCCTGTACGTGTGTGTTCCATATATATGACAACAAGTTTTGGTTTGTGAGTAAACATGGGATGCTTTGTAGTTTTCTTCAGGAAAGATCAAATAGCTCTGGGAGGCAGTAAATCCAAAAATTGCTGACTCAAACCACAGTGGGAAGGCAAATGACTCCACAAAAGGTTTTAATCTGAATTTTCATTGGCACAGTCATTTTGTTTTTTTCTATTCTTTTTACAACTGCTCTGGCTTGTGTCTAGATGTCCCCTCAAAGTCTCACGCAGCATTAGGTGGGGCTTTTTCAGAAGTGGCTTAATCTAGAGTATGTGATTGATTCATGGTGTAATACTAGGATTAAGAGTGCTAGGATAAAGGGTGGGTGATTACTAAATCAGTCCACGGATTGGTTTGGCACTGCCTTAACAAGGTAGCCTAGACACAATATAAGGGACAGAAAGAGGCTTGTCTCACCTTCTTGTTTGCTTTGCTACCACCTGCCTGCCATGAACTCTTCTCCTCTGCTATTCCACCCTTTCTTGGAGCCAGCTGATTTTGGACTGAAACCTCTACAAACTGTGAGCTAAATAAACCTTTCCCCCTTTAACTTTGAGTGTTGGGTATTTTGTCTCAGCAACGAGAGGATAGTAAGACAACAACCAAATCTAATTAAGTGTTGACATTAACCCTATGAGATGACACAGGTTTTTATAGAAAAGAAAAGAGACTCAGATTAAATGACTTGACCATGATCATAAAGTTTGTTAGAGTCAGAGCTAGAACAGGCTTCCAATCCCTGGCTTGTGTGTTCTTCCCACTACTGTGCTGGGTGTGAGATAAAGGCCTATGAATGAGAAACAAAGGGCTGTGATTCTAGAAGGTAGCACGGATAGCCTCTGTCCACAGCATACAGGTGGGCTTGTCTGCCCTTTTCCCACTCTGCAGCTTACTGGCTGCAGCTTTCCCTCATTCAGAGCACAGACTTACAAGGCTTAAAGATAAAGGCAAAAAAAAAAAGATAAAGGCTACTTCAAGAGCCATGGATGGTGATTAATTGGAAAGTCAGAGGGTAAGGAGAAAAAGTAATAACATTCAGGAGACTCTGGCAAGTTGTGAAAGATGTTTACTTTTTCCCAGGGCTCAGGGATGTGATCATACCATCTCTCAGGGTTGTTGTGAGAATCCAAGATAATGAGGTTAAAAGCCACACATAGGTTTTTTGTTTTGGGGGTTTTTTTTGTTTGTTTGTTTGGTTGGTTTTTTTTTTTTTTTTTTTTTTTTTTTTGAGACTATGCAGCTCAGGCTGACCTTGAGCTCACTTTGTAGCCCAGGCTGGCCTCAAACTCACAACAATCCTCCTGCCTCAGCCTCCCGAATGCTGGGATTACAGGCATGGACCACCACACCTGGCTTAGATTTTCTCTTTCATTCAACCATTTCATTTTAGCATTTATTGAGCACAAACAAGATCCCAGGAACTATGCTGGAAATTGGAGGAATACTAAGACAAAGACATAAGAAGTGAGCTTGGAATCACATTACATATATTTTTGTCATTTTTTTTTTCCTATTTTTGCCTCTTCTTGTCTAGGATCATATAAAGGAAGATGGGCCTTGTAGTTCAATCCAATTTCCCAGCCTCTTTCACAGAGAATTTTTGCTATCAGCCAACCTTCAGGCTTATATTCCACTGGCCGAGGTATACCTTGTCTATAGTGCATTCAGCAAATCACTGCTTCACTTACTATAGCCAGGTATCATTTTAGGTGTTGGGGATACAAAGGTGAACAAACAAGGTCCCTGCCCTCATGGACCTCCCTGTTACCCGGGAAGGCAGACATCAAACAAATCAATACACAAATGAATATATATTCACAAATAATAGTGATGGTGTCAGGTGGTGGGAAGAGAGAGAAAAAAAAACAAAAACAGTTTAAGGACTTCTCCGGGGAGGCACAAAGCTGAGGCCCTTGAAGGATGAGAAGTCAGCCACAGTAATCACCTGAGTAGAGGACTTCCAGGTGGAGGGAACACTATCATCAAAGCCCTTGAGGTGGGAGGGAACATGGTGTCTTCAAAGCAGTAAGGCAGAAACTCAGAGCGAGCAGGTCAGTGGTTCTCCATGACTCTGGAGTGACAGAGGCAAGATCACGCTAGGCCTTGGAGGCTGAGGTAGGGGATTAGCGGTCAGTGCACTGCACTTCTGACACCTTCCGTTCTCTTTTCCCAGGGAAGTGAAGCTGGCTTGTTCTGCTAGTCCTATTATTCCAAGATGCTGGTAAAAGGCTGGTGCTTAGAGAAATCTGGCATAGGACAGACCATCAAAGAATGGTCAGCTTCAGCTCCTTCTCTTTAGGCAAGGAACCTTGAAACTCAGCTGACCCCAGAGCCTATAGGATCATTAGACTTGTTGCATGTGAGCTCCATTTACTCAAATAGCTAGCATCTCTTGGGGTGGATTACTGACTTACAGTTTGTGGTTGTTTTTTTTTTTTTTTTTTTTTGAGACAGGGTCTCACTATGCAGTTCAGGCTGGCCTTGAGCTCACTTTGTAGCCCAGGCTGACCTCGAACTCGTAACAATCCTCCTGCCTCAGCCTCCCAAGTGCTGAGATTACAGGAGTGCGCCACCACAATCATCTCTGATTTACAATTTAAAACCTAGGAGGTGGTTAGGCGTAACCTGGGATTGCCATGAATTAGAGGCCAGGCTGGGTTTCCTACTGAGTGCCAAGCCAGCCTGAACTACACAGTAAGATCTTGGCTCAAAAAAACAAAAAGAAAGAGAGAGAGAGAGATTGAAGAGATTTGTTCCAAAATTTATGTCTAAGAATTTTCATTACAAGGTTATATACTATCACGTAGTTAGAAACAATGTAAATATCCAACCTGGATTACAGAATCATACCACGGCCCCACCTTCATGATGGGGTAGTGTTTGAATGAAGTTTCTGAAGCCGAGTAATGACTTCTGGAAAGTCTCTAAATACCATTTAAAGGGAATATGCCAAAGAATCGTTACAATCTAATAGGTCACACGCCGGTGGGAACAACGAGGCTGGGGGCAGGGGAAGAAGGAAGGAGCCTCTGGGGCACCCGACTGAGTCTCAACGCCTCGGGAGGAGCTTCCAGGTGGAGGGGAAGAAAGGACGAGGTAGAGAGGCCCGAGCTCTGAGGAAGACTAGGAAAGTAACATGCCTCTTGAGAAAGCTCACCGAGCTATACCTCACAACCGTCAGGTGGGCAGGCCTGCTGTCCTTCGATAACGGGGTTGGAAAGCCGCGCGTGTGAGCAGGATGGTTGCTGCCCTCCCATCGGAGAAGCAGGATGCGGAGCGCCGGGTCGCTGGAGCAACGCTCAGCCCCCGCCTGCGCAGCTCAGGCTTCCCCTGGAGCCAAATAAGTCCCAGGGCCAACGTGGCTACCCAGGCCTGCGCCAAAAAAGGAATCACAGTGTCTACTGCGCAGTAGCGCGCAAGCGCAGTCGGCCTGCTGAACTGGCGGTGTGAAGTTTTACACCCTGGAGGATGAAAGGTTTGTGAGGCTTACCTGGTTTAAGAGAGTGACTTGGAGGTAAAGAGGCTCGAGTTGGGGAGTCAATACTGGGCTGAGACCCCAGCCTATGATGAGCACCCCCTCTGAGCTCGTTGCCCTGGTCCTCCAGGCCACCGGCCTCCCAGGTGTGTGCCTGGTGCTTTCAGATCCCTGGGTCGCCCAAGCCCCACCCCGCAGCATTCCCTCCCCACTTCAGTGCCTGATCAGCCTCTGCCATCCCAGCTGCCCCACTTGGAGGGCCAGAGGTCCGGTGGTTTGGGAAGCAGAGGGTGGGGGAAGAAGAAGCAAATGCCTGGCCTGGGTGCAAGGCCTTGGTCTTTGCCTCCGCCTGGCTTCTGGGCATCTGACTTCCTTAGGCCGTGCACAGTACAGTCTGAATTATTTCTCTCCTGGCCATTGTAGCTCTTCCCATATCCCTCATCCAACCTGTTTAGGGGCTGGGGATGCCCAACTTTTAAAAACCCAACCCTGACCAGGGACAGGTGAAGGGCTGTATACTTATGTAGGAACCCTGGGTAAAATCAGGCTTTTCCTTGGCTTCAAGCTCTCCTGACTTAGGCCTCTCTAGGCTTGGGGTGACTGGAGGTCTAGGCAGCTGGAGGATGCTGGGAAATGGGTGGGCAAGATGTTTCCTCTTCAGAATTTGAACTTGAATGCTTTCCTGGTCACCTGTACTATCCTGCCAGTCACTGCCCACTCACTGCTGTTTTCCTTGTCGTTTTGGCCCAGAACATGTCTCATGTGGACGAAGCAGCCCGCCGGCTGTCCAAAAGTGGGACAACCCTCTATGCAGTGCTAGAACTTAAGAAGGGTGCCTCACCTGAAGACGTCAAAAAGGCCTACAGGTTCAGACCCTAGTCCTTGACTGAACTCTAGAACTTCCCCCTTTTCTTTCTGTTTTGCTTTCAGGCCCTTGTTTAGAGATCTCTGGAAGCCTTTACTTGGGACTGAAGGAGGCCATCGCCCTCTTTAGGGTGGCATGGGAAGATATTTAGATCTTGGCTGCTTCCTCCGTCCTTTGCACCACACCCCATGCATTCCTCAGCACTGTCTAGAGACCCATCCCTCCATTCATGCTCACCCTCCATCCCCAGCCATTTCGTATCCCTCCCGTCCTCCTTGTGGGTAGGAGACTGGCCTTGCAGTATCATCCAGACAAGAATCCAGGAGATGCTCAAGCTGCAGAAATCTTCAAAGAAATCAACACAGCTCATGCTATACTGAGTGATCCTACGAAGCGGGAAATCTATGACCGACATGGCTCATTTGGAATATACCTATATGATCATTTTGGCGAAGATGGAGTTAGAAACTATTTCATAGCCAATAGTTGCTGGTTCAAGGTACACAGCTCTTCCTAGTCCCTTAAGACTCAGGAAGGAGGGTGACCTTCCTCTCCTAGGACAGATTCTCTGGGTGTGAGGACGTGAGAGGGAGGGAGCATAAATGGAAATACAGAACAGCTAGACTGAGGCCTCTCTGCTACCTTTCAGACACTCGTCCTCCTATGTGTACTGCTCACTTGTTGTTGTTGCTGCTGCTGCTGCTGTTTTTGCTGTGGAACACTCAAACCACCACCCGAGGAGGCGAATGGGCCGAAAGGTCAACAGAACGTCCGGAAACAACCTCCACGATCAGGTGAGGACCAAGGGAGATACTGAGGTCAGATCTGGATTAGCAACGAAAGAAAAGGTTGGGGATGAGAAAGACCTGAGAAAATGGCAAGTTAATTCCTAACTCTGGCAGGTTCAAGTCCGGCATTGGGGCAAAATGAAGAAAAAGGAGATCGATAATATTTCTGAGTGCCTTATGCCATGAACTGGCAGTTTGAATGTAGCCTTGGTGGCTTCTGACTGCTAAGCTAAGGAATGGGGTGAGACACCTTTCCTAGAAATGGCAGTAGTTGAAAACAGGTTCAAGCATGCAGTTTATTGTACCTACTCCAAAGAAAGATGAGCTGGGAGTATAGTTCAATGGTAGAGAACTCACCTACCGTGCACAAGGGCCCAGGTTTGCAAAAAAAGAAGGAGGAGGGAAGAAGGATAAAATCTGAGATTATTCCCATCCCAAATGGGAGGAGATGTCACCTGAAGTTCACACCAGTGCCATCTTAAAATGCTCACTGAACATCTGCAAGGTAACAGTTTCCTCATCTGCAGACTAAAAACTTGTTATTAAATGCTGATATATGTAAACATATGTATAATTCCATCACAGGAGCAAAACATCATTTTGGAAAGGATGAAGATAGTGAAGATTATTAATACAATAGGAAGAAGGGTGAGGTATGTAAACTGAAAGGCAGCAGTAAGTGAAGGATAAATCCAGGCTTAGTGGCACACTCCTGTGTTCCCAGTGCTCTGAGGCAAGAGGGCTGCAAGTGTGAACACAGCTTGAGCAACTTAATAACTTAGTTATTAAGTTTGAGACCTTATCTCATACTAAAAAACAAAAACGGGCTGGGGATGTAGCCCAGTGGGAATACCTTGGATTCAATCCTCAGCACCACTAAAAAAATAAATAAGAGAAGCCTAAGCTAACATCAGATGGGTCATTACTGGAAAGTCTGTATCCTCATAGAATGGACTCCAGAGGGTTATATCTTTATAAAGAGAGGATTTGCCTTAAATTCTAGGTGATTATTTCTTCGGGTTAATACAGTGCCAACTTCTTCTGCCACTAGGTGCTGGCCCAGTGAGGGTGCCCTCTGCTGCCCAGTCCACTGGCCACATTGGAGAGAGGAACAAGTAGCCCTGTCCTGACTCTGACTCTAACTTGATTCCCCTTCTTATAAGAATTCCTCCTTCAGAAGCATTGATGCTGACCATCCAGTAAGGATACCACTTCTGGCTGTCATCCTGGCCCTACAGGGTCTCCAGCGACTCTTTCTAGCTCCAGTCCCACTTTAATCTGTCAGCAGTACTGCATCCGTACCTGCATGAAGCCTCGGGCAGTGACGGCAAACTTTTCCTGAGGATTCCTTTTCTGGTGCCTGCCTTGGCATTTGGGCCGGTGTTAGGTAGGTGCCTGAGTCACCTGCAGTACCTCCACCAAGGTCCTGGCCATTGAGCAGGGCAGATCCTGTTCTTAGAGCTTCTACACCAGTAAGTCCTCCTTTGTTACAACACTGGGTATCAAGAACTCCCGGCATCCACCGCATTCCTAAACCAATACCCTTTTCTGAGGCTGCTGTCATCTTGTTCTGGTGCCCATAGCATGGGCACTGCAGCCTCACCTAGGCCACCACGAGCCAACTTGGGAAATGAGTGCCTCTGAGTCTTGCAGATAGCTACCTCGCCCTGGATCCTCCCTGGACTTCAGTTCCTGCCCAGCCCCTGTGTTAGTCCTGGTCCAGTGGGTGGAGTGCAGTCCCTGATTCAGTGCCTGCTTGTCTCCATCCTTACCACATCTTACCCAGGCTCCACCGTACATAGGGTTGGTTCTTAAAGCAGGGGCATGAGGCGCGACAGGAGAAAGACTGCGCTCTGCAGACCCTTCCCCCACTCTCTCGTCTTCGTGCGGCCTCCTCGGCATCCCCCCCATACCATTTATTTCTCATCTGCGTGGAATCCTAGGGATGCCTCAAACTTCTCTCCCCGCGCTAGGAGAAAGGCCAAGGAATGTCAGTAAATAAAAACGATTTTATCTTACTTCATTGCATGGATTGGGCCCAAAAAGACACATTGTGTCTGGAATAGAGAAAAAGGCCAACAGGAGGAACAGACAGAAAGTCCAGTGCTCACATCTGGGACCAGCCTGGTGTGGAAAGGAGCGTCCAGGACAGCTGTGGAGCTGGGGCCAAAGCTGCCCGGAGCCTGGTGACTGGCTTGCTCAGAGCTCTGAGATGCCTGGAAACTGATTTCCTGGTGCCCGAAATAGACCCCTGGCATCCAGATCCTTTCTGCCCACCTCAGCTTCTCCCAATTTCCAAACAAATTGAAAGTCCTCCGAGTGGCTCCAGCGATGTGTTTGTTTGTGGACTAGAACTGCACACTTTGTAGGGGTGTCAGTTCCAGGCCTAGCGCAGCAGTCACCTTTCCTCTGATAGAGGGCAAACAGGCTAGAAGTCTGGGAAAGAGGCTGTCTCTCCAGTCTGTGGTGCCCCTCTTCTGAATCACACGGACTTGGGGAAGGGGGAGGTCACCAGCAAAGCCTGTGGAGGAGGAAAGTTGCTGTCGGGCTGGCAGGATCTTTCCTGTCAGCTGAGCAATCATAGTGCCTCCCCGACCAGCTGAAGAAGGGCCCAAGCCCGGGCACAGGGCTGGGGCCCATAGGAGCCTGCTGGGTGATCGCAAGGGAGAGACGCATGCCTCTGCTGGCCCACCTTTCACCACGAGCAGTGACTGTCACCCCTGCTCTTGCTCAGAGTGAGTGAGTCAGGGTCACTCCCTCTGTGACAGCTGTGGCTCGCCTTACATGAGCTAAATTGGGCGTTGGAATGTCACACAGATGCCCCTTGTCTCCCCACCCCCACGGTAATATTAATCTCTTCCCTGAGGAGTGAGGGACAAACAGTGCTGCCCACAGAGTGAGTGAGACAGTGGTTTGGGGGACAAAAAGAGAATTTCACAGGGTGGGAGGGATAGAGCTGCATGTGCCTGGCAAGAGTTCCAAGGAAGGGACAGACTGAAGTGTCGAGACGAGCAGGGACAGGCAGTTGTTAGAGGAAGGGACAGGAGCTAGAGCAGCACCATTTCAGGAGGGAGCAACAGAAGGGAACCCAAGAGTCCGCACCGCCCAAGGTGACGAGGAAGGGCCCAGAGGCAGCGAGACAAGGCCGGAGCAAGGGCCACAGCCGGGTCAGGCACCAGCACTGAGGGATGAACTTCACAGTGGGTTTCAAGCCGCTGCTAGGGGATGCGCACAGCATGGACAACCTGGAGAAGCAGCTCATCTGCCCCATCTGCTTGGAAATGTTCTCCAAGCCCGTGGTGATCCTGCCCTGCCAGCATAACCTGTGCCGCAAGTGTGCCAACGACGTCTTCCAGGTGGGTCGGGCCGGGCAATGGCGCACACTAGGGGAGACCCGGGAGAGTGGCAAGCGCTTGGGGTGCTTGGGAGGCGGGCGGGGCTGCTGTGCCTGGGGAGCAGGTGAGCTGGGTCCCTGATCCCAGAGTAAGCATGAGTCAGCAGCCGCCCTGCGGGCTGGCAAGTCCCACCTGTGCCAGCACGGGAAGCGGATCAGTCCGCAGGGGAATGAGGCCCCTGCAGAAGCCGGGCAGGGGGTCTTGCTCCTGGCTCTGTAGGAGCCGCACTACCTTCTGTGTTTGGGACTTCAGACTTTGACAGTCCTTGTGGAGAATCTGGAGCGGAGATCAGTGAAATACTAAACACTTGAAGATAATAATAAAAACCCCTAAGAGGAAGATTGTAAAGCTCACGGCGCCCATTTTGGGGGCAGAGTGATATGGTGGGGAGGTGAGGGGAAATTCTAACAGTTCACACCGAGATCCCTCCAGACTGTTCAGGAAAGAGGCCCATGGGCTGAAAGGTCTGAGGTCACTTGACAAAGACAGAAAAAATGTTCCCAGAAGCGCAGCCAGTTTGGAAGTCCATGTGGTCATGGGGCAGAGCAAGCTAGGAAAAATCGCAGGTATTTTGGCCACTGATTTCATTTTTATTTTGTTTCATTTTTTATTAATTTTATTGGTACATTGTAGATAGAGACATGTCGCGATCACATGCACCATCGGGGACTTGTAGCTGTGCACACTCTGTCCTGCTGCTGCTTTTCCCCGTCCTCTCCCCACCCCTCAACCCCCTTCCCTCTCCTCATTTACAAAAGCTTTGTTTCCAGTTTTCCTTCTTCTCTCATTTTTTTCTTGTCCTTTCCTTCCTTTCCCCCCTCCCCCCTCCCTATTTGTCCTTCCCATTTGAACATTTTCTTCCTGTTTCACAATACCTACTATACTGTGGTCCTTATTTGTACTTTGGTTTCTCACAGCAGAGGAACAATGAGATATTTACACGTGTGTCTGATTTATGTCACTTAAGAGTATGGTCTCACCAGCCTTGTAATCCCAGCACTCTGGAGGCTGAGGCAGGAGGGTCTTTGCGAGTTCAAGACCAGCTTGGGCTACAAAGTGAGCTCAAGGCCAGCCTGCATTGCATAGTGAGACCCTGTCTCAAAAAGACAAAAAAAAAAAAAAAAGTATGGTCTCAAGGTGCATCCATTTACCTAGAAATGCTGGACGTGGTGGCGCATGCCTGTAATCCTAGCACTTGGGAAGCCGAGGCAGGTGGATCGTTGCAAGTTCAAGACCAGCCTGGGCTACAAAGTGAGCTCAAAGCCAGCCTGAACTGCAGAGTGAGACCCTGTCTCAAAAAAAAAAAAAAAAAAAAAAAAAAAAGTCAGGAAAAAAAAACCAAAAAACCCCAAAAAACCATTTACCTAGAAATGTCTCAAGCTTATCCTCCTTTATGGCAGAGTAGTACTCCACTGTATAAAAGAATCACATCTTTATCCATTCTTCAGTTGGTGGGATATGGGATGTTTCCAAGATTTAGCTATGACAGACTGTGCCACTATAAACATGTGTGCATATATCACTGTGGTATGATGCTTTGAATTCTTTTGGGAAGATACCAAGCAGGGGAGTAGGTGGGGAGTCCCCACACTGACTTCCACAGTGGTTGCACCAGTCTACACTCTCACCAACAGATGGCCACTGATTGTAAAGATAAAAGCAGCATATTGTTATAAATGGGCTTCTTTTCTTACCCAGTGCTGCCGGTGAAGGCTCAAGTAGATGACAGACCTGAGAGCTTGGAGAACAGTGGGAAAAGGGGTGTGGGGGTGGGGTGGGGGGGTGTGCACACGCGTACATGCAAGCCCCTGCAAAAGAGGTAAACGCTGAATAGGGTGCAGGTCAGTGATCAGAAGGTCATGAGCGTCAGAGATTTTGAGGGAATGTGTCAAACACAAGTAATCCCCCTGCCCCTGGTGGTAGTAGGAATCAAACCCAGAGCCTTACAGCCTTATACATGCTAGGCAAGAGATATACCACTGAGCTACACCTCCAACCCCAACACAAGTTGGGTTTTTGGGTTTTTTTGTTTGTTTGTTTTTTCTTTCCTTGGTTCTTGAGATAGCATCTTGCTATATATCCCAGACTGGCTTCCAGCTCACGGTGATCCTCCTGCCCCAGGCTCCCAAGTGCTGTGATTACACGTGTGAGCCACCATGCCCAGCCACAAGTGGTTTTTAAGCAAGAAAATATTTCTCTTTTAGGTTCCTTGAGACAGCATATTTGGGGGGAAATGGGGTAGCTAGATCAGGCCATCACAGGCTGAGCTCCTGACCCACACCTTTTCTGTCTTCTGTTTGCCATCTCCACAAAGTGCCCCCACTCCACATCCCTCCTGCCATTTGTACTGAACATTATCTGCTCACACCAGCTGCAAGTCCCATCTGAGAGGCTGCGCCTTGCCAGCCTCCTTGGTTCTTCCTTTGGTCTAAGTAACTCTGTACAGCCTTCAGGCTGAGGTGCCCCAGTGAATGGCAGAAAGATTTTGTCACCCTTTCCCATGAATTTATAGTGAAACATCCTATCATTAAATCTGGAATATATGTATCAAAGAGAAGTTTGGAAAACTAAGGTAATGTGTCCTGTTTAAAAAAAAAAAAAGCCAGAATATTAAAGTGCAAGCCACGTAGTGTCACCTGGCAGAAGGGCGGGAAAAGGTCCAGAGACAGAGGCTGAAAATGTTTCAGTGACCTTCTTTGCTTGAGGCGCACCATTTGGGTTCCAAGAAGCTCTAGAATATTAATCTGGGCCTAGAGAGACCAACGAATGGACTGGGTTAAAATGTGCTAAAGCCAAGGCACCTGGGAGGCTGAGGCGGGAGGATCGCTCTAGCCCAAGAGTTTGAAGCTAGCCTGGGCAACATAACAGGATGCATCTCAAAACAAACAAAAACCCGGTGCTGACTATTTGGGAGGTAACGTGATTCCCACGGCTCTCAGACAGTTCTGCAGGCCTGGAGTTCTGCACATCTTTTTAAGTTCAGAGCACCCCTGGGTCCTCCATGGATTGCAGAGTGAGCAGCTCATTTCCTTGCTGCTTTATTTGGGAGGGCGTGGGGGAGGCTGACCCAGTTCTCCGGCTGCACCTAAGTATATACATCGCAGTAGATTGCTGTCTGAAAGATGAGCATATTTAGTTTTTTCACACATTGCCTCCACATTTTGACAACTCGAGGCATAATCAGATTGTTTTCTATGTATGGCAAGGATAAGACTTTGAGTTCTTCCATCTTCAAACCAGTTAGGAAGAAGACCTTTAGAACAGTGCCTAGAAAGTTAACAGTTATGAAAGTGACACCAGTACCATATTTAAAATTTTATGTGTACATTTTTTTCAAACAGCTTAGGAGTTCATGTCCTACGAAAAATGAGTATACCACTCATCTCAGACCCTCAGTTCTCTTCAGCAGATAGAATGAACTTGGGAGTCCTTCCAGAAAGCTCCATTGCATAGCTCCATATTTGCATGTGTAGACACACGAGACCAGACTAATTGCTCCTGTTCACTTGCTTCCACCTGTGATTGTCCTACATGCACACATCCTTTTTAAGTAGCTGTACTGTGTCTCACCGTTATGACTGGAGCAGAGTCTGTCTAGTCCATCCTCTAAAATGCTAATTTTTCAGCATTTGCTATCCTAAAAACTGCTGTGATGGACAATAAACAACAATTTGGAGAAATTGTAATTTGATAAAATCAAGTTAACTAGCCAGGCATACTGGCATTCACGTGTAATCACTGCACTCAGGAGGCTGAGGCAGGAGGATTTCCACAAGTTTGAGGCCAGCCTGCGCTATAGTAGGTTCCAGGCCAGTCTGTACTATGCAATGAGAACCTGTTTATAAAAACAAAACAAGGCCGGGTGTGGTGGCGCACGTCTGTAATCCCAGCACTCAGAAGGCTTAGGCAGGAGAATTGTTGCCAGTTTGAGACCCAGTGGGCTACAAAGCGAGCTCAAGACCCGCCTGAACTGCATAGCGAGACCCTGTCTCAAAAAGACAAAAACAAAAACAAAACAAAACAAAACAAAACAAAAAAACCACAGGTTAACTAGACCACTAGGAAATAAAAATTTGAAAAGTTGAAACATTTAATTAATGTTGAACAGGATTAGGGATTTGGAAAGAAAGTATCCAAAATCTTACCTTGACTAACACATTTTTTTTTCATTTTTGCATGTTGCTTTCAAGCCCTTCTCCATGTACATATTTTTCTATAGTTGTGATTATAATTTAACTACTTCTCTTTAGAGCTGTAGCACATCTCTCTCTAAGCTGAAACAAAACAGAAAAATATGACATTAACCCCTCTAATTTCTGTCTCCCTCGCTCCCCACACATACACCCACTCAGCTACCAAGAATTTTGACTAGACCAAAGCTGTCGGTGTGGGAACTGACACAAACATCTCCCCATGTGTTTCTGTATTTGTAAACTCTATTCACGTCTGAACTACTTTAGAGCAAGCCTCCCATTTATTTTTGTACCTGCCCCCTCTTCACTGTGGGCACTTGCTTCTGAGCTGCAACCTGTTGTAGCTTAGCAGACGGCTGGAAGGTCTTGTAAGAAGGAGGCTAGGAGAAGCTTTTCTGCAGGAGGTCTAACTAGGGCGACTTGCAGTGGGGCATGCAAGACAGAAGCCTCCTTCTGCAGAAAAAGAGAAGTCCGGGAGAGGGGTGGCCTCCTATTCCCTCCACCCCAATTCCAGGCCTCTGGTAGCACTGGGTCCTCACACACAGGTCTGCAGTGAAAATCCCCCCAGCCTGCCCCCTCAGCCACTCCCACGCTGGCCGAGGGGGCCAGGAGTTCTGTAGCCCTGCCTTAGGCAGATCTCATGTGTGTGTTGTGCTGGGAATCAATCCAACCCAGGGCCTCTATGCTAGGCAAGTGTGCTGCTGAGCTGCATCCTTAGCCCAGGTTTCCTGTATGAGAAGCTGGTTCACTGAAGTCTGGTGAATTGTATGAACCCCACATCAGGGTTCGGGGTCTTATTCCTGTAGAGAAAAGGGCTGGGTTTGTGGGAATACACACCCCCATTGAGATCCCCTTGCCCTGATTTCTTTTTTTTTTTTTTTTTTTTTTTTTTTTTTTTGAGAAGGGTTTTCCTTTGCAATTGAGGTTAACCCCCAAACCCCTTTTTAGCCCAACCTGGCCTCAAACTCACAGCAATCCTCCTGCCTCAGCTTTCTGAGTGCTGGACTTACAGATGTGCGCCACTACACCTGCCTTAAACTGATTTTAACATCTCTTGTAGTTATAACAATCTGGTTTCAAAAATTCAAGAAATAAACCAGCCATGGTGGCACACACCTGTAATCCCAGCACTCAGAAGGCTGAGGCAGGAGGCTCGCTGCAAGTTCAAGGCCAGCCTGGGCTACACAGTAAATTCAAGGACAACTGGAACTACATAGTGAGACCCTGTCTCACAAAACCAAAACCAAACAAACAAAACAAAATAAAAACCAAAATTCAAGAAATAGGATCAGGAATTATGATATTTAAGGCCTTTCTGTTCTCCCACCAGCAGGGTTACAGTCCCTCCAGAGCAGGGCTGCTTGTCACTGTGGCCCCCGCTAGGCCCTATCAGCTCTAGCTAGCCCTCCTCTTAAAATCCTTCTCATATCCATAGCACAGATTTGACTGAAACCCAGATTCCTCCAAGGCTCTTCAGCAGGTCTGCAAAGATCAGGTCTTCCGCCTGCTGTTTCCCACAGCTTCTCCAGTGCGTCCCAAAGGCCCGCTTCACAGAATCTTCAAGGTCCACCATTCATCACTGGCCAGGCCGTCAGGTCGGACAGACCCACTGCAACAAGCTGCCTTATGTCCTAGTCCTGTGTACCTGGATAACTAGGTTTTGTTGTTGTTGTTGTTTGTTTGTTTTCTGGTGCCAAGAATCGAACTCACGACCTCACACTTGCCAGGCAGGCGCTGTGCCGCTGAGCTAAATCCCCAGCCCCTCCCTGGGTAACTAGGGAAGAGGGAAAACATCTTGAGAAAAGTAGGCATTGCCTGGCTAACTGCATTTACAGAGCATCTCTTGGGGCATTTCTTGTAGATGGTACTGGAACATCACAAAGGGACTAGAAGGCACCATACAACCTAGAAGAGGGACTGTTCAGGGCATGGAGGCTGCACTAAAGCCTTGAACACAGCCTAGAACTAAATTTTCATTTATTCTAATCCCTGTGTGTGTGTGTGTGTGTGTGTGTGTGTGTGTGTGTGTGTGTGTGTGTTTTGAGCTGGGGAGCGAAGCCAGGGCTCCGCATGCTGCACCAGTGAGCTATGTTCCCAGTCCTGTTCCATTTCATTTTATCCTTCGCAGCAAAGAAAGAACCATTATTTCACGCCCAGTGTTTTTGTGGAGTTATTTATTTTTAAAGTCTAGATTGGGACCGGTAGCATTTCCTTTGTGTTTATGCAGTGCTTTATAATTTATAGAGTATCTTCACAAACATGATTCCATTTGAATGAGATAGAATTGATGTTATCTCCACCATGCAGGGAAGACACAGGAAGCAGGTCACAGTCAAACAAAGGGACAGAATAGGGACATAAATGAAGGTGTCAGGTCCTGCCTCCTACCCATCCCATCACTGGCACATGAAATTTCACATGATGGGGTTGACTCCCTTGTGTAAATGTAGCATGGAAGGGAAGAGCATGGCATTTCTGTATGCAGTACAGCCAATCAGTTATTTCTGAGTCTTGAAATAGAAGGATAAACAGATACAGAAGATAAGATTTTGCTAAGTGGATGTTTGCCAGCTGGCCAAGGAATCTCCAGCCAAAGGAGACTGCCAGCTATAAAGATGTATTAAGAAGGTTACCATCTATAACGACCTTATTACAGCTATACACACACTTGCCCCAGACTCTAAACTCTTCTTTTTGATGAGAAAATTTAGGTACTTAGAGCAGAGAGTAATTTCTTTTTTGTGCCATGGGCCCATTTGTCAGTTTGGGAAACCTCTGGATCCCTTCTAAGAACAGTGTTTTAAATTACACATAATATAATGCATATGCTCACTTAGGAAACCAACTGCACTGGAATAAAGGATACAGCTGGGTCTGGTGGTGGACACCTATAAACCCAGAACTCTGGGAGGCTGAGGCAGGAGGATCCCAATTCAAGTCCAGCCTGGGCAACTGAGCAACTTAGTGAGAGCCTGTCTCAAAAAAAAAAAAGGAGAAAAATTCTTGATTCTTGAAAGGGGACCCCCAAAACTGACTCTTTTTGTTTATAAAGATAAGCATATAGAACATAAGCAGACAGTATACCTACGGTGTTAACAGGTAGTGGGGGAAGGGAAGGTAGTGGCAGGAGGGGAAGTGTCTAAAATGACTCCTGGAGAGGAGAGTAATGGAAAAAACAAACTTGGGACACACTGGAATATAATTACCAAAATATGTAGAGCATGTTCAATGGCCTAATATATGTGCTGCTCCGCGAGCACATTAAATAATGAGATCCGGCCGTGGGCCTGGTAACTACTGTAACGCAGAAGTAGCGATCTTTCTTCAGTGCCTGGGCTTGAGCTCCAGGCCTTGTTTGCCCATGCTGGGGGAGCCCTCGTGCTGAGTTACGGCCCCAGCTTTTTCTTTTTTAAGACGAGGTCTCCCTAAACTGCCCAGGCTGGCCTCAAACTTGCCACCTTCCTCCTGCCTCAGCCTCCCGAGTCCCTGGGTTGACAGGCGTGTGCTACCACACGTAGTGTGATCTGTTTAGGGATTTCAGCAACAATTGCAATGTGACATGAAAACAAAGGATTTCTGTGATAAAGTCACAGGTGCGGCTACAACTGTTACGGTTTATAACCTGCAGTCGTCATTGTGGGAAATTTCAATTTCTGCTACCCTTAGCAAGAATAAACGTGCAATTTTTTTTTTTTTTTTTTTTTTTTTTTTC
This sequence comes from Chinchilla lanigera, assembly GCF_000276665.1. NCBI lineage: Eukaryota > Metazoa > Chordata > Mammalia > Rodentia > Chinchillidae > Chinchilla > Chinchilla lanigera. The sequence goes on from NW_004955469.1 coordinate 9,267,397, forward strand.
CCATCAAAATACATAGACTCCCTGAACTCCATGGATCTTTGGGGTCTGGGGCCCCAGGCTCAGGGCTCCTGCATTAGAGGCCCTTGGATCTTCCCAAGACCCAGCTGGCAACTCCAGAACCGTCACTGACTTCCCCTTCTCCCCAGCACCCGCATCCAAGGGACGGGCCGGTCCTGCGGATCCCACTCTGGCCTCCGCCCGCCTTCCCAGAGCTGCTGTACTGCCCAGGGCCCAGCGTGACGGGCACTCACTGTCGCTGGCTTCCTAGCCGGTCCTTGCCGTTAGCCTCTCTCTTCCCTCCCGCGTCGTCCTGATTTGCAGCCTGAACTCCTGAGTCTTTGCACCTTTACCATCTCCTGCCCCATCTACCCTGACTTCAAGGCCCACTCAAGTGGCTTCTTCTGAAACAGCGCCTCCTCTGAACCAGCCTCGTCTTTCCAGGTTTCCCAAGCGCCGCGTGCTCGCCTCTGGGCTCGTCTTTTTTACGGCGCTCTAGCGCCTCTCTATGGTCACGTCAGGGCTGAGCACTGCATTTTTTTTTTTTTTTTTTTTTTTTAAGTTTTTCCTCCCTGCCTACCCCTCTAAATCCCAAAGTCCCTGAAGGATTTTGAAAAGGAGATGGGGTTGGGGTGGGATAACTCAATAACTCAATAACTGTCACAGCAAGAAATATTTAATTTTTATTTTTATCCATTTTGTAACATAATCTGTGAACTATACAGAGAAATTTGGGGAGTGTACAGGAATACCAAGGAAGAAGATTTAAGTCACTTGTAAATCTATTGCTCATTTCAAAATTGAGATCCTACTGCCTATACAGATTTATATCTGATTTTTTGTGTTTATTTTAGCTACATAGCTAGGCTGGCCTTGAACTCTCAATCCTCCTGCCTCAGCCTCCCAAGCGCTGGACTCATAGATTTGCACTACCATACCTGACTCCTATATCCTCATTTTTTACATCTAAAATAACACGAGTCTTTCCTCATGTTATTAAAACCTCTCCAGTGGGTGTGGTGGTGCACACTTGTGATTCCAGTACTTGGGAGGCTGAGGCAGGATGATCTGGAGTTCAAGGCCAGCCTAGGCTACATAGTGAGTTTGAGGCCAGCCAGGAGTACATAACAAGAAACAAACAAACAAAAACTATTAAAGATAGTTGCATAATATCCCATTGTTGTTTATCTAAATTTTCCTCTGCTATTAAAGACCTATGTGATTTCCAATACGAAAAAGCAATTTTTATTTTTTATTCTGATCACAAAAATAATAGATATCTTATATAAAATTCAAACGTTGGCCAGGTATAGTAGCACATGCCTGTGATCCCAGCACTCATGAGGCTGAGGCAGAAGGATCATTGGGTGTTCGAGACCAGCCTGGGCTACAAAGTGAGCTCAAGGCCAGCCTGAACTGCATAGTGAGACCCTGTCTCAAAAAGACAAAAATAAAATAAAATAAAATGAAATAAAATTCAAACCTCATAGATAATACAAACTGTGAAATGTGCACACCCCCCTTTAATGCTACTACCAGGGAAACAAATGCGATCAGCAGACTGGTGTGTGTTATGCAGTGTTTTTCTTTATAGTAACACATACATACTACCAAAAAAAGGATTTGTATCAAGTATAATATTTTCACAGAACTTTTCCCACTTAACACTTATGGATATTTCCCTGTGACACATATCTGCCTCTTTCTTTTTAACAGATGAAGGGGATGTCATGATCCACCTAATCATTCTGTCCGTTCACTGGTTGTTTCCATTTTATGCTGTTGTTTCTAGTGTTTTGGTAAACACCTGCTTGCAGACATTGTTATGCATACATCTTTGTAGTTTGTATTGTACCATAGAATAGATTCCAAAGTGGAATTACTAGGCCATCTCTGTGTGTCCTGTCTTTTGTGGTGTCTTCTCCTGAGTAAGATCTTTAAAAATATTTCTTAGGCCAGCCATGATGGTTCATACTTGTAATCCCAGCACTTGGGAAGCTGAGGCAGGAGGATTGCCTCGAGTTTGAGGCCAACTTAGGCTACACAGTGAGTTTGACACCACTATGTATGAACTACACAGTGAGTGTTTCAAAAGACAACACAAAAAAAACATTTTTTAAAAAATTATTTCTCAGATCCAGGAGTGGTGGTGCATGCCTATAATCCCAGCACTTGGGAGGCTGAGGCAGGAGGATTGCCATGAGTTTGAGGCCAGCCTGGGCTGTATAATGAGTTCAAGGCCAGCCTGAACTACACAGCAAGGCCCTGTTTCAAAAAACCAAAAACAAACAAATAAATAAATGAATAATACAATTCCTAAAAAATTACCAGTTTGATGCACCTTTCCCCCTTAATGTACATTAAAATAAAACCCCCCAAATCTTAAGTGTTGCTGCTCCTGCTACCTAGAAGTCCCCCCTGTTGGCTTCAGCAGACACACCATCTGGGGAGATACTACAGTAAGGGCTCCATGCAATTTAGCATGAGCCAGGGGCCCCTGCAAAGTCCAGTGAGGTCAGCTTTACTATCCTATTACTAGTCGCGTTTAGTCCTGGTACCAAAGGGCACACGAATATCTCGGCACAGGAAGTCGGTAGGGCAGACATGGCTGATGCTGTGGCAGGAAGGAGTGCCTTCTCCTTCTCCTTTAGGAGGAAGCCAGTCGGGCTGGAGGTAGCTCCAGCAGGAGGAATGAGGCTTCAAGACCTGGAGGGAGCTAGGCCTCCGAGCGCACGCCTGTAACCCAGCACTCTGGGAAACTGAGGCAGGAGAAGCACAAGTTCAAGTCCAGCTCAGGCAAATTAGAGATTTAACAAGACTGTCTCCGCCAGGCATGGTGATGCACGCCTGTAATCCCCACACTCGGAAGGCTGAGGCAGGAAGATCACCACAAATTCAAGGCCAGCCTGAATTACATAGAGAGACCTTGTCCTCCCCCCAAAAAGACTGTCTTAAAATAAAGAAAAAAAAGGGGGCCTCAGTGTGAGGGCCCTGGGTTCAACCTCCAGTACTACAAAGGAAGAAAAATAAAAACAAAAACCAGAAGGGACTGTGGACCAGAAGATAGAGGCTGTGGCAAGTGCAGCATCGATGGCGGCATCTGCTCCAGGGAGCAGCGCCTGCCTGCAGCCCACTGAGAAGGCAGAGCTGCAGCCTTCCTGCCCCCATCTTCCTCTGTCCCTGAGGCAGCCCCTTCAGACGTGGGATAGGGGGGACTCTCAGCCCCTGGGTCCCCGGAGAGAGATTGGTAGGATGAGTGCTCACAGGAATTCTCTGGTCAGTGCCAGGGGCGTGGCAGTGTCTCCCAGCCCTGGACTCCAGGCATTCTGAAGGAAATATACAGGCCAAGATATGTCAACAAATCCTGATTACTTCTTATATAACTGAGTTTCATTTTGTTGCAACAGGATCTCATTATGTAGTTCAGGCTGGCCTTGAACTCACTATGTAGTCCAGGCCGGCCTCGAACTCACAGGGATCCTCCTGCCTCAGCTTCCCAAGTGCTGGGATTATAGCTGTGTGCTACCACAGCTGGCTCCTGATTACTTTGTTTGTTTGTCTTTTTGAGACAGGGTCTCACTATGCAGTTTGTAGCTCAGGTTGATTTCGAATTTGCAACCATCCTCCTGCCTCAGCCTCCCAAGTACTGAGATTACAGGCATGCACCACCACACCTGGCTCCTGATTACTTTTTAATTCTTGATAAAATACAAACAGGAAATTTACCATTTTAATTTTTTTGTTTCCCAGTCTGGCCTCGCACTCCTGGGCTCAAGTGATCCTCCACCTTTCTGCTCCCCTAGTGGGTAAGACCATGTGTGCTCACCCTTGTGGTGGGCTGATCAGAACCACTTTGAGATGTACAGCTCAGCGGCGTTAGTTAAGGTGACACTGGGGGCAACCACCACCACCTCCAGACCCTTCTGAGCTTCTCAAACGAACTCTATTAAACACTGACTCCCGATTGGTTCCCTCCTCCCTCCAGCCCCAGTAACCCCCGCCTACTTCCCCATCTCTGCATTTGGCTATTCCAGGTGCCTCACATAAGAGGAATCACTTGTCCTTCTGTGTCTGGCTGATTTTGTTCAGCGCAGCATCTTCAAGGTTTGCCCATGCTGCAGGCTGGAGTCCTGATTACTCTTATCTCTTCATTTCCATAGTAATCTATGTGACCTTGATCAGCACCATCCATTCTGCTGTGTCCACTGTGCATTTTTCTGTTAATAACATACTTTACCTAATTTCTTTCCCTAATTCTGTCAGTTCTCATTCTCCAGCTATAATCATTTGTCTCTCTTATTTAGTCAAAGACACTAAGTTTTCTTTATTTCTTTACAAATGTTAGGATGCAACCATATTGACTTTTGGAGAATTTCTTCTGCCAATGGGCGTTCTCCTCCTGTTCTTTCCTCCTGGCTTTCTTTCCTTTCTGTTCTATCTTGGCCCGAATCTCGCACTGCATCCCCGTTATCTCTGTTTCTCTCCGCACTTTAGTTATTTTCCTTTTCTCTAGACAAACCTCTGCTCCATTTCTGACGCGCACACTGCCCAGGTGACCACATGTCAGCACTTAGCGCGATTCCTCAAGGCTTTTCAGTTCCAAAGCAGCCCAGGCTGCGGCCCGCTCGGCCTCCGCGCCTCCATTCCAGACTCTGGGGCAAGGACCTTGATTGGTCCTGTTGGGCAAGATAGTCACTCCGAAGCTGATTCTGTCCTCTGTGGCCAAAGTCCTCACAGGGCTCCCCTTTTAGGATGGGATGAAGCAGCTCTGTAAGAAAGGGACGTGCATGTCTCTGGCTGTGGTTGTCTGCCTGGAATTTAGGGCAGGGTGCTTAATCTGGAGCCCAGCAACTCCCTGGCATACGCAGCACACAATGTACGATGAGCAGCGCATCGAGCCCGGGAGCTCAGCATTTGCTCCACACGCCCCCACCTAGGACTGCTGAGATGTCCCCGGAGTGTGGCCTCTGAGGGCCCCGGCCTGGGAAGCACACTCTGCATGGCTGAGTCCCTTTCCGCCTCAGCCTTTCTGTCAAAGCTCCAAGCTGGACCCTCTGGAGAGATCCTCTCCTGGTTGGTCCTCAGCCAAAGTGAGACTCTGGAAACAGGGACATCCAGGGAGCTGGGCTGAGGAATGAGAGCACTCTCCAGTCGTTCGCAGGGGTAGGCCCAGCCTTAGAAAAGAGCCGCGGGTCACTATGCCCTTTCTCTCCACCACCTCTCCTCGCAGGCCTCGAACCCTCTGTGGCAATCCCGCGGCTCCACCGCTGTGTCTTCGGGAGGCCGTTTCCGCTGCCCGTCGTGCAGGCATGAGGTTGTCCTGGACCGACATGGTGTCTATGGTCTACAGCGGAACCTGCTAGTGGAGAACATCATCGACATTTACAAGCAGGAGTCCTCAAGGTGAGCTGCCACCCCAAGGGCCCGAGAGCCTCCCTAAGCCCCTCTGTCCAGGCTGCCACTGGCCCTGGACCTTGCCAGCCCTCCAGGACTCTGTCCCGGGGGACGGGACATCCCTGACTGCTAGAATACAGGCCATTCTCGGATCCAGCTCCGCTGCTTCTTAGCGCCTTCTCTTCCCCTGATGAGGAGCAGGAGCCGCTCACCAGCCAAGCGCAGCACTGGCTGCAGGCGCCCAGAGAGCAGCAGGGGCCCTGCAGGGGCTCAAGTTCAGGGCCCACCCCACCCAGCCTGGCCCCAACCCTTGCTGCCACCCTCCCTGCTCCCCGCAGGCCGCTGCACTCCAAGGCTGAGCAGCACCTCATGTGTGAGGAGCATGAGGACGAGAAGATCAACATCTACTGCCTGAGTTGCGAGGTGCCCACCTGCTCACTCTGCAAGGTCTTCGGGGCCCACAAGGACTGTGAGGTGGCCCCGCTGCCCACCATCTACAAACGCCAGAAGGTATCATGGGGAGGGGGCGGGGGGCAGGGAGCAGGGCTTAGGGCAAGATCAGCCCCGCACTGCACTTGGCTGTAAGCCTAGCAGATCAGGGCAACAGTGCCTGCTCCATGATTCTCAGCCATGGCCCCGAGGAAGCTGCCTGACTTCTCCAGTCCCAGCGTTTCCCATCTGTGGAAGAGGGAATACAAGGGCCTCTTTCTGAGAGCCGTCCCAAGCAGGGATGAAAGCAATGCGTGGAGGACCAGGCACTCTCAAGGGCCTCTCACTATGGAACAACTGTTTCTGCATAAACCTTGCGTTAAAATGGGCTTGGCTGGGCGGAAGAAGACCTCAGGGCGGAGCAGGGGGGCGGGGGAAGTCGAGGGAAGACAGAACCTGTGCAATCAGCACAGAAAGGTCATCATTTCCCAGAAAACCAACACTAGCACCCTAAAAAGTGGGGGCATTGCATCCAAAACTCCCAAGACCCCTGGTTAAACTGGAATCCTAGGCGCTAAATGGCCAATTGCGCCACCTGTCTTTCATCAGAAAGACAGAAATTCAATCTGGAGGAAAAGTAGGCCCTTAGGTTCTCCTTAGATTAAGATCAACAAAATATTAGCTGACAATTGACCATACACAAAGGAATGTACTCCACAAGTGAAGTTCCCAGAAACAAAAATTATAGTTTAGGCCCTGGAGTAATTGGGAGGTTAAAATTATTACAGAACAGAAAGTCATTTTGAATAGAATGGTTTTTATTTTATTTATTTATTTTTGACCCAGGGTTCCACTATGCAATTCAGGCTGGACTTGAACTCACTGTGTATTCCAAGCTGGCCTCAAACTCACAGCGATCCTCCTGCCTCAGCCTCCCAAGTGCTGGGATTACAGGTGTGTGCCACCAGGCCTGGCAGAATGGTTTTAAAAGACGTTTTTTTAAAAAAAGCAATAACAGAATATCAGAAGTGATCTTACAATCATTGACCTTGGTGGCACATGCCTATAATCTCAGCACTTGGAAGGCTGAGGCAAGAGGATCACCACCAGCTTAAGGCCAGCCTTAACTAGACCATGTCTCAAAAAAAAAAAAAAAAAAAAAAAAAAAAAAAACAACCATCATCACCACCGTAACAAAAAATGACCATGCAGATTTGACAGAGTACCAAATAGAGATTTTAGAAATAAAGAATAAATATTGAAAGAAAGCATTCAGTAGGTAAAATAAATGATAGATTTCTCTGGCGAGAGAGTTATCAGACATGACAAGGGGACTAAACACAAACTGACACAGCCCTGGGAGGTGAGAAGGCCAAGGATGAGAAGGTGTAGCATGAGTCTTGCCAGGCTCCCAAAATGAGAGAATAAAGAGAATGGAGAGCCAGGCACAGTGGTGCATGCCTACAACCCCAGCACTCAGGAGCCCAAAGCAGGAGCACGGCAGGAGTTCCAGGCCAGCCTGGCCTACCCAGTGAGACCCTGTCCGAGGTGGGGGCAATACACTATTACCTGAACGGATGTCACTGGGAAAGTTTCAGAACTGATGGAAGACATGCATCTACAGATGAAGCTGCAAGCCCGGTGTCTGGCCCAAGGTGCATGGTTGAAGATATCTCCTCCTTTCTCATTTGGTGGGGGAGGGCTGCTTCCTCCTCCTTCCAGAATCCAAAGACTGTGCTTCCTAGATCTCTGTAGACGCCCTGATGGGAGGATGGGTGGAGGATCTGTCTTTTCCTAGGTACCTGGCTGGGGTGAGAGAGGTGCAGCCGCGGGCCAGGTCCTCAAGCTCTGAGAGCTGGCCTGTGTGTGTGGCAGAGCGAGCTCAGCGACGGCATCGCCATGCTGGTGGCAGGCAATGACCGCGTGCAAGCAGTGATCACGCAGATGGAAGAGGTGTGCCAGACCATTGAGGTGAGCCTGGGCTGGGGAGGATGGGGGACAGAGACTAGCTGGCTAGGGCCAAAGAGAAGCAGTTCTCTCTGACCTCAGGCCAAATTGGCCAGAAAATTTCTGGGCTCCTGAAAGCCAGGCTGCTTGGTTTGAATCCCAGCCCTGCTGCTCACTAGCTCTGTGACTTTGGTCTAGTTACCTAACTTCTCTGGGGTTGGGTTGGGTTTTTTAACTATATAAAATGGTAATGAGCTGGCCATGGTAGTGCACACGTGTAATCCTAGCAGTCAGGAGGCTGAGGCAGGACGATTGCTGTGAGTTTAAGGCCAGACTGAATTATAGAGTGATTGCTTCTCAACCTTTTGGCTAAGATCAACTGAATTAAAGAGCAAGACCATGTCTCAAAAAATAAACAAATAGAATGGTGATGATGATGATGATACAGTGACTACCTTATAGGGTCTTTGGGGAAGTTAAATGGAATAATGCAAATCAAACCTGGGTCAAGGATAGGGAGAGCAGCCAGTGAAGCTACAAATGCCATGTTGTTATTGTTACTGAAAAGATCTGGCCCAGATTCTGGCTGTGCACCTAAGACAGTGGTGACCCCGTAAGGTCAGTTTCCTTGGCTCTCTGTGAATGCTTCAAGAGGGGAGCAGGGCCAGTATCCTGATGTCCTAACTATGGGGTCTCAGCCCGCCTTCCTCCTTGCCGCGGGTCTTTTAGGACAACAGCCGGAGGCAGAAGCAGTTGTTAAACCAGAGGTTTGAGACCCTGTGCGCAGTGCTGGAGGAGCGCAAGGGCGAGCTGCTGCAGGCGCTGGCCCGGGAGCAGGAGGAGAAGCTGCAGCGTGTCCGAGGCCTCATCCGCCAGTACGGAGACCACCTGGAAGCTTCTTCCAAGCTGGTGGAGTCGGCCATCCAGTCCATGGAGGAGCCGCAGATGGCGCTTTACCTCCAGGTGGGCCCCGGTGGGAGGAAGCAGCACCGTGCAGAGGCTGGAGATCCAGATTCGAATCTTTCCTACTTACTTGCCCTGCAATCTTCGGCAAGCTGCCCTAGCTGCGCTCAGGGTCTCCTCAAGGAAATGGGCTACGCGTCCCCAGCTCCACGCAGTGCTGTGGAGAGAACCTGACACGGGGCTTGGCCAGCGCTGGCCCAGCGCTTACTTTCGCCCTCTTTTTCTCCCCTGCAGCAGGCCAAGGAGCTGATCAATAAGTGAGTAGCGCTGGCGGGGAGGGAGCGGAAGGAGTCGCACGGAGCCCCCGGCTGGGGAGTGGCTGAAAGGTGCCCCGGCGGTGCGGGCTGAGCCGCTGTGGCTGCGCAGGGTCGGGACAATGTCGAAGGTAGAACTCGCCGGCCGGCCGGAGCCGGGCTACGAGAGCATGGAGCAGTTCTCCGTGAGCGTGGAGCACGTGGCCGAGATGCTGAGGACCATCGACTTCCAGCCCGGTGCGGAGCCAGGAGGCCGGGCCGCGTGTGCGGACCTGGTGCGGGGTGAGGCGGGTCTGGCGGCCGAGGAGTAGGGGCGTCACCTCACCTGTCCTTTCGGCCCAGGCGCTTCCGGGGAGGAAGAGGATGAAGAGGTGGCGCTGGATGCGGACGAGGGCAGCGCAGGGCAGGAGGAAGAGCGGCCCGACGCACCGCCAGAGGGTGAGAGGGCTGGGGCGGAGCCTGGCGGGCACTCGCGCCCGCTCCTCCGCGGGTCGCCCTCGCTGCGGCATCAGGGCTCGCTGGCGGCCCCGCGCCTTTTCAGGGCCTCCCACCCCGGGCCCCTAGAGCGTGTGGTGCGCGCTCTTTCCCACCATCCATTCCTCGGGGGGCTTTGGGGAATCTGATCGGTTGCGTGCTTAAGGAGTGCAGAAACCCCAGTGGCTGGGAAAGCGGTGAGCTGGACTTGGGGCTGCCCTGTTCTTTGAAGCACCTGTCCACCCCGTCTTCTTTCCCGGCACAGGCCTGCACTGAACCGCGCCCACCCCTGGCCGAGAGCCGGCACGCCCCGGGCTGGACCAGGGAGGTAGAGAATTTGCTCAAAGACCCACCCCGCCGCCCAGCTCGGCGCCCCGACCCGGGAAGGCTTCAATAAAGGACTCTTGCTTCCAGTGGCAGACCCGTATCTCCTTTCTCTGCCCGCTCCCCACGCCGAGCTCTCCAGGTGACCTCGCCACCATCCCGCCCTCCACCTGAGACCAGTTGGGGGCGGAAGGGAAATGAGCCCCTGCTGGCACTTCCTCGATGCCAGATCCGACTCCTGGGCTCGCTACACGGGAAGGGCGATGGTGTGGCTGTGCCCGGACCTGAGTTCTGGGACCGGGTGGGGGGTGATGCGACCCACGGAGACCTGGCTGAGAGCCGCTGTCCCCGAGCTCCCTCAGCATCTGGGTCTCTCCTGCCGCTGGAGAGGCCCCACCTCTCCCTTGAATTCCCACCCTGCTGTGATTGCCCTCGCCCCTACGACAGAAACCAAAGGCTCTTTAGCATTTTTATTTAAAAAAAAAAAAAAAAACTCTGAACTCTCTCACGCAGAGAGTTCAGAATGTCTCCGGGCTGCTCCGCACCGCGGGACTGGGTCAGTTCTGGTCGTGCACAGGCCAGCCCCGGGGTGGGAAAGGGTCGTTTCTGCGCCCCAGACCCGGCAGATCACTTGCCCACCGAGTCAAATATGACGCGGTTCTGCTCGGCGCGCTCCCGCTGGCTCTGCGTCCGGGCCAGCTCCAGCAGGGTCCGCAGCAGGTGGAAAGTCAGGTCAATGGACAGTGGAGGGTCGTCCCTTCGCAGCCGCTCGCCCGCCGTTCCCGACCCCCAGCTGGCGAGCCCCGCGCGGCGCGGGAAGCGCTCCGCCAGCAGCAGGAGGAGTGCGCGGGCCCCGCCGCCCTGGCTCCGCGCCCCGGGGCTCCACCGCAGACTCGGGCCCCGGGCCCCGGCCGCCGCCGCCACCGACGTCGCACTCCACTGGCTGCTCCCGGGGCGCAGCTGCGCCAAGAGCAGCAGCCCCATCACCAGCGCCGCGCGTCCCGTCTGCCTCATGGTGCCGCGGGCCCTGGACACAGGGGCAGTGTAGGTGAGGGGCACCCGGGACAGTCGCAAGTAGCGACTCCCTTCCCCCGCACGCCCAGCGACCCGCCGAGACCCTCCGACCCTCCCTCCGCGGGTAGCCCTGGGTGATCTGGGCGCAGGGTGCTCGCTGGCGCTGAGGGAATCTGGATAGTCGGTCGCTCCGAGCCACTCACAGGTTGTCAGAGAGCGTCTGCGGTGCAAGGCGGAGCTCCAGGGTCTGTGCCTCGGGGCGGGCTGAAGGCGTCTTGGGGAGCACGGGGTATGTCCCAGGACCGCCGCCAGCCTTATATAGCGCCAGGACAGCTCCGTCTGACGTCAGCGGAGAACATGCACTCATTGTAGAAACAATGACAGCGGCAGCTCCGGGTGCGAGTCCCGAGGGACGCTCCACTGGACATTGGACCTCATGTCCCTGGGGCCAGAGCTGGAAGCGGAGTGGAACGCAGGCTTGGCCATAAAGATTGTCCCAGGACCCACGCGTGTCCACAGCTCTGCTTAGAACAGCCAGTAGTGACCAGGGCGAATCCCGGGGTTTCCACTTCTCTGCTCAGGAACTGTAGGCAGGCCCGTGACGCTGTCCGTGGTCCTGACCCTGGCTTCCGAGGCCAACGCTGCGCCCCTCCGGCCCGGTTAGGGCCCAAACTACCTATCAGGTTCTCAAACTGAGGCAATCAGGTGCGCGCAGCTGGCACTCCGCCAACACCATGGATCCCACTAAAAGGCCTCTGCCTCAACTCAAGTCTCCCAGGGTCCTGGACCTTGTTACAGACCCAGAATCTAAATTCTACAGCCTTGCAGCTGAGGCACCATATAAGACAGGCTCTCCAGCTTCAGACCACAAAAGGCAGGTCCCTCTGTTTTCTGAGTTCACCAGAAGTGATAGTTTAGCAAAGGTCTACTTTCCTCTTGGGAGTAACAGAAGTACTCTTACACGTTTGGCCTTCTAGTTAGGATCATTGGGGAAGACGTAAGGAAACTGGGTTCAAGTTTCTACTCAGCCACCAACTCCTGCCGTGAATAGGTCACTCATTTTTATGGACCTCAGGGTCCGCATTTGTAAAAGATGACTGGGCTTTCCAGCTACAGCCACGGTTACAGTTTTCACAGGTCTTACTCAGGACCTCTGTCAGTTCTAGATTACATATTTATTCATTCATTTATTTATTTATTTTTATCTTTTTGAGACAGGGTCTCACTATGCAGTTCAGGCTGGTCTTGAACTCACTTTGTAGCCCAGGCTGGCCTCAAACTTGCAATGATCCTCCTGCCTCAGCCTCCAGAGTGCTGGGATTACAGGCATGTGTCACCATGCCTGGCTTAGATTACGTATTTATTAACATATTAACTGAAGTACTATACATATAAAGCATTTGAGGGATCTCCAAAGATACCAGGGAGGAAGGGTTACACTAACAGACGTGTCTATGCAAAGGGTAAAGTGGCCTTTGTTGGTATGTGGATGTAAAGCTGACAAGGTCATGTGGTTCCACAAATGTTTACGGAGTGCATCCCACACATGTGGTGTGACAGACTACAGTCCTGCGCTGTGACACTTCAGTCAATGACAGACTACAAATACAACTACGGCTCCTTAAAATTATAATGGAGCCAAAAACCCCAGGACCCACGCGTGGGTCCTGGACTGGCACGGTGGCTGCTACAACATCACAGTGCAATGCATCTTCCTGTGTCTGTGGTGATACCAGTGGAAACAAAAATGCTGTGGTGCCAGCTGTATAAAAGCACAGTATGTACAATTATCCACAGTACGTAAGATTTGACAATGAATAACGATGTTACTGGTTTATGTATTTGTATTTATCATAATTTTAGAGTGTACCCCTTCTTATTAAAAAAAAGTTCACTGTACAACAGTAGGCTGTTAGGCAGGCAGCGGCCTCATACATCTTGAGTTTACTGTCTTCTGTTTGCATCAAGAGGTCTTGCTGAGGAACTGACCTATGGCACTCAGGTGTGTGTAAGGACCACCATGCTGTGCACACAGTGCTGCACCTGCCTAATGGTACCGTTCTCAGAATGCAGCCCTGGCCTCAGGTGCCTGTGAATGTATCATAAAGGCCTCCCTGATTTCAGAAGCGGTCAGGGTACATTTCAGAGTGAACTGTGCCATTGCAGAGTGCTCTGACCAGCAACCCCACCTCACAGACACTGATCTGTAAAACTATGAAAAGACACAGCATTTCAGGGTCATGGTGTGCCACTGCAGTGGGAATGATACAGCGGGGCAGGGTTAGAGCTGATGTGCCTTCCAAGACAGGTAGGAATTCCAAATGACAGCAACACATTGGACAACGGCCAACCTAGCAACAGAATATCATTGTGAAGGAGAGGATGCAGCTGGGCTTGATGGCACATGCCACAGATGAGGCTACACAGGTTCGAGGCCAGCCAGGGCAACTTAGCAATGTTCTGTTTCAAAATAAAAACATAAGAAGGGCTGAGCACATAGCTCAGTGGTACGGTGCTTGCCTAGCATGTCCAAGACCCTGGGTTTAACCCCGTAGGGAGGATAGAGAACAGAGAAGGGACAGCATAGGGAAGTGCAGTAGAAAAGGAGGGATTGCCCTGAGCATTTTCAGATAGGGATCTCCTTCCTTCAGCCCCAGTGGAGGGGCTGCACCCTGGACTAGAAAACAACTAGGAGCTCAGATTCTGGTGCTGTCCTTAAGCTCTGCCTCCAGGATGACAGCCTCAGTGGTTAACTGCTTCCAGCAGTTCCCCTTCCAGGCATGGCTGCCAATCACATGCCTGCCCAGGCCCTCTCTCAAATACAGGGCTTAAACCCAGGGCTTTGCATGGATGAGCTACATCCCTCCCTCTTTTTATTTCTTGAGACAAGGTCTCACTACATTGCTAAGTTGCCAAGGCAGGGCTTGCACCTTCTTTTCCCTGAGGTGCTGGGGATCAAGGGCAGGGCCTTGCACATGGTAGGCAAGAAAACCACCACTGAGATACAACCACAGCAAAGTAGTGCCTTTTTTTTTTTTTTTTTCATACTGGGAATTGAACCCAAGGCCTTTGCACTAAGCTACATTCCAGCCCTTTTTATTTCTTATTTTTGAGATAGGCTCTTGCTAAATTGCCCGTGCTGGGCTCAAACTTGCAATTCTGCTTCAGTTTCCAGAGTGCGAGGATTATAGCACAAAGTAGCACCTTATTTATCTTAAATTAAACTTGATCTGGTTTCAAAGGATGTTACAAAGGATCTTAATGTTTAGGATTTGGTTCATAAATCTGTGTTCTCTTTAGTTATATAAATTTTGACCATGTCCTCTCTGAAAAGTTTCTCTCTCTGTGTCTCTCTCTCTCTGTCTCCTGTTTGGTGTTTTGAGTTTGAGACAGGCTCTCACTATGTAGTTCAAACTGGCCTTAACTCACTCTGTAACTGAGGCTGTCCTCAAATTCATGGCAATCTTCTTGCCTCAGCCTTCCAACTGCTGGGATTACAGGCACTGCACCACCACACCTGGCCTGAAAAGTTTCATATTTTTCCCTGTTCTCAAGACTACTGCAAGCATTTTAACAACTCATCTTGAGTTGCACTCCATTTTTTATTGCGGTTCAGCAATGACCTTTTATTATGAGGGCAAAATAATATTTTGCAGTGAACTAAACTGACAGAATTCCTACTTGACATTTAGGTCTCTTTCTCTTTTTTTTCCTCGTTACTACACACTGACCTCAGGGCCTTCACACTGAGCTGGATCTTTAGCCCTCACTGCCTTTTTTGAGAAAAAATCTCTTGCTAAATTGCCCAGAGTAGGCCGGAACTACTGATTATCCTGTCTCAGCCTCTCAGAGTGCTGGGATTACAGGTGTAATCCCAGCTAGGTCTATTTTTCTGTCTAGCCCAGGGCTGTGGAGGCAGGAGTACAGATTATAGCAAGGTCAGTGGGGAACACTCTGGGACAGTTTCTATAAAGGGTTGAAGTTCTGAATAAAATGCATGGGAGTTCGAAGAGCTCTGACCAGGGCAGTATGTGCTGGCTTCAGGGTCTAATTTGCTTACAGTTGTTGGTAATGTAGATCTTTGCGGAGGGGGTAGGGATCTGTCATACCTGTAATGCAGGGGGACCAAGTAGAAGTTGGCTAACTGCACAGCAGGCCAGAGCTATAAGAAGAGAAGGTGAACGTAAGTTGGCTGCCTCGCTGATCAGGGCTCATCACCCTGCCTGGCCCTGGCCCGTTTCTGCACACAGACGCAGGCAGAAGGGGAGCACCCAGATGGGAATGAGAGCAATGCCAACAGGAGAACCCAATTAAATCCTGGGGCATTTCTGGACTTCAGGAAGCAGGAAAGCCATGGAGGAGGGGTCAGCTCTTACATAGTAGTTGGTGATGAGGGCATCAGGATAATCCTGAGGAGACAGAGAAGGAACAAGTTAACCATGGACTGCCAAGCAGCGGCCACCTCCAAGCGTAAATGTCCCATGTGGACTCTTGTTCCCAGAGCACACTCCGGCCTCACACTCCACTTGCTCTTCTTCCTCCCTAGCCTGGGACTCTCCCCGTATCTCTACCTCTGCCCACCTCCTTCCTCTGGGGCTGCCAGCTTGCCAGCGAGAGAGCCACTCACCCGCTGCAGTTTGGCCCAATTGTCCTGGGCCGACAGTCCATTAAGTGTCCCTACCAGTGGCAGGAAGCAGCCTAGAAAGCACGGAGCAAAGGCCCCCTAGGGAAGAGAAATTGAAGCTCTGTGAGAACCCCACCACCCCCACCAGGCTCACCCTTCCCAACTCCCTTCTATGTCTCTCACCTGGTCCAGCAACATCTTCTTTAGCGCATCCAATTTGGTGGTGCCAGGAATGAGCCGGTCCAAAACCTTGTACCATCCTCCTACTACAGGACCCTGAAAGGAAAGCCTAGATATAGGAGCAGGATGTCATGAGGGGCACTTACCTTTTATATAACAAAGCTCCTCCCCCAGGTAGCAGAGATTAAATCCCAGGGAGAGGCACAGACACTAAGGCAGAAAGAGAGAAGCAGACTGGCCTAGCTGGAAGAGGCCAGGGGAAACTGCAGGACGGCAGAGGATGAAGACCTCTGCTCCGTGCCCTGTAGCCCCACTGTGGACAGAACTTACCACAAAGCCACAGCCCAAGCACACCATGGTCCAGGTCCGGCGTGTCTGGTGTTCCCGCAGACCCCGCCTCTCCACCAGCTGCTGTGAGATCATGTCACCCAAGCCCATCAGGGACCCTGTGCAGGGTACGCAGGCAATGTCAGAGCATCTCCCAAAAGGTAAGTTACTGACCAATGAGATTTTGGCACTCTGAGTCCCAGGGCTTCATTCTGGGAAATGACAAATCCCTTTCTGCTGCCCAAAAGCCCTCCTTTCTTCAAGGATAGTGACACCTCATGTATGTCTTCTCAAAAACTAGGATGAGTACACCAGGAATCAAGAACTCTACATTAAGCAGTAACGGGAAGTCAGGACAGAAACTCCAAGGAAGAAGAACCCTATCTGGCTGGGCATGGTGGCACACACCTGTAACCCCTGCACTCAGGAAACTGAGGCAGGAGAATCCCTGTGAGTTCAAGGTCAGCCTGGGCTACAGGCAAGTTTTTTTTTTTTTGCAGTACAGGGGATTGAACTCATGACCTTGTGCTTGCCAAGCAGGCACTTATGCCACTGAGCTATATCCCCAGCTCCTATAGGCAAGTTTAAGGCCAGGCTGAACTACATAGTGAGACCCTGCCTTAAAAAAAAAAAAAAAAAAAAAAAAAAAAAACAAAAAAAAAAAAAACAAAAAAAACCCAACCCTATCTGTCAGTATGAAAAGGCCCTACCAGACTCTTTCATTCAAACCCCTTATCTTAGAGATGTAGAAACAAAGGGCTAGGATCCCACGTAGCCAGTGCTGGACGACAGTGTTCTTCATCAATCCCACACTGTAAACAGACCCATAAGCAGTGCTGTTTCTTTTCCCCAGTCCAGTGTCAGCCTCAGAACAATGTTCTTCACCTTGGTCTGGGGGTCCTCAGGGATAATTTTTTCTAAAACACAAGTGCTTGAATGGCCCCATGAGGGAAGATGACTGGTTGAGCTGGTAAGAGTTCCCAGGAGGAAGAGTCCTGGCTAGCAGTAGCACAATCAGCCAGACGCAGGCTCCCCTGCTCATACCCTTGGATGGAGTGGACAACAGGTATTAGAGCCAGTTTCCCCAGGGCTTCTGTTCCCACATACCCGCTAACACTCAGCGCCAAGTAGTCCTAGACACCCACACCCAGGAAGCAAGACAGAAATTGTCACCATTTAGTTACTGTGGTGTTGAGCAAACACACACATACAGGGCCTCTCGGGAGAAGCCACATGATCTCCAGCTTGCCCATCTAGCTCAGTGGGTAATGAAAGCCCCTCCAGCCCCCCTCAAGCCACCACTGTCCCTGTGCCCTCAATTAGCACTGGACAAACACATCCTTCAACCCCGTTCTTGGCCTGGAGCTAGCTCTGACGTCCGCACTGGCACTCACTCCTCAGCTCTTCCCCCACATCCTCTGCACAGCGAGTCCCTGAGCAGCCTTGTCAGAGGCAGCCCTGGAGATTGGGGCGCTGCAGATGGGCACTGAGCAGCTCTGGATCTCCCTGACTCTGGGTCCAGGTAACAATGCCTCACCTCCCCCTGAACTCCCAAAGTGGGCCTTCCCCGAACACTGTCAAGACACGACTTCCACAAGGAACAGGATAGAATCCCACACACTTTTGTTCTCTTCTTGCCTACCACATCTGACCAAGTCCCTGGCAGATGCTCAGGAAATAAACAAAGGAAAAATGTCAAATGTACCACCCCGGACAACAGGACTGCTCTGAAAAAGGCCACTTAGTTTAGGACTCAAAGCTTAGCCTGAAGAACACTGTGCTCAGAGTGTTAGGAGTATGGGGAACTCAGGGCTCCCTCCACACCCCTAACAGCACTTCATTCCCCATATTCTCTCCAAAAAGGTGGGGTCACCAGCTATACTCCCAGGGAGGACAGGGAGCTGCCACAGCCATGTGTAAAGGAAAAGTAACCCGAAGAAGACTAAAGGCACTTCCTCCACAATACCACTGCACAGTACCCACTTTCCTTTTTTTTCCTTGCTAAGTTTCTAAGTAGCCCAAGCTGGCAACTCGCAATCCTCCTGCCTCAGCCTCCCAGTGTGTTAAGATTACAAGTGTGTGAAATCATAGTCAGCAGATGAAGGGACTTCTTACATGAAGGGAGTAACAGTCTGACAGTTCTTTGGTCAAGTGATAAAAGTTTACAAAGGCCAGGAGTGGTGGTGCACACTTGTAAAACCAGCACTCAGGAGGCTGAGGGAGGAGGATCAAGAGTTCAAGGCCAGCCAGGGCTACACAATGAGTTTGAGACCAGCCTGAACTATACAGCAAGACCATGTCTCAAAAAAACAACAAAAAAATAAAGTTTACAAAGGTCTCTCACCAATAATCCCAGGACTCAGGAGGCTGAGGCAGAAGGATCACCACAAGTTCAAGGCCAGCATGGGCTACATAGTGAGGTGAAGGCCAGCCTAAACTACAGTGAGACTCTGTCTCAAAAAACCAAAGGACTCTCACACATAATTGTCAAATGTCTGGGAGGTAGGCTGTCACATCTTCATCTATTGATAAGGACAGTGTTTGAGAGATGAGATGACTCAGTAGGGAGTGAAACTGGGACAAACCCAGGTAGGGAGCAAGGCAGCCTCAGCACAGGCTTGAGGCAGGATCAGAGGCCAGCGGGAGCCAGAGGTTCCTGCATTCCTCTTCTGCAGGGGGTTTCTGTCCAAGCCAGACCCCCAAAGGGCCCACTGTAATGGTTTAGATCTGAGGTGTTCCCCTAAAAGCCTCATGTGTTTGGAAGGTGATTAGATCATAGGGGCTCTATGCTCATCAGTGGATTCTTCCATGAATGACTTTGTAGCTGAAGCTGCGATTACAGAGTGGGCCTGGTTGGAAAAGGAGACCCAGTGCAGGTCACTGGAGGTGTATCTCCCTCCCAGGCTCTTCCTCTGTTTTCTGGCCTCCACACCTTTAGCAGCTTTTCCTCTGCTATGCCCCTCTGCCACAGTTTCTGCTATGAAGCCTGCTGAGCATGGACTGTGATTGTGAGCCCAAATAAACCTCTCCTCCCTTGAATTGGGGGTGCTGCGGAAGAGGAATGCAGGAGCCTCTGGCTCCCACTGGCCTCTGATCCTGCCTCAGCCTGTGCTGAGGCTGCCTTGCTCCCTACCTGGGTTTGTCTTGTTGATGAGGAAAGTGACTAACACAGCAAAGATGCTTCCTGAGCTAAAGTACTTCTGTCTTTACTCCCCAAGATTCCACCAACTCTGATCCTTGTCACCTTGTGGGAAAGGTAGGCAGCAATATTCCTGGGAAACAGTCAAAGAGAGGCAGGTGTTTTCACTCTTCATGCCTTGCCAAAATCACACAAAAGGCAGAGCTGGAATGAAAATCCAAGTCCCTGACCCCACCCTCCTGGAAGCTTTTGGTCATTTAGAAAGATGGATACTGGGCCCCAACTGTGTCCATTAAGCCTGAAGGTTACTATTCAATAAGGCAGCAGGAGGAGGAGTAGGGGATATGGTCTCTAGACCCTGCCAGGTCTGTTCATTTCAGACCAATAGCACCTAGGAGTTTGCCTTCTGTCCACAGACGATCAGGACCCCTGGACCTACAGTAACTCCATATGGTCTAAGGCATGATCCAAGCAAAGAGCAAGGCCTACATTTCTGGCCCAAGTGACCCTTTGATCAAGAAGAACTCAGATGTTCACATCCTCATCCTACCTTCCCCAACTAAGAGCTCAAACACAACCAAACCATCCCAGCCCCTTGGAGACCTGGACATGACTGGTCTGAATTTCCTACTGCTTTGGCTCCCCTCTAGTGTTTTGACTTGGGAGTTGGGGCATGGGGCCTGCAGACACATAACGCCCAGAGTCCTGATGGGGCAGGGCAAAGGGCTACTGGACAGTGATGCTCCAATGCCAGGCTGGGCATGGAGCCCAGCAAGTAGACACTGGCGCAAGTGTGACATCATGCCCCTGGGTAGATGCCAGTTCTCATACCGTCACTCCCCACCAGATCAGGGGGCAGGGGAGGGGAGCCTGCCTCTTCTAGGCACAGATCTATTTGGGACCATCCTCTTCCCACTAATTGAAAAGCCCCCCTTTACACACTTCAAAGGCATGAGGCACGAGTGGAGGTGAGGTCCTTATTTCCCCTATTTTTTTTCTCCACTGTTTTTTTTCTCCAGTGGGATTTTTGTTGTTATTGTTGTTTTGTCTTTTAGAGACAGGGTCTTGCTATGCAATTCAGGCTGGGCTTGAGCTCACTTTGTAGCCCAGGCTGGCCTCTAACTCACAACGATCCTCACACCTCAGCCTCCTGAGTGCTGGTATTATAGGCGTGCACTACCACTCCTGACTCATTTTTGTTGCTTTGAGACAGGGGCTTTACTATGTGGTCTAGGCTGGCCCTGAACTGTCAATTTCCCTGATTCAGCCTCCCTATCCTTGAGCTCTTGGTTGACCAGCTGTGCAGAGTCTTATGTGACTCTACACAGAAGAAAATGAAGTGTTAACAGAAGATAGGCAGAGGGGCAGGAAGTGGCTTCTTGGAACCAAGACAGGAAGTGTGCCCTTGAGCACAGGAGGCTGGGTCGGCCGGTAGAGATGGTTACTGGTGTGGGGCAGGCAGTGCTGCCAACTCAGAAGCCTCTACCATTAACTACCTGCCTGGCTGCAGTAGGGGCTTGACCAAGCCCAGGGCCCAGAGGGAGCTGAAGCCCAGCCACAAAAGGACAGAGCACATCCTCTGGATGGGTCTGAGTGCTCTGCTCACTCCTGCTATTGACCTGTCCTAGTGCTAGAAAACAAGGCAAAATGGATGGTTCTGCAGCTTGTCAGGTGTCTAAACTCAGGGCAGACTGGGGACTGTGCTCAGCATGGTGGGACCCCAACGGTCTCAGTCTGAAGTGCAGGGCAGGACAGTAGCCAGTAACCCAGGTTTGATGCCAGCTCTGTCACTGACCAAGCGACGCCTCAGTTTCATTTTCAGTAACATCAGGGGCTGGACTGGGTGGTCTCTAAGGCCTGCTAACTTCATATCCTGGCTTACCTCAGACTCCAAGGAAACCAATGACTGCAGGGGCTTAGCTGCTCCTATGGTAGGATCAAGGTGGCCTAAGATAGAGGGAACTGGGCCCTGAGCCCACTGGAGACTGGAAGGGGCCTGGAGAAAGGAAGAGACAAGGCTGACTCAGGCTTTGCAGAACACACAGCCATCCTTTCCCCAGGCTGCCCTGTTCCTGACTTTGGCCTGGCCAAAAGTGGTGTATTACACATTTTTGTTGAACCATTTTAGATCTTGATTCACCTACGCCTTGCTCCAGCCATTACTGCAGTTCAACCTGACAGATCCTTGTTTCAGGCCATGCCAGACCTGAGGCCTCACCCCTGATGCCTCCAGTGACTATGCTTCTACAACCTGGCCCTGGGGTGAAACTTTGACCAATGTGGGACGGAGGCTGATGGATTCTCTTCTTTTCTCCAGAAATGACTATTCATCCAGACTGTTCTAAGAAATATATCCAAGAGGTTCTCAGTCCGTTCCAAGGGATTGAACAACCAGTAGTCTCTGTGGGATTACTTCCTACTCCCTAACCAAGTACCTGCACATAAGCTTCGTGCTCTGCTTTTTGGAAAAAAAGAAAAAAAAACAATCAAACAAAACCAATGCTGAGATACTTATACATGTTCAGATTTATGGTAAGTGGAACAAAACCAACCCAAACACCACTATAAAAAGAATAACTTGTTGGCCAGGAATGGTGATGCACACCTATAATCCCAGCACTCCAGAGGCTGAGGCAGGAGGATCATTGTGAGTTTGAGACCAGCCTGGACTACAAAGTGAGTTAAAGGCCAGCCTGAACTGCATAGCAAGACCCTGACTCAAAAAAAAAAAAAAAAAAAAAAAAAGAATAGCTTGTTATGCCTGGGTTGCCAATGATCACACAAAGGACCAGCCTCTTGAGCTTCTAAGTTTATTATACATTTAAAAATCACTGGGGCTGGGGATATGGCTCAGCAGCATAAGCGCCTGCCTGGTAAGCGCAAGGTCCTCAGTTCGATTCCCGCTACAAAAAAAAAATCAGTCTTACACTGATCCTGTGAGGTTATATAACTTAACTCAAGTTTTAAATGAAGACACTGAAGTTCAAAGAGGTTTACTGACTTGTAAAGTCAGCTATTAAGTGTTATAGCTGTGAAATTTAAATCTTGGTCTTCTAACTCCAATTCTGAAATCTCTATCATCTAGTGTGATGAGTGTTCCTATGGGCTCACAGCAACTACTGTGCTGGGGTCTAAACCTACGGTGCTAAATTCGCTTCCTCCCTTAATTTGTAATTTTGTCCAAGTACACTGAGTAGCAGGGAAGGAAAATTATAAAAGGTTTGGAAAGTCTTCCAAAGTGCTAGGAGGCCACAGGTTGCTCCATGGTTAAGCTGGGCTGAGCACAGCCTTAGGAAGACAGAGGGTATGGAGCCAAAGGACTCCAGCATGGAAAGACAGGAACTCCAGTTCAGCCACATGTCTGTACTTGGGCCCCCTTGGAGCTTTAGTTCCTGCCTTTGTGAGCTACAGAGCCCTTGGTAGGGAAATACAAGGACTACTCTTCCATTTCTGTTCTTTTTTTTGTTTTGTTTTTCTCCGGTACCGGGAACCGAACTCACGACCTTGCGCTTGCCAGGCAGGCGCTTTTGCCGCTGAGCTAAATCCCCAGCCCCCTCCATTTCTGTTCTTGATGGCCATGAGGGGGAATCTTTTATCTGGCAATAGGGATGGGGCCCTGAGGGAATCTGAGGCTGGGCAAATTCCCAGCCTGTCGGTTCCCATCACAGCCACACAGTCCAGCATGAGTCACTACACACGCAGCCAGGTGAGTCATGCAGGCTGGTGGACATTCTGAGGACAGGACAGGAGGTGTTAGGGCACAGGAGGCTGAAAAGCGGCCCACCAAGGGGCAAAAGAGTCCATCTCCTTGCTAGCTATGCAGTGAAGTTTCTAGTGCTGATGTAGGGTTGTCCCAGTAACAGGCTACCTGTTACACCCTGGCTTTCAGTAGCTCCTCTGCACTTCCAACAGCTCTTCCCTGAAATCCACACTCCTCGTTAGAATACTATTTCCTTCCTCTAAACACAAGCAAGACCCTATCATAAGCTAATCACTTTTGGCGCCACCCTGAGGAGCAGGGGCATTATGATCCTTCCCTCTACAAAACTTACTTCTACACCACCTCCTCCATCTTTCCTCTTTTACCACGGTAAAAAAAATGCAGGAAGGGCCAGGGATATAGCTCAGCAGCCCAAGTACCTGCCTGGCAAGCCCAAGGTCCTGAGTTTGATTCCCGGTACCAAAAAAAAAGAAAAAAAAAAATGCAGGGAAATCTCTGAGTTACCTTTGTGAGGCTGCTACTCAATCATTTGATTTGGAGTGAAAACTCCAAGTATATTGTTTGGGGATACACACACGAGTAATAAACTGTAAGAAATGCAAAAAAAAAAACAATGTAAACAAAAGTCTGGAAAAAAGTGGTCATCTCCTGGGACATGTGACTCAGGAACAGATGCTCAAGGGGGTCCCAAAGCTGGATACTGACACAAAAACGCTCAGTTTAAACTGAAAATACATGTCTTCATTCTTTTGTCTATTTCTTAGTGTAAAATATTAACAAAAATATCTGTGTTGAATTCAGCACTTAGCAGGTGTGTGAACCAATGTAAAATCAAGTAATTTTAATACACAGACCTTTGTGGGGTACTTTGACACAATGCATATGGAAGTGCTTTGTATAACATATTAGAGGAGGAGTATTCTTTTAGTTTTCCAAGTTGGGACCTCCCACGGCAATGCCTTTATCTTTAAGAATGGACTGCTCAGCTTTTTGTCACAGGGAAGCCAACTATGCATATCGTTTAAAACAGCCTTGGAGACTCACCCTCCAAAACAGAGCAGCTTGGGATGAGACAATTGTTCCAGGGGCTAAACGCAAGCAGGTAATGATAGAAGTGCCATAAAGTGTGACTTTGCCTTCCAAATCAGCCTGCTCTGGTCCCGAAGGGACACTCACCAGCCGTCAGGACCTGGACTTTCCACGGATGAGCAGCCAGGGCCCGCTGGTATGCCCGCCAGAGCGCCATGCCTCCTGTCAAACCGAGAGGAGAGGGTCATTGCCACTGCCCTACCAGCAATGAAAGGTGCCTGCCGTCCCCTGTGCCCACTCCCTCCCCTTCCATCTGTCTTACAGAGGCCTCCGGAGGAATCCTTCCCGGAAAGCTCCCTCTCTGCGGGTGGCCTTAGACAACTGGGGAGGAGAGACGTATGGGCAGCTATGGACTCACAGTGGCAGCCACCCCCAGACCCCAGGTCTGAAGTGGGGCTTCCCAGGGACCTCCCGCCCGGGCCGAGACACCCACGAGGTCATGATTATTCTCGCTTTCACTCAGAGCCTGGGTCCCCAGATTCACACTGAGTTGGAACTAGCCCGCATCCTTTCTGAGTACAACTCCACAACAGAAACACAGGCCTGTTCACTGCCAGGGCCCTGAAGGGTCACACGCGCTTTGGTCGCACGTGGCGTGCGGGTCTCTGAACTGGTTACCGCGGAGCACCAGCCACCCACCCGAGCTCCAGCTCGCGGAGCGGTCCCGCTCACCTGACCTGAGGGCCGGGAACTTCCGGAGAAAGCCCCGCCCCTTCCGCCCACGACCCTGGGTCCTTTCCCGCCTGGTCCTGAATAAACGTCAACTGAGGCACTGATTCCAGTGGAAGGCGGTTCAGCTTCGTCACCCACTCTGTGAGCGGTCTCCTCTTCCGGGGGGAGCGCGCCACGCTTTGGGGTGCGACCGTTAGCCAAACCGTCCCCTGGATCCCACCTGTGTCACCTCTCCCGGAGCGTCCGGCCTGCCAACCGTGGTCCGGACCGCCCCACGCCCCCAGAACTAAGGTCCTGACCTTCACTGTCTCAGTGCTAGACGCTTAGGAATTGTGACAGTTCGGTGCATGCACGCGTTACTGTCTCTATAGTCCGTTAGCCTCAATTATGAGCTTTTTTTTGTTTATATTTGTCGTCTTCACTAGTTTTGCCCACAATATTCTCTTTAGAAACGCTGCATAACAGTAACTTGTATAGAAAATTTCGAATTATGTAACTTCAGCGGAGTTCAGGCGCTGGCCCTATAACGCGCTGGGTGTCCTTGTTCATCACTAGGCTCAAACTACTTAAGGTTTTTCATCTGCGAAGGGGGTTGCACTATCTTTTCAAACTGGGCTCAATTCTAGAGAATATTTATGGAAGAGAGCTAAAAGGGGGAGCACTGCTACAGGTTCTTCTACCTCAAATGTTTTAAAAAACATAAACTAGGCTGGGTGTGAATTTCATGAGAGACTGAGCCCAGCCAATTTAGCCAGACTCTGTCTCTAAATAAATACTTAAAAATTAGGAGCTGGAGGGGCTGGGGATTTAGCTCAGCGGCAAAAGCGCCTGCCTGGCAAGCGCAAGGTCGTGAGTTCGCTTCCCGGTACCGGAGAAAAACCAAAACAACAACAAAAAAAATTAGGAGCTGGGGATTTAGCTCAGTGGCACAGCGCCTGCCTGGCAAACGTGAGGTCGTGAGTTCGATTCCCGGTACTGGAAAAACAACAAAAAATAAAATAAGTAAAAAGGGGCTGGGGATGTAGATTAGTGTGAAGGCTCTAACTTTAATCCCCACTATCACAAGAAGTAAACATACACTTCCAGAAGGAGCCCTTTTCTCCCCACTTGGAGACAGGGACTCACTATGTAGTTTAGGATGGCTTTTAACTCAGTGAGCTTCCTGCCTCAGCCTCTGCAGAGCTGGGATTACAGGTGTGTGCTAACACGCCTAGCTATAAAGAGCCATTTTCAGTGAAGGGGCCACAAGTCTTGAGAGGTAGTGGACTAGATGATCTCTTATCCGCCCTTTACAGCTCTAGTATCCCAAGATTCTGTGAATACAGTAAATGTCTTTCCTAGGATGGTGGAAAATGGTACAGTATTCCTGCTCATGAATTTATCAGGCTGGCAGACTTTGCTTATTTCAAGGAGCCCGTACCTCAGGAGACACTTTCAGGCTTTCCCTCTGCTTACTTCCAGCCTGTTTACTCAATTCATGTATGATTAAGGCAGGGATAGAGCGAAGAGAAGCCAGTCACAAATACTGCAGAAACAGAATAAGGTTGCAAGAGAACTCAATTAGTAATATTTAACTAAAAATCTCTTGCAAAACACTATGCTAGAGGAGAGAACTCACCCTACTAAAGATGAGGCCATATGTGGTAGGCTGCAGTTACACTGTCAAGTCAGACTGTCAGGGACCCACTCCAGCGCCAGTACCTCCTTATGTGATCTTGTTCAGATTGCTTAATCTCTCAGTCTCATCTTCTATCATTTAAGTAAAGCAGCAATATCTACCCTCATAGGAGTAAGTGGCAGTACATGCAAAGTATACAAAGTGGATCAATACTGCATAAAATACCTATTTGTCCTGCCTCCCCACTTAGGAACACAGGGGGTTATTTTTTACTGGAAAGATTTTTTACTGGATAAGTGGGCTTGGAGCTGGATTAAAAAAAAAAAAAAATGGGATCTAGAGATTAAACCCAGGATCTTATGCCTGCTAAGTACTGTATGTGCTTTATCACTGAGCCACACTCCAAGCCCTGAGCCTGCATCTTAAAAGGATGAATAGAATTTATGCGAAGTTGGTGGAAAAGGACAGTTCTGAAGAAGACAAGAGTGTGAGCAAAGGCACAAAGGTAGAAAAATGCAGGGACCATGAGCTTGAAGTGCATATATTATGAAGGGTTAGAAGTTAAGTGGCATGGGGAGCAACTGTTTATAGAAAAAGCAACAGCTGAAAGCATCACTGTTTTTCTTTTGGAGGTTGAGATTATGGCTGAGACTCAACAACAGCACACCCAACAACCTACAACCTCAATGTCCAGTTCCCAGGTTTCTTCTTTTCCAGCACTAAGTAGAACAGGGGCTGCTGTGCGGTGTCAAAGGACTGCTCTGTAAAGCAAGCTAAACTGTAGAAGGCACTTCCCTGTTGGCTCAGAAGGCAAAACTGTGGTTGCATCTGCCTGTATCCTAGCACTTTGGGAAGCTGAAACAGGATAGCAAATTCAAGCCCCACCTGGGCAGCCTAGCAATTTAGGCAGACCCCCACCTCCAAATTTTAAAATTGTTAAAAAGGGATTAGGAATGTAACTCAGTGAGAAGGCCTTAGGTTCAATCCCCAGTAATGGGGAGCGGGGGGTGGGGTGGGGAGCGGGGGGTGTTAGGCAACAATACTGGCATAACCTGAGCTGGATCACAAGGGGATGGTACAACACTTGGCTTCTCTGCACGTATGTGGGTTATGGTCTCTGGGCTCCCTCCAGATGTTTCCTCTTCTGTACAGAAAGGAACTGAACTACTCAATTCTCTTTAAGATTTCTGACATTGAATGAATTGCCTATAGAAGCCAGGCAGAAAAAGCTATTCCCAGATATATGACCAGTCTGGGGTATCAAAGGGTTTTGTTTCAGGCAGGCACTAATCTCTGCTCCCTCCAACAGAGAGCTGGCTTCTTTTTCCTTTATTTCCTTCTCCCTATTTCTTAGGGTCATTTAACTATTTCCCTTTACACCCAACCCCAGCCCCAGCCTGTATTCCTATGCATCCCAAGGCCTGTTTCACCTAGCTGGAGTCTGTTTGTGCTTAGGCAGTATCATAGGTACTGTGAGTGCAGCATCCCACAAGAGAACTTTATCAAGATAACAATACTTTGCTGTACTTGGGATCTAAATACTTCCTGTAGAGTTTAAATAAACATGTATAATAAGTCAACAATGTGACCATACCATGAAGGATCAAAAATCATGACGTGTGAAAGTATGGTTGAAATAACTGAAGATATTTAATCTACAGGAAAAAGAAGACTTTGAAATCACATGATAGCTTTTGTTAAATACTTAAAAGGGCAATCACAAGGAAGAATAACTAAATGTCCTATCACCCATGAGTAAAATTAATAGATACTCTGGCTTGCTATAAAGAAAGATTTTAAAAATATGACCGTCTAGGAGTGTTCAAGTAGGGTCAAATGACCAGTGATTGGGAATATTTCATAAGCAGGAGCAAGTAAGAGCTAAGCTACTATTCTACTGATAGGGTGTTTGTGGTGTCCCTCAGTTAAACAAGTATTATAACCAGCTTCAGTCAAACAAATTCCCCTTGGGCCTGTGTGTTGGTTACTGTAAAGAAAGTTTGGAAAGACAGTAACATTGTACCCTGGAATACAGTCAGACAGGTGCCTTCATGTGAATACTCTTTGTGATTCACCAAACACCCACTCACAAGTGGTCTCAAAAACACCCAGTACCTTTACTTAGCTTTACCTACTTCACAACTGCTCAATATGAGCCATTTGACTCCCAAGCCTAGGTCTGGCCTGAGTGTTTCTCGTGAGCAATAGTATTAGGCTGAGGAGCCTTTGTGGAGGGAGAGCCCCCCTACCCGCAGGGGGCTGTGACCATAGAAGTCTATGGAAAAAAGAGGATCTAAGGAGTCCTGGGGAAGAAGGCCTAAAGGTCCAGGCTTGGCACCACGCTGTCCAAGAAGGCCCTAGTTCTTATGGCTCTGAGCATGGTGCCCATTTGTTCTTGGCAGACTTCATTCCAAGGGTCCCGTGAGGACCAAGACTAGGGATTAGACAGAAGGCGATGGCTGGCTGGAGGGAAGCCAGGCCCTTTAGTTGGGGAGGATGGTTGGAACATAGCACTGAAGTGGGCTTGACTTTCAAGCTGCATACGGTGACCCAGTGGGGAGGTGAGTCCACGGACGAAATGGATCCGAACCAGCCCTGACTGCCCCCCAGATACCAGCCATCCATAGGAGTCCAGGTTTGGGCTGAAACGTACCTGTGAAAAGAATTAAAAGCAAAAGAGTAAAGGCTGTGAGTTCAATACCCAGTGCTAGAAAAATAAAATAAAATAAAAAGAGGCTCACAAGTGGTGTTAAGGGCAAGTCTTAGTTACATAAGCAAAAAAACCAGGTCACAATGCAGGAAGACAGGGTCATGATGATGAGAGAGAGGTAGGGAAAAGAAGCCAATGAATGAGGTATAGCGATCATGCTCTTTAGCTATCTATTTTGCTTTTTCGTCTTCCATTTCACTGATCACAGGTCTGAAGCTGGAGGAAATGAGTACAGGTGGGGAAGATAAGAGACAAGACTCTTACCTTATGAATAGCCTCGAGCTGTAGCCTGTCCAAGCAGAGCTGAGAATGACCTTCTCCCTCCTGCATGCGCAGCATGGGTTCTCTATGGAGCAGATTGTGGAAGGAACCCTGGAGAGCAGAGGCGGAACAGGACAGAAGCAAACAACTCCCTAGTTTTACATCTTTGTACTGGAACTCCTAAAGATTCCCTACTCTACAAGGACTAAAGTTTTCTACCTTTTCTAATGTCAAGCCCATTCTTCTGGCCTCAACTTACCAGATCTGTGTCTTGAAAAAGCAAGTAATGATGGTTGACAGTTTCAGCATAAGTTCGAGCCTTGGGAGGATCAGGGATCCCAGATGAAGCAGAAGAAAGATCCTGACCTTCAGGATTGTCCTGATATGGAACCAGATCTGCCTTATATATAGGCTAGAAAGGAGACCATGAGATTAGGTTTTATAATACTGAACACAAAATAAAAGCCAAGAGGAAACTGGTTTGGGGCAGGAAAGTCTTCACAATGGAAGATATGTGCTCAGTTGCAGTAGGGTAGGAAAGATTACACACAATTCTGTGTCAAGGTAGTTATCAGGGCTGGGAGACTGAGTACTAATTTGTACTCTACCAGGAGCTAGGAAGGGATGTAGATTAGGATCCAACAGATGGTGCAGCCGTTAGACGTTCATATACGTACAAATCTTCGCTCTGCCGGTCGCTTGACATTTATTGGGTTCGATGCCATATCAGGCAATATAGCTGCAATGAGCTCCCCAGATATATCTCCTGCAGCTATTGTCCCAAGCCAGTCAGATCCTGAAAGACTCTAATAGGAAGAGACATATTTCACTCATTCGTTCATTCATTTTCTGTGAACTGACGACTGCACTGTCTGAGAGTGTAGTAGTATATACACACATACACACAAACACACACACACACACAAATGAGTTTATCGGCTTGACATAGTGGCACGCACTTGTAACTTCAGCACTTTAGAGGCTGAGGCCGAGGCCGAGGATCACAAGTCTGAGCCCAGCCCAGGCAACTCAGTAAGACCTGTCTCAAAATTTTCTTTTTTTGGTACCGGCAATCAAACTCAGGACCTTGTGCTTGCCAGGCAGGCGCTTGTGCCACTGAGCTATATACCTGGCCCTCTCAAAATTTTAAAAAAGAGCTGGGAATACAGCTCAGTGCAAAGGCTGTGGGGTTGACCCCCAATATCACAAAAAAAAAAAAAAAAGTTTATTATACCCATATCCCTGATAATATAGTTACCATACACTGTCACTTCCTCCTCCTATCCAAAACTACTGCCTCTTCTTGACTAACACTAGGGAGTAAAATGACCTGTGTAACAAAGATTGAGTTAGGTGCTCACCCAGACAGTGCCTTTTCGAGGAGCAGTAAAGTAGGCTTTGAAACCAAGGTAACCAGCATCAATATAATGAATTCCACAGAGTCCATAACTGTACCAGAAAAAGAAATAAAAGATAGTTTTCCTTCTTAAGATTCATTTTGTTTCCCCAGTTCCTTCCAGTATTCACACTATTTCGGTGAACCAACTCAACCCTTGTCTCCCCACAACAGCCTGCCACATTTGCATCCCAACCCTTAAGGCCTGTCCCCAGAGCTCCTAGCTCCATCTTGCCGTACGAGGCATAGCAGTTGTCTTGAGCCACAGTGACACCATTGTAGGGCAGCAGCCAGGCTAGTTCTGTACTCAAGAAGCGCTTGATAGAGTTTATTGGTTCATAAGGTCGCCGAAGGTCCCAGAATTTGATTTTTCGGTCACTCCCCGCAGAGACTAGGAAATGACTGAAAATATGGGAAAAGATCCAATTTGAACCAATGTGGAAGAGTCAGTCTTTCCCCATCTTCACATTCCTGCCACAGATCTCCTGCTCCATACCTGTTAGCTTTGCACCACTGAAGTGTACGCACCGCCTGGTCATGGGCTAGGAAACACTGGAAGGGGTAGAGCTTTAAGGAGCCATCAGAGAGCCGTATCCGTAGCAATGGTGAAGTAGTGGGAAGGTTCCAGAAAACCACCATGCCTGAAGTAAGGATGGGATAGATACGCTTTAAAGGCAGGTTCTTGCTTCTTTGGTCTAATTTCTTTCTCTGGGTTCCTAGGACCTTTGTAGGTCCAAATTACAATTGAAAAAGAAGGTAGGGATCATAATTAACTGCTTAATACTCCCTCCATAGTATAAAGACTCAACCTGATATTTTAGTCCCAATTCTCATCAACAAAAAAGTAACAGCTTAACCTGAGATATGCAGTTGAAAGATGAGAGGCTGAGTGTACCTAGTAACCTCTACTCCATATTAAATCAAAATAAAGATATTTTTTAAAAGAACCTTTTAAGACAAGGTTTGACAAACTACAGTGCAAGAACCAAAATAGCTGCCACTTGTTTCTGTAAACAGTTTTACCGTAACAGTTGTGCCCATTTGTTTACCCAATGTCCAAAAACTGATTCCACATTATAAGGGCAAACTTGAGTGGTTCCAACAATGGCCAGATACCCACAAAGCCTAAAACTATTAGTATCTGGGTCCTTACAAAAAATGTCTGCTAACTTTGCTCTAAGACAAGGAGAACAGGCAAGGAGCCAAAAGCAAGAAGAAAACAAACAGAAACTAATTTGGCAGAACACAAACATGAAGGTACTCAAAAGTATTAACTTTGATAAATATAAAAGACAAAGAACAAAAAAAAAAAAATCTTAAAAACAATAGCCAGGAAAATATTTGTAGTTAAAATACCTTTTATACCTAAACTCAGGGAATGAAAAAAATAAAAAAATAAAAAAAATAAACTCAGGGAATGAAGCACCTGTAAACTTTTCTTGAAAAACAATGATACAGGTAAGTAATAAAAATATAGTAATTCAGTAATAGAGGGGAAAACTAAGATAAGAGGACTAGTGGAGGCCCTCATCAAATCACCTCAGGTATTAAAGATAGCAGGGCAGTATAAGGCATGCACCTTGACAATGGAAGAACAAAGCCACCACAAAGAAAAAGAGGCTGGATGTGATGGTGCATGCCTGTAACCCTGGCACTCTGGAGGCTAAGGCAGGAAGATCCTAAGTTCAGGAAGATCCTAAGTTTAGGAAGATCCTAAGTTCAACACCGGCTTGAACTACATACATAGCAAGACTCTGTCTCAAAAAAACAAAACAACAGAGAAAAACTAACCAAACAATCAAAAAGAAGATCACATGGGAGGAAAGGTAAGAGTGATAATCTCCTTATCTCCTAGCAGAAAGGCTACTGATAATGTCTAAAAATCAAACTGTTATTTTAAAGGAAAAAAAAGTAATTTCAACTGCTTAATATTATTTATCTATCACCTTGCTTTCTTTTCTTTCTTTTCTTTTTTTTTTTTTTTTTTTTGTCTTTTTGAGATAGGGTCCCGCTATGCAGTTCAGGCTGGCCTCGAACTTGCAACAATCCTCCTGCCTCAGCCTCCCGAGAGCTGGGATTGCAGGCGTGTGCCACCACGCCCAGCTTCTTTTTAATCTTTTTTGTATGTAGTTCAGGCTGACTTTGACCTCACTATGTAGCCCAAGCTGGTCTTTTTTTTTTTTTTTTTTTTTTTTTTGGTTTTTCTCCGGTACCGGGAACTGAACTTACGACCTTGCACTTGCCAGGCAGGCGCTTTGCCGCTGAGCTAAATCCCCAGCCCCAGCTAAATCCCCAGCCCCTCAAGCTGGTCTTTAACGCAAGGCAATCCTCCTGCTCCAGCCTTCTCAGTGCTAGGATTATAGACGTGACACCACACCAACTTTCTAATCTTAAAAGCTTCTTTGAGGAACTAATGTCTTTCTTTATATATGCCTAGAGAACTGTCCCAATGAACTTACATTCATCTACTCAATGTTTTTTTGAGGAGAAAAGCCCTAGTGACTTATTTCTTTCTTCTTTGTATTTTTTTACATTGTTTGAATATTTATAGTTATATATAATACCCAGTTCTGAACCAAGAAAGGAAACAATCAAAAACCAAGAATATATCAGAAGGTTCTTTTTATATAAATGTATGAACAGTTTAAAGAACAATAACTGTTTATTTTGCTTTTTACCATTATAGTATCCAGCAGCCAGGTGGTGGTGGGGCCTGGTAGGCATCCAGGCCAGGCTAAGGCACTGACCACATTCAGAGGGGTCTGAAGCTTGCATTGACCCCACCTGCAGGGTTGCCACACACTGTACCTGCAGTGACAGAAGAGATAGGACTAGGGAGAGTGTGTGAAATGAAGGCTCGAATCAGGAGTCAGCCCACAGGATGGGGCATGTTTCAGAAGCAGACGGCTCACTATGGAATTGGTAAGGTGAGAATCTAAGACAACAGAGCCTCGGTTGAGGCAGGAGCTCCCTTACCTTATAAATGGCAGGCTTCATTGCATCTGTGAAGGAAGAAGAGCAGTAGCTGATGCTTTGGATCCAAATGGCTGAGCTCCCAATCAGGCCCCCAGGCCTCAGACAAGCACTTTTCCTCATCCTTTGAAGCCGTAACTTTCCAATCTCAAACTCCAGACCCACTGCTATCCGCCTCCATCTTTTCTTCTGTTCCACCTGACGGTACTCTTCCTCCTGAAAGAATGGCTAACCCCTCCACTCTGCTCTCTCGTCCCTCTCACTCATTCCAGAACTTTCTTTGTTCTTTGTTTATCCCTCTGTTCTGCATTATCCACTTGCTCTCTTCCTGCTGGACCATTTCCACAGTCCCATGTAAACAAGTCCTAGTGGCTCCTCTACAAAGCAACAGACAAAAACCTTTAATTGTCCTTATTCACATGACCACCACTCTCATAGCTAAACTTACCAAAGGAAACATCTATATTTACTGTCTTCATTTTTTTACTTTCTAATTTCCATCTTTAACCCAATTCTCCGTCAGTGCTCAAACCTGGGT
Source organism: Chinchilla lanigera (assembly GCF_000276665.1). Lineage (NCBI taxonomy): Eukaryota > Metazoa > Chordata > Mammalia > Rodentia > Chinchillidae > Chinchilla > Chinchilla lanigera. Next base: position 9,301,441 of record NW_004955469.1, read on the forward strand.
GACTTCTGTAAATACTCAGTACTGTTGAAAAACACATAGGAGCTACTTTTCTCTGATCTCGTCGTCAGCTATAACTCTACTCAGAACCAAGAGATTACGTGTATATGTGTGGTGGTGGGATCTCAGGAGCTGAGATCAGGGAACAGGAACAAGAATATGGCAGGGGAGACAAACCCCATCTGTCAGCCTTAGCTAGGGACAGCTCTTACAGAGCCAATTAACATGGGCAAGAGGGAGAAAGGCCTGAGGAAAGAGAACAGGGAACACAGCAGAGACACAAGGTAATGTGCTGAAAGACTCCAGCTAGAACCCTGCAGAAGGAGCCCCAGCTCAATATCAAACGAAGTAAACCACCATGAGGGTTGGGGGCATCAGTAAGGTTTTGTGCTAGAGACAGCCCAGAGGAGGCACCGGGCAGGTGGATGGGCCCCGCTGAGCTCTGGCCACAGCTACTGCAGCCCTGTTCTCCCTGCTGCGCTACTCACCTGGGGGCTGCTGAGCCAGCAGGGCCTCAGGATGTGGCAGACTGAACAGCAGCACCTTTCCATCTGAGCATGCGAGAGCCAAGAGACCCAACCGGGGCAGGAGAGGAGCCTAGAGGGTGAGACCAGATCTGCACTGAGGCTTGCAGCCTTCAGAAAAACCTCTAAGGTCCTGGTCCCTGAAAATATGACACGGAGTTATTGGACAAACTCCGTCCACTCACTCTTGAAAACTCCCAGGACCTTTGTGCCAAGCCCCAGGACATCCCACAGTCAACTTAAAAGTACCTTTCGAAGGGTGCCTGGAAGTTCCCACGCTCCACTGGGGCAGAACTTGAGATCCCAGATACAGCCGTGGTCACAGGCAATCCCATAGACAAAGTGGGCCCTGTTGCCAGAACTAGAGAGAAGGCATGTGGAGACAGTGAGTAGGAAGCAGGGGTCTAAGGCTGGCAGAGCTCTGCCGCTCTTGTTGCAGCACAGGTTAAGCCTTTTCCCATCTTCCTCTCCCTCACCCACCTGCCCATGCAGTGTCCCAGCCCCACCTCACCAGCTTTCTGGCTGCAAGGTCCCAAGGCCCCAGAGCTGCAGCAGCCCAGGGCCTGAGTAGAGCTGGCTCAATGGGTGTGTCTCATTCATGTCAGGGCTGGAGAAAAGGGCCACATACTGCGAGGCTGCTGACCCCTCTGGCACTGGGCACCAGTCCAGAGCCCACAGTGGACCCCCAGTGAAGAAGGACACATCCCAGCGTTCTGGATGTGCTGTGACTGAGCTAAATCTAGAGAAAAGTCAAAGATGGACAGAAAATGAGGTTAATAAATGGGAACAAGGACAGAATCTAAGGTCCACCTGGAGCAAGTGTGACCTGGGCCTGAAAATTACAAGGGCCTGAAAATTATAAACATCCTACAGGTGAGAGCAGTGCTCAGCAACCATGTCCAGCTCCTTCCCAAAGTCTGTGGTCCAGCTCATCTTCAAAGATGAGAGGCTGTGCATTTGGATTTACTGCAGCACTCTCTCAAGGGCTGAGTGCATGTGACTTTTACTGGTTTGACCTCGAGTCTCTGTAGCTTTCCTCAGTCTGGCCAGCAGCAGAGAATATTGCTCCAGCTAGGACTCCTATCCTTAAGGCCAACCAGATCACCAGCAGGGGAAGGACAGGGCTTATCTGTCATCCCTTTCAACATCCATTTCTCTTGTGTCTGTCTCTTAGAATGGGAATATGGGATGGGTATGGTGGTGTCTGCCTGTAATCCAAGCTCTCAGGAGGCTGAGGCAGGAGGATTCCTGTGGGTTCGAGGACAGCCTGGGCTACATAGCAAGACCCTGTCTCAAAAAAAAAAAAAAAGGGAACATGGGCTCAGCTGTAATCTTTACCTATTTATTCGGTACAGTGTGCCATCCTCAGAAAGGCCTTCACGTTGTACAGAAAACAGTGGAGACTTCTCCTCCTGGGGCAGGTAGGGAGCTGCTTCACTAGGGGAAGGAAAAGGGAACAGCTTCAATTTGGAAGACATGGAGGCACCAAGATAGCGGAGTGGTAAGCAACAGAGAAAGAGCCTCTCTGAGTGCTGCCATCCAGATGCTAGACTATAGCAACCGGAGGAAGACAAGGAGGAGGAAAGTGGGTCCTCTGGACCAGGAAGGATCTGAAACATGAACTGAAGCCCAGAGAAACTTCAGTGAAGGAGGTAGCCAGTGGTGCCTTCTCCCTGCAATGGGACTCACTGTGTGAGAGGAGCGGTTCAAACCTATGGACCATGGTGACTGCTAGTGACCCCAGAGCCCTCCACGGAGGGACACACCAGTAAAGGGGAGTAGTGGACATGAAGGACTGCATTTGCTGGCAGTGCTGAGGGCTCTTGCCCCACATAAGAGAGTGATTGGCCAGGAGCCATCTTGGAGAGGGGCTGACAGAGCTCAGAACTCAGAGTGGCTGCTGGCTCCATCTAGCTCAGGCCTGCGGAACGTGTACTGGCAGCTGCAGGCCGAATTAATTTGGTCTCAGCCAGAAGGTGCAGGCTCACTGAGATTATCCACTACCCCACCAAAAAAGGCACTGCTGGCTTGCTGCAACAGACTGGCATGGAATGGGACTCTGTCTCCACATGTTTACCAGTGACAGCAGAAACAAACCTGGCAGTGCATTTTTTTTCCTTCTCCCATTTGTTTTTTGTTGTTGTGTTTTTTGTTTTTTTCTCCTTTACTGTTTGATCTTGTTTTTATGTGAGTGTGAATGTGGTTTCTAGCCTCTTTGTGGTTTGTGGTTCAGTTCTGCTCTTTGTATCTCTCCTTTCTTTCTCTCTAGTCTTCTGCACTAGTTCCCAAAGTTAGTGTGATTCCTGTTTATCCACCAGCCTTACTTCTAATCTTTTTCTTCTTCTACCTCTCTAATTTTTCGCGAACCCCTTTTAAATTTTAACCCGAGTGTAAAATTGACATATTAAGGACTTCTATACTACATATAATTTCTGGTCTGTTTTAGATTTTGTTATGTAACTACAAATCTAGTTCATATGGTTATAAAGGTGGCAAATTAATTGTTATCTCAGTTTGTCATTTTCTTCTTTTTTCGTTTGTCATTTTCTAGGTTGTGACTATTGCTACCATTATTGCTGATGGTACCACTTTAGCCAAAAGTGACATAATTGTTCTAAACAGGTATTCTTCCTAGTATTTCATCACTGAGACTGACTAAGGGTCATAAAAAATACTGTGTCACAATGCCAAAGAACCACGAGTGGGCCAAACAGGCAGCAACTTCTCATCCCTAAGAAATTCAAGACGTAGGATCTTGCAGCAGACCCCAAACTCCAGAACCAGTTACATCTAGAAGATACCTCAGAGAAGTAGTCATTTCCTAAGAGTTCTAAATACTTGCAATAAAGCAATCCACCATAGGTAATTTACAAGCATCATCCCAGGAATTAAAAAGAAAAGAAAAGAAGACACTTAAACAAGATGCAACCCCAGTCATCCAGTTTTTTTCTTAAAAAAAGAAAAGAAGACACTTAAACAAGATGCAACCCCAGTCATCCAGTTCACTAAAGGAAAACCCAGGGCACAATGAAGTGGGACAATCCAAGCACCACCCACTTGACCTCTCTGAAGTAGTAACAACAAAGCAACTGAATGAGCCTCTAGAAAAAATCAAATCAGAAAAAATTTCTCAGATAACTGCAGAGATAGTGTCTGCAATGAAAACCATGCTTAGTGACTCCAGAGCAAGATACAAACAAAAAAATAGAGGAGCTCAAGAAAATTATGGAAGCCATGAATGTTCAGCATAAGAAAGAAATAGAGGGGCTGGGGATTTAGCTCACCGGCAAAGCGCCTGCCTGGCAAGTGCAAGGTCGTGAGTTCGGTTCCCGGTACCGGAAAAAAAAAGAAAGAAAGAAATAGAACCCATGAGGGAGATTCAAGCAGATATCCAGGAGAATAAAAATTCCACTGAAAGTATTAGCAACAGATTAAGGCAACATGAGGATAGGATCTCAGATAGAGAAGACAGGCTTGGGGTTAGCAGTCATAAAAAGATTCCTTAAAAATAGCAAAGGACCATGAGAAATCAATCCAGCAGTTGCTAGAAGAGGCAAAGAAAAATAACTTAAGATGTTTATAATCAATGAAAAAAGCAGGAGACAGCACAAATGATATAAAAAAACTGGCAGAAAATTTCCTTGGTAAGGAAAAAGAATTTGACATACAGATAAGTGAGGCAACTAGAACTCCAATTAGCCATGATCTAAAAAAAAATCTATAGGCATATCATAATCAAGATTCCAGAAATTGAACACAAGAATGGAATTTTTTTTTTTTGTCTTTTTGAGACAGGGTCTTGCTATGCAGTTCAGGTTGGCCTTGAGCTCACTTTATAGCCCAGGCTGGCCTCAAACTCGTAACGGTCCTCTTGCTTCAACCTCTCAAGTGCTGGGATTACAGGCAGTGCTGGGATGTGTGCCACCATGCCCAGCTCAAGAACAGAATTCTCCCTAACAGAAGAAAAAAATCACCTATAAAGGAAAGCACATCAGAATCACAGCTGACTTCTCAGCACAAACCTTCAAGCCAAGGAGAGTTTGGGGTGAAGTATTTCAAGTTCTAAACAAAAACAACCTTCAACCCAGGTTGATGTACCTTGCAAAACTATCTTTCAAAAATGATAGAGAAATACCATGCTTCCATGAGAGAGAACACCTGAGAATATCTTTAAAAAACAAAACAAAACAAGAACATCTGAGGAAATTTATGACCACCAAACCAGTACTCAAAAATGTTTTGAAGGGCATTCTAGTAAGAGATAACAAGGACTACAACTCCATGAACCCCAACAGAAGGAATTCACCAAGCAAGGCAAACAATTAAATGGAGGGGAAAAAAGGGATGTACCAACAACAGGAAAATAACATGACAAGGATAAGTCAATACATATCAGTTGTAACTATCAATGTTTTGGGGTATTTTCTTGGTTTTGGGGTTTTTTTTTTTTTTTTGTCTTTTTGAGAGAGGGTCTCACTATGCAGTTTAGGCTGGCCTTGAACTCACTTTGTAGCCCAGGACATCCTCAAACTTACAACAATCCTCCTGCCTCAGCCTCCCCGAGTGCTGGGATTACAGGTGTGTGCCACCAGGCCCAGTGAATAAGCATCAGTGTTAATGGTCTCAGTTCACCAATCAAAAGAAACAGACTGGCAGAATGGATCAAGAAGCAAGATTCAACAATATGCTGCATACAAGAAACACATTTAATTCAAAAAGAAATTCACAGACTAAAAGTCAAATGATGGAAAACAATACTCCATGTGACAGGAACAAAGAAAAAAGCAAGGGTACCTATTCTATTTGCAGACAAAGTGAATTTCAAGCTAAGACTGAATAAGAGTGATAAAGAAGGTCACTACATCCTTGTAAAGGGAACAATCCAAGAGGAAGAGATAACAATCATAAATATATATGCAATAAATACCAGTGCACCCAACTATATAAAACAAATATTAACAGACAAGAAAAATCAAATAAGCACTAATAAAATTGTATTGCAGGATCTCAATACCCCAATGTCACATGAAGACAGATCAACTAGACAAAAAAAAAAATCAACAATGAAATATCAGAACTGAACCAAATTTTTGAACAAATAGACTTAATAGATGTCTACAGTGTTCAACCCCACAATATCAGAATACATATTCTTCTCATCTGCACACAGGACATTCTCCAAAATAGACCATATAACTGTTCATAGAACATGCTTAGGTAAATGCAAGGGAATTGAAATTATCCCATGCAATGAAATTAGAAATCAATGGCAAAAGAAACCACAAGAACTTCATAAAAACATGGAAATTAAATAGCACCCTCCTGATCAACCAACGTATCACAGATGAAATTAAAGAAGAAATTAAACAGTTTCTACAATTAAATAATAACAATACAACATACTGAAACCTATGGAACACAATGAAAGCAGTCCTAAGAGGGACATTTATAGCAGTGAATACCCGTATCAGGAGAACAGGTAAGTACAAATAAACAACTTAATGGTGAACCTCAAATTTCTAGAAAAAGAAGAGTAGCCTAAGCCAAAAACTCCTACGAGGGAGGAATTATAAACATTAGAGCAGAAATTAACATACTGGAGACTATGAAAACCATACGAAGAATCAATGAATTGAAGAGTTGGTTCTTTCAAAGATTAAATGAAATAGACAAACCCTTATCCAATCTTATCAAAAAAAAGGAAAGAAAAGACTTACGTCCAAACAATTAGGAATGAAAAGGGTGAAGTCACAACTAATTCTGCAGAAATCCAGACTATCTACGCCTACTATGAAAACTGGTATTCTAATAAGACAGAAAATGTAGAAGAAGTGGACAGATTCTTAGATACATACAAATACCAAAGCTGAAGCAAGAAGATATAAAAATCCTAAATAAACCAGCATTAATCAATGATATCAAAGATGTAATTAAAAACCTACCACAAACAAAAAGCCCAGGCCCTGACAGATTCACTGCTGAATTCTACAAGAAATTTAGAGAAGACTTAATACCACTACTTCTCAAACTGGTTAATAAAACTGAAAGGGAAGCAATTGTCCTAAATTCACTCCTGGAAGCAAGTATTACCCTGATACCAAAATCAGGAAGGACCCAATTAAAAAAGAGAACTACCGGCCAATCTTCCTAATGAACATAGATGCAAAAAGCCTCAGTAAGATACTGGCAAACAGAATGCAGCAAATCATCAAGAAGAGTATACACCATGACCACGTAGGATTTATCCCAGGGATGCAAGAATGGTTCAACATACATAAATCAATAAATGTAATATGCCATATCAACAAAGCCAAGGACAAAAATCATATAATCATCTCAATAGATGCAGAACAAGCTTTTGACAAAGTCCAGCACCCATACATGATAAAAACCCTACAGAAAATTAGAATAGATGGTCCTTATCTCAATCTGATAAAAGCCATCTATGACAAATCAACAGCCAACATCATACTAAATGGACAAAAACTGAAAGCTTTTCACTTGGGAACAAGACAAGGATGTCTACTGTCTCCAGTCTTTTTTTTTTGTTTGTTTTTGTTTTTGTTTTTGTTTTTGTTTTTTCTCCGGTACCGGGAACTGAACTCACGACCTTGCGCTTGCCAGGCAGGCGCTTTTTGCCGCTGAGCTAAATCCCCAGCCCCTACTGTCTCCAGTCTTATTCAACATAGTCCTGGAAACTTTAGCCAGAGCAATTAGACAAGAGAAAGAAGTACAAGGAATAATGACAGGAAAGGAGGAAGTTAAATTATCATTATTTGCAGATGACATGATATTCTACCTAGAAGACCCCAAAAAATCCACTAAAAAAACTGCTAGATTTAATAAGCAAATTCAGTAGCGTAGCTGGATACAAAATCAACACTTAAAAATCAATAGCCTTCCTGTACACGAATAGCAAACTCACTGAGAGAGAAATTAGGAATATAACACCTTTCACAATAACATCCAACAAAATAAAACACTTAGGAATCAATCTAACAAAGGATATTCGACCTCTACATTAAAAACTACAGTACTCTGAAAAAGGAGATTGAAGGGGGTATCAGAAAATGGAAAGATATCCCTTGCTCTTGGGTAGGAAAAACCAATATAGTGAAAATTATACAGATTTAATGCAATTCGATCAAAACTCCAATAGCATATCTCACAGAATTAGAGAAAACAATCCCAAAATTCATTTGAAACCGTTAGAGACCTAGAATAACAAAGGTGATTCTGGGGAACAAAGGCAAGGCAAAGGGGTCATCACAATCCCTGACTTGAAATTGTACTATAACGCTACTCAGATTAAAAACAGCATGATACTGGCAAAAAAACAGACCTGAAGATCAATGGAACAGATTAAAAGATGCAAAAAACTCCAGACACACTCAGCTACATTTGACACACTCAGCTACCTACATTTGACACACTCAGCTATCTTTGACAAAGGTGCCAAACACATTCAATGGAAGAAAGTCAGCCTCTTTAATAAATGGTGCTGGAGGGGCTGAGGATTTAGCTGGCAAGCACAAGGTTGTGAGTTTGATTCCTGGTACGGGAAAAAACAACAACAACAACAAAAATATGGTGCTGGAAAAACTGGTTCTGCACATGCCTAAGATTAAAATTGGACCCATACTTTTACCATGCACTAAATTTGAAATGGATCAAACATCTAAGTATTAAAACAAAAACAAGTCTGCTAGAAGACAGAATAAGTAAAACTGTTGAAGATACTGGTGTAAGCAAAGACTTTATGAATAAAACCCTGACCACACAGGAACTATCAAAAAGAATCAACAACTGGGATCCCATCTTATTAAAAAGCTTTGGTACGGCAAGAAAAACCACTAACAGAGTGAAGAGACAACTCACAGTGTGGGGAAAAAATGTTTGCCAGCTGTTCCTCAGACAAAGGATTACTATTGAGAATGTATAAACAACTCAAAAGTATCAGACCTCCCAAATTTAAAGACCCAATCCAAAAATGGGTATCTGAGATGAATACACACTTCTCAGATGAAGCAACACAAACAGCAAATAAATATATGAAAATATGTTCAACATCACTGGTCATTCAAGAAATGCAAATTAAAACAACACTGAGATTCCATCTCACCCCAGAAAGAATGGCTATTATCAAGAAATCAACCAGTAACAAATGCTGGAGGGGCTGTGGGGGAAAGAGGAACTGTTGGTGGGAGTGCAGACTGGTGCAACTGTGGAAAGCAGTGTGGATATTCCTCAAAAAACTAGGATTGAAGGTCCCATTTGACCCAGCTATTCCCCTTCTGGGTATCTACCTGGAAAAATTAAAAACACTGTACCACAGTGATATATGTGCACCTGTGTTTATAGCAGCATAATTTGTAATAGCTAGACCTTGGAAACAACCCAAATGCCCATCAACCGAGGAATGGATAAAAAGGATGTCGTCTTTTTATACAATGGAGTACTATTCAGCCATAACAAACTGGAGACTTGTATAGGTAAATGGATACAACTTGAAACCATACTCATAAGTGAAATAAACCAGACATACATGTTCAAACATCATATTGTCTCCCTAGTGTGAGAAGCTGAAAGAGTAAGTAAAATGTGAAATGTACAACTGATACTGTAAATGGGAAGAAACTATTCAAAGGGAAAGAGAAACATAGATGGGGAAAGGAGAAAAGGGAAAAGCAAATAAATAAATAAATAAATAAATAAATACATATACATACACAAGATAGACAGTTATACTACTTTTTTCTCTTAGTTCACTGAAAAGAAAGGTTTGTGCTAATACTGTTTGGACAATGAAATGCCTGTATCTGGTACTCTGAGTAAGTAATTTAAAGACAATAACAGCTAGTGTATTAACCATTGCTACCCTCCTATTATCTTGGGTTTTTTTTGACATTGGGAATTGAACTCAGGACCTTGTACTTTATTATCCTGTTTTGAAACTGCTTCATTTTTTTTTTCCTCTTTTTTTTTTTTTGGTTTTTTTCTCGGGTACCGGGAACCGAACTCACGATCTTGCGCTTGTCAGGCAGGCGCTTTTGCCACTGAGCTAAATCCCCAGCCCCTTTTTTCCTCTTTTAAAGAAATTTTTTTTGGAAGAGCTTCACCCATCCCAGGATTCCCACTACACACCCAGAGTCCTCAATTATTTTTCCATCTCCATTGCTGTCACCCCTCCTAGGCTTTAGAGATGTCACTTCAACTTACAGTTCAGATAACAAGTGCCATTTCCAGGCTAGAGGAATCCATTCTGCAAACTCCCACAATGAATGCTTTTGTTCTCGGCTGGAGAGACAGAGGAGGCATCAGTGGAGGAGCAAGATATTGTATTACTGTTATCCAATACAATTTTCTGCAAGGCTGGAAATGACCTGTAGTTTGTGCTATCCCATATGCTCGCCACTAGAGGCAAGTGGCCACTAGGCATTTGAGATGCGGTCAGTGCAAGTGAAAAATGGAACCTTCCATTTCTTTCCTTTTTTTTGGCAGTGTTGGGGATTAATCCAGGGCTGTTATTAATCCAGGGATTAATCCAAGCATGCTAGGCAAGCACTCTACCACTGAGCTATGCCCCTGTCCCCTCATTTCATTTTAATTAAAAAGTTCTGGAGCTCTTGCCTTTGGAGCAGTGGCTTTGGTAATGAATAGTATCACTATGTTCTACCCACAGTCACTTTTCTTTCTATATTGTCCTTTCATTCTTCCACCATCCCTTCCCCTCAGACTGCAGTCCCCAAGTCTCACAGGTCCTTGGTGAGATGGAGGCACTTCCAAACAGGGGCCATGATGTAATTGGGTAAGCCATTGGGAGCCACTCCCCGGCAGTGCGGCTTCTGCTTCTGAGGAAAACGTAAGAGAGAGAACATTATAAGCTGGAGAAAGTTCTAGAAGGCAGCTTTCCTTCCAAGCTTTCACCTCCTTTGCCATGACTAATCCTCCAACCACTATCCTATAAGCACCTTAAAGATCTGTGCTTCAACCACTGAAAGAGTTCTTTCATCTCTGTTGCTCTTTCTCCAGCAAACTGCATCTTCTGTTAGCCATTTTCTGTTACCTTGACATTTCCATGGTATTTGATTCACATGGCTTTTGCATACTTTTTGTTACATAGTCCAGGTTGGCCTCAGCCTCCGTAGTGCTAGCACTACAGGTATGTAGCACCATGCCCTTCCTGTCCAGTTCTTGAAACCCCTGCCCTGTGCCAACACTCACTCCCCACTCCTCCCATTCTCTTAGTATTTCTTTGCAGACTCTCCTTCCTCTGGTGGATCATGATTGGTAAAGGTATTCTTTACACTCCTGGTAACCTCATCCACACCCACAGTTTAGACTACTACTACCTTTAGACTACTAGTTTAGACTACTACGCCTGATCATCAAGTTGACATCTCCATAAACACTAACTTGGCCCAGTCTCAACTTCTCTACCAACTCTAAACCCATACTGTGTTGTGCTCAGTCAATCAGATTCTAAGGCAAAAGGAAAAATCAGTAATTACCCCCCAAAAACCAGCGATGTACATGTCTTCACTCAAAATTTTGACATTTTGGATTTGTTGTATCAATTGTGATTTTTAAAATATTGCATCAAAGTATCATTTATCAGGCCAGGTGTGGTGGTGCACACCTGTAATCCCAGCACTTGGAGGCTAGGGCAGGAGGATCGCCATGAGTTTGAGGCCAGCCTGCACTACATAGTGAGTACCAGCCTGAACTACATAGTGAGACCCTGTCTCAAAAAAAATAAACAAATCAACATAACAAAAAAATCATTTATCTTGCTTACTCAGAGTCTTGGTGCTCCCTTATGTCTTTGAGACAAGTAAGCTACTGGTCCCACATATACAATTGGTGACCAATGACCCACTGGCACCTCTAACTCAACATGTCAGGAAGGGGGCTCATCACATCCCTGCCACTACTTTACATGATGCCACCACAAAGCAGGAAACTCCTGAACAGCTTCTTCCTTTCCTTCACCTCCCAAAAGTTACATACTTTTCGATGTCCCTCCCCTCTGTGTCCTTTACTGCTTCATTTAGGACCTTGCTATCTTTCAGCTGGGTAACTGGAAGCTGTCTTCTAATTATGAACTGCAACTTGACGTATTTCCCTAATCAGTAATGTTATTTCTCTACTGAAACCCTTGTTGCACTGACCTTCTGCTGGGGATGATAAAGAGTTCTGGAAACGTTTGGTGCTGACAGTTGGCACAAATTACAGGTGCGCTATGGCCACTAATTTTTCCATTTATAAGTAGTTAAAATTGTTAGTATTTATACTTTCCCACAGTGAAATAACAAAGCCAATGCTGTTTTTGGCTCCTAGCAATTTTAGTCCTTTCATTCTTTCTGGTTTGATCTCCTCTACAACTTTATCCCAGCCCTGTGCTCCAGCTGAATCTATTTCTGGGAAATCTTTGTTCACTCGTTAAGACCCACTTCATTTACCATTCCTTTATGACTCCCAAGCAGTTAATCACGCTTTCCATTTTTTTTTTTTAAACAAGGTCTTGCTGTGTACTCCAGGCTGGCCTCAAACTTTCAGTGATCCTCCTGCCTCAGCCTCTGGAGTGCTGGAATTACTGGTGTGCGCCAGCATGCCTGGCAATCTCCATTTCTTTGTATGCCTAGATCATGTTGTTCACTCCTTTGTAGTACTTATTACATTATGAATTTGTGAAGCACAACTCTTGTTCACTTTTGTTGTTTCCTAGCAGAGAATACTCAGTTATGACTGAATAATCTAGTTTACTAAAACCTTCCCCCACAACCTCCCTAATATCTCAATTTGCTTATTTTCCTTCTTTTTTTAGTATTGAGGATTAAACCCAGGGCCTTTACACTGAGCTATATCCCAAACCTTTTAAAAAATTTCTTATTTTGAGACAGGGTCTCACTAAATCACCAAGTTGCCCAGACTGGGGTGGAACTTTTGATCCTGCTCCCAAGAAGCTGGGGTTACAGGCATGCACCACCACACCCAGCTCTTCAGTGATTTTTGAAAGTTGTTCTTTTTTTTTTAATCTGTTCTGGCCACCTCAGTTACCAAGCCAAAGCAAGACTTCTGGGCACCTGGCTGATCCCTGACAAATCTTATTTTCCCCATTCCCATTTTTAGCCTTTCAGGTTACCCCTGAAGTGGATCCTCGAGGGGTGCTTCGAGGCACTGCAGGCTCAGGGTCAGATAGGGCCTCACTTGGGGCCTCACTTTCTGCCCCATCTTCAGCCTCAACCTGGAGAACAAAGTCTTCATCCTGTATAATAGCATCCTCTTCTCCACCATGACAGGCTGCCTGCTGCGGGGTCTTCTTCAGTCTGGTGGGGCTACTCGCCTTGGGGCTCTTGGGACAGGTCACTGGAGCTGGCAGGGTTGAAGAGAGCTCTTCAGCCAGTTCCTGAAGATACACAAGGGCCCTGCGGGACAGGGCAGAATCAGAGCCATCCTCACAAACAATTAACTGAGAGCCCACTTCTCCAGACTTGGTTGATTCGGTAAAATAGCAAGGAAGAAAAGTCTGGGGGAAGTCTGTAAAAAATATAGAGTACAGGTGCAGAAAGCCTCTCAGATACAAAAGTTAGGAATAGATACCACAAAAATTGCTGTGGTGAGAGCTAAAGGATTACCCACACCCCCAGAGTACAGACACCACCCCTGCTTACCTGACACCTCCTCAGTCTTTCCATCTCTCTGACATACCCCACCCGCCATCCCTTCACCCCAACCCTCCCCACCAGGCTGTGCCCCACAATCCTTACACTTGGGCAGCCCTTCGGCGGGGTCGTTCCCCAGAAGGGGTCTCAAAGTCCTCAGGGGGCCTCTTTGAAGGTGGAGACTCTGGCTGATCTAGGCCTTTGGACAACTTCAGCAGGAGCAGATCTCCCTTGGACTTTTGACTTCGTTTCTTAGGCATGGGGGTGGATAGAGGGTTGGATTGATCTAAGAGACCAGGAACCAAAGGGGCTGATGGAGCTTTACGCTGTTGGGGCCTTTTGGGGCCTTTTCGTGTCCTACTACCTCTCTTCCGGGCAGGCTTTGAGGCCCTAGGGTTTGAAACCTTTGACATCTCTGAAGAAAGATCTGTAGAGAAGAATATGGGTCTGTGAGATGGGACCAGCGCTCAAACCTCTTTGCAAAAGACTATACTGTACCCAGGTCTGTAAGATCCTATGAGTTCAACCTGCGGCTCTCTTTCATCTTACGCTAACATGGGGAGTAAAAGGAGAAAAGAGCATGGTACATACCTTGTTGTTCCAGTCTGGAGAGGCTCTCCTGATCTGGAGGAAACCTCCTCATACCAGGAGAGTCCTCAAATCCAGGCAAAGGAGTAGGTAGTGACATCTCTATGGAGGCCTCCATACTGGTTGTTTCTGAGGGGGCCTTGACACCAAGCTGGTTTAGCACTTCTTGTCCAGGAGAGTCTACCACAGTCATGTTCCCCACGGGGCCGGCCTCCCCTAGGGCAACACAGCCGACCCCGTAGGTATCCATCAGCACCCCCCAAAATGGCTGTCCCTGCGTAAAGACACACTAGTGAGTAGAAGGCAGGAGTTCTTTGTACAGGCTCAGATTTTTCTCTTTTCCTATCTTTTCTTCCCTCACTCCACAATTAGAAACCCAAGTTCCCCCATCATTCATTTATTCATTCAAAAATAATAACCAAGCACCTTCTATGTTAGGTGCTACTCCAGAAACTGATAATGATGATTAAGACAGACAAGGTCCCTGCACTCATGGAAATTACATTCTGGTGGAGCAAACAACAAACAAGTAAACAAATAATAAGCTATCATTTATCAAATGCTTACCATGTGTCAAACACCACACTGCTTTATAAAAATTACTTAATTTAAATACATTCTCTTGTAAGAATATTATGATAAGTACATAATTCAACTCCTCTCCCTGAAAATCAATACAGTTAATTACATATACCCCCAAAATGAGAGAGAAAGCCAGGCGTGGTGGTGCATACCTAATTATCCCAGTACTTGGGAGGCTGAGGCAGAAGGATCACCTCGAGTTTAAGGTCAGCCTGGAGTACACAGTGAGGTCAATGGCAGGCTGAACTACACAGTGAGACCCTGTCTCGAAAAAGCAAATACATACATACATACAAACATACACACAAACAGAACTGTGTAATGGGGAAGTTGTGGTATGAAAAGACTGACAGCAAGCATTTGTATTAGTCACTTTTCTGTTGTTGGGACAAAATGCCTGGCATATACAACTTAAAGGAGAAAAGGTTTAGTTCAACTCATGGTTTCCATCCCTGATTAAAAAGCTCCAAGCCTCAAGGAAAAATGTCATGAAGAAAGGGTGTGGCAAAAAGCTGCTCCCTTCATGGTAGCCAAGAAACAGGGAAAAGGCAAGGAGGCTGGGGCCTGGGATCAGATTTAGTCCCCAGTGTCTCAGTCTCACCCGTTACTGACTTCCTTCACCTAACCCCACCACCTAAATATCCAATACCTCCCAAGCAAAGGTATCAAATTATGATCTCATCATAACTGGGTTAATACATTAGTCACAGAGAAGTGACCAGTCTTCATGACCCAATAACCTCTGGAAACACCCAGACACAAACCCGCAAGTGTACTTTACTAATTTTCTCAGCATTTTCCAATCCAATCAAGATTAACCATCACAATATTTACCCAGTAAAACATTAAACTGAATTTAAATAAGTATGGTAATTAGCTATAAAACAGACTCTAGCTTAAACATTTTAAAGCTGGGCGTGGTGATGCATGCCTGTAATCCCAGCATTCAGCAGGCTGAGGCAGGAGGCCAGCCTGGGCTACAAAGTGAGTTCAAGGCCAGTTTGAGCTGCATAGTGAGACCCTGTCTCAAAAAGAAAAACCAAAAACCAAAAAAAAAAAAAAAAAAAAAAAAAAAAAAAATTAAAGACTGCACAATGTAAAAATACCAATATTCATAGTAGACTAAAAACAGAGGTACCCTAATTTTGCTTCTAAGGTTGTTAAACTGAAAACATATAGGTTTATCAGAGTACACTGCTTCCAAAATACTCAGTATATCATAGGGGCCAGAAGGATAGAAGATAGATCTCTTCCTCCTTTTATTTGCGTGGGGAGGAGGGGGCAGGGGGAGGAGGGCACTATCAGAATGACTTGGCCCCTTTTCTCTACCTTTATCTCTCTCTTCAGGACTGAACCCAGAGCCTTCACAAAGAGCTAATTTCCTGGCTTGTCTTTAGTCTTTATTTTTTTGAGACAGGGTCTGGGGCCAGAGATTTAGCTCAGCCACACAGCACCTGCCTGGTAAGCGTAAGGTCCTGAGTTCGATTCCCAGAAACAACAACAAAGTCAACTGAGAAAAGGTCTCATTATGCAGTTCAGGCTGGCCTCAAACTCACAGTGATCCTTCTGCCTCAGTCTCCCTTACGAGTTCTGGGATTACAGGGGTTCAGCCCCACACCCAGCAGTTCTGTTTCTGAGACAAGGTCTCACTATATAATTTAGGCTGGCTTTGAACTCATTATGCAGCCCAGGCTGGCAAGCCTCCAGGCTCCACTCCCAGCTAAACAATCTGAGGTTATAGGTGTGGAACACCATTCCTGGCTGGAATTTCTTTTCTTTTCTTTTCTTTTTTTTTTGAGATAGGATCTCACTGTGTAGTTTGGGCTGGCCTTTAACTCACAGTGATCCTCCTGTCTCAGCCTTGTAAGTGCTGGGATTACAGGTATGAGCTACTAGGCCTGGTTGGAATTTTTCTGTTTGCTTTGTTTTTGAGACAGGATGATTATGTAGTCCAGGCTGGCCTTGAACTCACTAGATAGCCCAGGCTATCTGGAGTTTTCTCAGTGATCCCAGGACTCAGTTCTCTCAGTGCTAGGACTATAAGAATGTGCCACCATGCCCGGCTGGAATTTTTTTTTTAAAGCCACATAGTAAAAGATTAAGAATAAAGGGCTAGGTTCCATTCCTAGTTAAAAAAACAAGCAAATGGGCTGGGGATTTAGCTCAGCGGCACAGCGCCTGCCTGGCAAGCACAAGATCATGAGTTCAATTCCTGGTACCAGAAAAAAAAAAAAAAAAAGAAAGAAAGAAAAAAAAAACTAAGCAAACAAAAAAAGAGAAGAAATAAAAAAAGAAAAGAGAACCTAACAAGGGTATGAGTAAAACAAAGACACAAGCAATATTTTAAAATGTATGCTCAAGGTCCTGAGTTCAATTCCCAGTACTAAAAAATAAAATATATGTATATTGAGCCAGGCATAGTGGCTACATAGTGAGTTAAAGGTCAACCTGAACTACATAGCGAGACCCTGTCTCACAAAAAAATATATATATATATATGTATGTGTGTGTGTGTATGTATAACAATACACATCAGATAAACTCATCCATTAAAGAAAGAATACAGATTCAAATTTTTTTTTTTTTGAGACAGGGTTTCACTATGCAATTCAGGCTGGCCTTGAACTTCAAGCAGTCCTCCTGCCTCAGCCTCTTGAGTGCTGGGATTACACATGTGTGCCACAAGATTCAAATTTATTAAAAAAAATAACTATATGCTTTCTAAAAGATATTGCAAACAAAAGAACTCAAAAAGTTGTACATAAAAGAGGACCAAAAGCTGAGCATTGTGGCACATGCTTGTAATCTCAGCACTTTGGGAGGCTGAGGCAAAAGGATCACAAATTCAAATCCCACCTAGGCAACTCAGAGTCTCTGTCTCAAAATGAAAGGGGGGCAGGTGGAGTGGGGATATAGCTCAGTGGTAAGAAAGCGCCTGCCTGGTAAGCACAAGGTCCTGAGTTTGATTCCCGGTACAAAAAAAAAAAGAAAAGAAAAGAAAAGAAAAAGAGCTAAGCCAGTTCTCTGGCTCCAGATCTCAAACCATACACTGGCACAATCTGCACAAGCAAAATGCAGGCCTCCTTCCTAGCTTGCCTTTCCTCTCTTTGCTCTAAACTTAAGTCCAAATTCAAATTCTCCAAGAGAACATTTGCTTTGCAAATTCTAAATCATGTTCAAAATCTTGGAGGCCAAAAAACCAAACAAAACAAATACAAAAACAAAATCCCCTCAAACCCCACACAGAAATGAAACGTCTAGCTTTCCAGGTGCTAGCGTAGAGGTTGCTCATCCTCTCACACCCCATGGTCCTCAGGGCAGAAAGCGGAATCAGTCTTCTCAATTCTTCTCCAGTGCCACTTCAAGACCAACGGTCTTCCCTCTCCCGCAAACACCTTGCTTCTTTGAAGCTCCTAAGATTCACTAAGGGATCCCATCACTGGGTCATAATTTGCCATCATCATACTAGATTGTTCAACTACTACCACTCAATTTTTCCAGTTTCTCTCGTGTCTTTTTGGTCCAAAGTTTTAGAAAATTTCAAGCTCTAGATGAGTCCAACTGTCACTTTTTACCATGTGTGCATATCAATTGCCAGGCACTATCAACTCTATTTTCTCCCTCGTCAGCTTCCACAATTTCTCTCCTCCAATCTCCAATTCCCTGGTTCTGTGCAGATGATGTTGTTTCTGATTTCTGGACAAAATCCTAAACCACATAATGGGGATTTAGCTAAGTGGTAGAGTGCTTGCCTGGCATAGAAAAGGCCATGTGTTCAATTCCTAGTCCCAAAACAAACAAAAAAAAACCTAAGCCATTAGACAGGCAACACTTCAGTTTCTTGTCAAGTCAGTCAGTACTCTCTGCATCTGATACCCTCATTCACTTTCCTTTTTTTTTTTTTTGGTACCTAGAATCAAACTCAGGACCTGCGCTTGCCAGGCAGGCGCTGTGCTGCCAAGCTATATCCCCAGGTCGCCTTATCTACTTTCTAAGATCTGTTCCATTGTGTTCTAGCCCCATTCTCCTACCTTCTCAGGAAAACTGAGTTTATCCTTTCTTCCCATTGCCTCCTAAACTGTGTCTGTTTATGACTCTGGTCTTAACACACAATTGTCCTTCAACAAAAATTCTTCCTCTAACACCCTCCATCTCCCTCACAACTAAACTTAAAATGTGTCTGCCCTTGACATTTTCATTTCCCAGTTTTAGCCTGTTAATGCCCCTCCCCCCACCACCACCACTGCAGCTAATATCAATAATCACTAAGTCATTAATCCAATGGACACTGCTCAGCGATACTCCCAGTCTGGGGAATTGAAACCAGGGACCACTGAACCACACTCCCAGCCCTTTCTGAGACAAGGGTTTCACTCACTTGCCCAAGCTGACCTCAAGTTTATGAACTTCTTGTAACACCCTCCTGAGTAGCTGAGATTCCAGGCAAGTGAACTGCACCTGGCTCTCAGTCTCCTTTACACTGACCTCTCAGCAGCACCAACATTACCCAATACGACCCCATCTTGCCTTTTTCCCTCTTTTTTTGTGGTACCAGGAATTGAACTCAGGACCTCATATTTGCCAGGTAGGCAGGCACCATGCCACTGAGCCATATCCCTGGCCCCTTTTTTTGAGACAGGGTCCAGGCTGGCCTCAAACTCAGTGATCCTTCTGTCTCAGCCTCTGAAGTGCCAGAGTTACAGGTATGTACCATCATGCCCGGCTTCTTTACTTCATTTTGAACCAGGGTCTCTCTGTGCTGCTTGCCCAGCCTGGTCAAAATACTGGGTTTAAGCAATCTTCTTGTATCAGCCTCCAGAGAATCTAGGATTACATATTTGTGGTGGTCTTGGCTACCAGTGTCTTTTCTTGAGGGGGACTTCAAGTGTAGCAACCTTCCAGATTTTAACCCATTTTTCTGTCTTTCACAGTTGTCTCATTCACACTTGTTTGACAGCATTTTGTCACCTCTTTTGTCTTCCCAAAGCACTCAACTTAGCTTGCTTTTTAAAACCATTCATTCATTCATTCATTCATTTATTTATTTATCTGCAGGGTCTCCCTATGCAGTTCAGGGTAGCCTTGAGCCCAGGCCTACCCCAGGCTGACCGCGAACTCATGACAATCCTCCTGCTTGAGCCTCTCAAGTGCTGGGATTACAGATGTCCACACTAGGCTGCTTATTTTTTTGAGTTGCTCTTACAAACTTTTACTTATAAATGTGTAGAATAAGAATAAGAACAGCAACAAAACAAATACCTAGAATCTACCATGTTTCAACTTTAGTTTTAATAGAAACAATAACTCATACAAAAAAAATTCTTGAAACTTCTTTTTTTAACTTTTTGTTGAGACAGGGTCTCACTGTGTAGTCCAGGCTGGTCTTGCTCTCATTATGTGGCCCAGGCTGGCCACAAACTCACAGCAATCCTCTTGTCTCAGCCTCCCAAGTACTGGGATTACAGAAACCTTTAAATATATGTAACATTTACATAAAGAAAGAAGACAACTTAACTTTCCTGATACATTTGAAATGTGGGAACCAATAAAATGACTCTTGGCAAGCTCTCAAAACAATTAGAGGCAGCAGAGTAACTAGGCCTATATTAGGAGAAAAGTACACAAGATTCATTCAGTGTGCCTGTGTATATGCCTTATAGAAGACAGAACGAATACCAGTTAATACAGGAAGTCTCTCCAGAGATCAGTTAAGTAACTTTGATATGCGTCTTAAACATTTTCCATATGACTACACGTATACCGATCTTAATTGCTGTAAGGTGTTCTACAAAACTATAATTTAGACATTCCTTTTTTAATAGCCAACTGGCTTATAATACTATTGCAAATAATACTAGGCTGAATATTCTACTACAGATCTCTTCATTAATGAAAAATTATTCCATTAGAATAATCTGGAAGTGGAATTACTTTACTGGGTTGAGGGATACGCATATTTCAATTTTTTCTTTTTTTTTTTTTTTTCTGTCTTTTTGAGACAGGGTCTTGCTATGCAGTTCAAGCTGGCCTTGAGCTCACTTTGTAGCCCAGGCTGGCCTTTAACTTGCAACAATCCTCTTGCCTCAGCCTCCCAAGTGCTGGGGTTACAGGCCTGTGCCACCATACCCCGCCTTGGGCTTGCTGAACTTTTCATTCTCCTCCCTTAGCCTCCCACAGCGCTGGAACTACAGATATGAGCCACTATGCCTGATTAACTTTGTTTCTTGCTAAACTGAAGTTCTAAAATTTTATGCATTAAACTTCTCAGTCTCCTTTATGGCTTCTGTTTATTTTGTGTCTAACAAAGGCATTACTTAACCCACTGATATTTTTTCTTCTAATTACTTTTCCAGTTGTGGATTTTACAAATAGCTCTTTAGTCCACCTGAAATTTTCATGTAGAGGAGATACATACGCATACTTATTTGTGTAGCCCTTGTCTTCCTTGAAAGCTTCCTATTTTCCCTATGCGGTTCACTACTGTATCCAGAATTTGGGACACGGCAAGGGCAATAATTAACATTTAATCCTTTTTTTTTTTTTTTTTTTTGGTCGTTTTGAGACAGGGTCTTGCTATGCAGTTCAGACTGGCCTTGAGCTCACTTAGGTAGCCTAGGCTGGTCTCGAAATAGCAACGATCCTCCTGCCGCAGCCTCCCAAGTGCTGAGATTACAGGCGTGAGCCACAACGCCCGCCTTTACATTTAACCTTGATTGACTCCTCAACATATACAAAACTCCCTTTACTAACTCACTTCTCATGGAAAACAGAAGCAGTATGTGATGTAATTTCCATTTATCATTTTACAATACTAATTTTGGATACAATAAAGCAAGTCTTTTTAGCAAATTCATACTAGAGTTTTTACATCCCAACCTACCCTGTTTTTCAGTGTTCCAAGCTGCCAACCTGACCTCCTGGGCAAAGAAAAAATTAAATACCACAACACCTCAAAATAGAATTACTTTCATCTTGAAGACGGAATTACTTTAAACACACTCGTTTACGTTTTTGTTGTTGCTTTTCTTTTTGTAGTGCTGGGACTAAACCAAGAGCCTCATGCATGCCAGACAAGGATTCTACCACTAAGCCACACCTCCAGCCCAAATACACTAGTTTAATATACTGCCTCCCATTGGTGTAAATAGTGGCATGCAAGATCATCTTAGTGGTAAATAAACATTTTTACTTGTGTTTTTATTTTAACTTGCATAACAAAAATTGTAACCGATGGCTTCATTCCACGTTGGTAGAAACCACTGCACTTTAAAAATAACTAAAGAATAACTAACTCTATTAAGAGTTATTAAAAATAACTAACTCTATTAAGAAAACAGTACCGTTGATAAGAAAGGATGGCAAAAATAGCCACGCAGGCAAGGGACTGACTTAAACTTGTGTAACAATATGCCGCTGGGGCGAAGAGGCTTGATCATAGCCCACAAAGTGAGTTAACCTGGGGTGGGGCTGAAGTCGCCACCTCTGCCCCCAGCTGACGACCAACTTGCTGCTGAGTCAAAGGACTAAGCAGAGAAACACAAGTGGCCTTTAGATGCGCCAATGGGGTTACAGCGCGCGGGGCACAACCCCGAGGTTAGAAGAGCCTCCAGGAGAAAGAGGGTGGGACACAGCAGAATACATGGATCCAACCAGTTTAGACCGCCCCACCGGTCCTCCCCGGGTCCTGGCGGCAGGGGCCGCTTTCGCCAGCAGCCAGCAGGGTAGGCGAGCCTGGATTTCCCAAAGACTCGGAACTACTGTAGGATCGCCTAGTCCAAGTGACGCAAAGTAAGCAGCGCCGAGACGGGGACACCGACTTTTGAGTTATGGACACAGAGTGGGGGAAGGGGCCGAGACCCGTGGCTTACAGAGATGAAGCATGCTCCGAGGCCACACTGAGGAAGGAGGTGGGGGCATAATGGTTTCCTGCAGGAGCGCAGAGGCTGGAGGGGGAGCGCTGCCTTGCCTAGGGGGAAGAGCGGAGTCCGGACTTACTTCCCAACACCTTAGTGCTACTGCAAAAGAAGGGGAGGAGTAATCCCTGGGCCCCCCGCACACCCCGCCGCGGTACACTCACCCGCGCCAAAGTCCTTCCGGAAGTCCAAGTTCGAAGATGGCGCCGCCTGTCTGGTCGCGGTTTTATGACGAAATCGTGTAGCGGCTCCTTCTGGCCCCCACCCGCGGCACTAGGTAAACTGGAGCGGTAGGCCTGGAGTCGGGGCACGACTCCGCGTTCCTTTAGGCTCTGTGGTCCATAATGCAACGCGGCAGAGCTCCGCGCGCGGGGCGCGGGGCGCTGCGAGGCCCTCAGAGACTTGTAAGTCGGGAAAGTCGACACCTACACGTCCCGCCGGTTGTGCCTTTCCTCCTAGACTGCGAGTCCTGCGCTGTGCAGCGCCAGAAGGCCCGTGAGAGTCTTAACTGCAACCCTGTGCCGTCTTAGGCAAGATTGAGACTCGGACACCAAAAAACCCTCGCCGCCGTCGCCCCCTAAGGATGAGACCGGTTCCTGCCGCTAGTGAAACCGGAGATGGACCCGAGACTGAAAGACAATGAAAGGGACCTTGGAAATAAGAGCAGAGGAGTAGAAAAGCCAGGCCTGGGCGGGGACGCTGCGCTCTCGGCCTTCCTCAGAATCCTTGCCCCACTCATTCCTCACTGGTTGGGGGTGGCACGGGGTGAAAAGAGAGTGCAACAAGTTTCTGTCCTTTCCTGACGCATTTAAAAGCCATATAAGCTTCACAGGTTTCCACTCACCCAGTAGGAGAGTGCTGTGTATCAATACGGAAAGGAAGCAGTGGAATAAGTCAGAAAATATCGCCTATTAAATTTAAATATGCAAGAAAGCTGAGCTCCCACGCCTATAGTCCTAGCCTTTAGGGACGCTGAGGCAGGAGGATCAGTTGAGCCCGGGAGTTTGAGGCCAGCCTGGACAACATAGACACCCAGTCTTTTTCAATTTAAAAAAAAAAAAAAGAAAGAAAGGTATGGCAGAGATTACGCGAGACCTAAGAGGAAGGAGGAGGACACCTAATTCCACCATTCCTTTAGTGGCTAGTAGTATTTTGGATGGGTATCTCTCCCTCTTTTAGATGTTAGCTAGCTCCAAAACGCTTCTGTGATGGGCAGCTCTATTTTAAACATTTTACTTAGGTAATGAACAAATGTCTCTTCATTCCTGCTGTTTCAGATTAGGCTATTTTGATTTACACCATTGCAAACATCTCTTATATACATGAGTAATTGTATTTTTCATTATTTTAGTTTTTTTGAGACAGGGCCTCCCTATGTAGCTCAGGTTGGCCTCCAACTCATGATGATCCTCCTGTCTCAGCCTCCTTTTGGGGTGTGCCACCACATCCAGCGCTCAGTGCTGCTATAAATAACTATGTAAATTATTTCAAACATGTACAACTGCATGGGCAGAATAAATTCCTACAAGTGATATTGTTGGGTCAAAGTTTAGGTGCCTTTATAGCTTGACAACCCCCCCACCACATACACCTGCCACAGTGCTGGGATCAGAATCAAAGCCTTGTACATTCTGGGCACGTGCTCTGCCATTGAGCTATAATCCTCAGCCCTGAAAAGCAATCTTTTAACTGATCTATTTCTCTGCCTCTAATCTCTACCACTTATCCTTTAAGTATAAAGCTGACCCTTAATTTTGATGATTGAATGGTACTTTCAACATACGAGTTCATAGTGATTTTTTTTTTTTTTTTTTTTGTCGTTTTGAGACAAGGTCTCGCTATGCAGTTCAGGCTGGCCTTGAGCTCACTTTGTAGCCAAGGCTGGTCTCCAACTTGCAGCGATCCTCCTGCCTCTTGAGTGCTGGTATTACAGGCGTGCGCCACCACGCCTGGCTTCATAGTGATCTTTTGAAAAGCCAAAAAATTAACAACTGCTCATTGTAAACCACCAGAAGTAACTAGTGACTAATTGCCAAAAATGACAAATAAAAGGACAAAAGCAAGCATTTATCCTGCTTTTCTAGTATGAACTCTAGTTCAGAACTAACAGATGAGAGGTAGTTCTTGATAGACTAAAGAACGATACAATAATTAGCATTTTTTATCTCCTGGTGAAATTATTCAGACAACAACCACTGGTGGACGGAACCACTAAATGAAAGGTTTGGGGAAAGCTTTAAAATGCCTGGACCCAGTCATCACTGAAAATGAGACAGCCAGTCGTGGTTTGCCTCCAGGTGAGAGGGCACATAAAGCCCGGAGAACAACTTATTAAATATTGTTACCCAAAAAGTTGCCTGCAAATATAGAGCTTAGAGGGCTGAAGTCAGTGACAGTCAAGGAAAGCAAATATTCTAATCCAGAATGTGGGACATTTTGTAGTAACCATTGACCTAGTTTTTACAAGTTAATGTGAGAAAAGAAGAGGGAAAGAGACTGCCTTTTCAAGAGAGTGAACCCAGGAGAGTGAACCCAGGGCCTTATATATACTAAGCATGCATTCTACCTTTGAGCTACACCCCCACCATGCTTTTCAAGAGACATAAACTATTGTAATAAGTGGAATTGTTTGGATCTGACTCAAAGAAACCTAACTATAAAAAGCCACT
This sequence comes from Chinchilla lanigera, assembly GCF_000276665.1. NCBI lineage: Eukaryota > Metazoa > Chordata > Mammalia > Rodentia > Chinchillidae > Chinchilla > Chinchilla lanigera. Next base: position 9,326,379 of record NW_004955469.1, read on the forward strand.
TTTGAGACAAAAATTGGATTATGCTCTGGCTAATACTACGAAAGTGTAATTTTGTTTTTGGAAAGTATTATTTAGTAAGTGTGATAATGAGGGCTGCGTAGAACACTTGCCTCGCAGGCACAAGGCCTGGGCCCAGTCCCCAGCATCACAAAAACAAAGTATGATAATAGCAGTATGGTGAACTGACGTATTTCTTTTTTTGTTTTTTGGGTTTTTTTTTTGACGAACTGACGTATTTCTTAAGAGATGCATTCAAGTCTATAGATATCTATAAGAGTGAAGCAGTATGCCTGCGATTTGCTCCAAAGTAACTTCAGCAAGGAAAAAGAAGCAAATGTAGATCTTGAAAACTGTTGTATCTAAGCCAAGTATGATGGCACAAGCCTGTGATCCTGCCACTCAGGAGGCTAAGACAGGAGGATTGCTGTGAGTTTGAGGCAAGCCTGGGCTACATAGGTCAAGACCAGCTTGATTGACAAAGTGAGAACCTGCCTCAAAAAAAAAAAAAAAAAATTGTTGCATCTAATAAAAGATTGTATATATAATTTTATCTCTTTTGTAGTGCCTGAAAATTTTCAATTAATATATGCACACCCATGTTTACAGCAGCACAATCTGTAATAGCCAAATCTTGGAAACAGGCCACATGCCCATCAACGGATAAATGGATAAATAGATAAAGATGTTTTTATATACAATGGGAGTACTACTCAGCCATAAAGGGTAAACTTCAGACATTTTTAGGTAAATGGTTGTACCTTGAGACCATACTTTTAAGTGAAATAAATCATTCACACATTTAAATATCACATTATTTCTCTTGTGTGAGAAACCAAAAGCATAAATAAGGGCCAAAATGGATGACACATACTGGGAAGTACGAAGAAAATATTCAAATAGGAAGGGGAGCAAGGGAGAAGGGAAGGAAGAGAAAAGGAAAAAAAAAAATAAAAGAGGAAAAGTGGAAACAAAGCTTTTGTAAGTGGGGAGGGGAAGAAAGTGTGAAGGGAGGGGAAGGGAGCGGGGAAAAAAAAGAAAAATCAAGATACATCATGTACAGGAACAAATTCCCTATGATGAATGTGATCATTACAGCAAAACAGTACCAATAAAATTAACTTTAAGGGCTGGGGATTTAGCTCAGCAGCACAGTGCCTGCCTGGCAAGCACGACGTGAGTTCGATTCCCAGTACCGAAAAAAAAAACAAAATAAATAAATAAATAAATAAAATAAACTTTAAAAATTTACAGAAAAGAAAATCTCATTGTGATGGTCTTAAAATAGACATTTTGGGGAAAGTGATTATGTGAGAAATAAATTTGTTCTTTATAAAGAAAAAAAATTTTTTTGATAAAACATCGATGCACACAAAATGGATTACTTAACATTCTGAAATGAATCAGTGGTGAGATTCTCCCCATCTAGCCCTAACTACCTTTAGAATTTTCTTACTCTTAACATTAAGCCTGTTTTAGCCCCCTGACACTACTGACTCTGAAATTGGTCTCTCATTTTAAGGCCTATTAATGTTCAAGCCATTTTTTCTGATCTGCTTTTTTTTTCTAACTGGAAAACTACTTACCTTTCAAAGACTACTTCAATTCTTGGTTTTTTGTTTTGTTTTGTTTTTGAGACAGCCTTGCTATGTAGTTTAGGCTCAGAGATCCTCTTGCCTCAGCCTCCCTAGTGCTGGGAGTGTAGGCGTATATCACCACACCCAGCCCCAGATCTTACTTGTGAAGTCTTTACCATTCTTGCTAGACTGGTATCATTCTTAATTTGGAAGGAATTTTGCTTATAATACTAGTAGAGTGTATCTCATACTGTAGATGTTTGTCTTCCTATTCTATGATTAATACTTCTAAGGGCATGTAACATAAAAAGACCTGTAAGTTAAGTGTATGGATTCAGATTGCCTATGATCACATTCTATTCTACCTGTTGATTAGTGGTTACCCCGGGCAAGCAATTTAAGCTCTCTGTACCTCCAGTTTTCTCATCTGTAAAATCTCATTTGTTTGGTAGAGATATATTAATCTCTCTTTTGTTGTTTGTTTGAGGCAGGGTTTTGCTATGGAATGTAGGCTCACCCTGATCTTGGTATATAGCCCAGGCCTTACAATCCTGCCTCAGCCTTCCAGGTACTGGCATTACAGGGATGCACCACCACAAGCAGATGATATATAAAATCTTTCTAACTGGGTAAAAAAGAGATCAGAATAGTTTTGGACACAGAAGTACTCAGTGAATACTGACATTACTCAGAGCAGAGCTTTTATCCTTAGAGGCCTCCTCATACCTAGATCAATGTCTGCCATAAGACACTCAGAATGACTGAAGATCTGGATAGGTTTTGATCTCCATATGGACCTTCACCATGGCCCCAGAGCATTGGTGTAAAGTTATTCAGCTGAGAGTCTCCACAAAGGCCTCAGCAGCAGGTGAGGAGACGGGCTGGGGAGTATGAGCCCCTAACTTAAGTGGTGGACATGTTAAAAGATACAAAAGCAGCAGAGTTGCTAAGGGTAGGATGTATGTCATTTATTGACCCTGTATTTCCTCCTCACTGGTCACTGCTCTTGACTCGTAGGACAACAGGTACAGAACTACAAGGGATCATGCCCAGCTCTGTGATGACCAGGTCCACAAGCTCTGGAGGAGTCACATCATAGACCAGATTCAACAGCCGCAGGGATGAGTGGTTCTGCCAGTTAGCCAGGGCTACATGATCTTCCCGCTCACACCGCAGATCATCGGGGTCATCTGCAGTGGGAGGGGGACCCATTATGTTTTTTTAAAAGAAGTTAGGGTTTTAACCTCCCTCTCCCTCACAATTCTCAGCTCTCAGGAAGGTTCTCTTCTGCCTTGCTTACCTAGCTCATTAGAGACAAAGGCATCAGTCTGCACACGCTCACAGAACTTGTATGTTTCACAGCAGACCAGCACTGGCACATTATGGGCTCGAGCCACTAAGGCCAGCTGTGCTGTCCCTACCCGTGACATCACCGATCCATTGGCCAGAAGTGCATGAGCTCCCAATAGCACCTTGGAAACCTGTTTGTTTTAGACAGGAAGGAAAAATATGTCATAATGTATCAGTGTAGAATAAGGTCCCCCACTTCTGCCCAGGGGAGCAATATTAGAACAAGTAATAAATTGTTTGTTTCTTTATTTTTGGAGACAGGGTCTTACTGTATAGTCCAGGCTGGCCTCGAACTTGTGGAGATCCTCTTCCCTAGTGAAGGTATTACAAGTGCAAATCACCACGCCCGGTGACAAGTAATCTGGGGTTTTTTTTTGGTACCAGGAATCAAACTCAGGACCTTGCACTTGCCCGGCAGGCACTTGTGCTGCTGAGCTATATCCCTGGCCCGACAAGTAATAAATCTTGATGGCTGCTTTTCTTGGAAATCACCTAACCTACCAAGTATGCCATAAGAAAACTAAATTTTGAAGTTATTTTTTTTGTACCCTTTTGGTGGCTGCAAGTTTAATATACAGTTCTTGTGATAGCTAAGCTGTGCTATATAGCATGTTTTAGGTGTTTTTCCTATTAAGTAAAAACAGGGTTGTATTATCCTAATATTTTAAAATAAGTGAACTTTAAGAATATAGAAATATGTCTATGTTATTACACCCTTTCACGTCCAGTTGTGGAGTCCCTTTCCTCTGCCCTCACCTCTGGGAGCACATAAGAGGCTGCAGGAATCAGCAGGTAAGAGGCAGGGACGCCAGCATGGACCAGAGAACGTAGCATGTGCCTTCCTTCCAGCCAGGGCCGACTGTCCACCACTACCACCCGAAACCTCCGGCCCTCATTCCAAGCCTCCTGAAGAATTCGTGATACCAGAGATGAGCTACAGCGGATGGAGAGGAGACTCAGTCATAAAAGGCACTAAGTGGTGGCCTGCTCATTAACCAATGCAAAGGCATGGTCCTTTCTTCTGATCAGCCCACTCCCCAATTGGAGTCATACAATTGGGTCATACAATTGGGCCATACCATCCATACACCAGGATCACATCTCCATTACTGATCTTCTTGTAGGCAAATCGTGAAATTGCCTGAGCCGCCAGCACAATCTTCTCTTGTATGTACCGATCAATAGCTGCTCTAAGTTCTGTCTTGGCCTACATGGAGTAAGATGTTTAGAGAACAAGAAGTAGACACATTTCTTCCTCTGACTACTATGCAAGATGCTTGAATTTGTTAGCATGATGGACCTGAAGGGCACCCAAGGGTGGTACAAGTCAGAGTGCCCAACTACTTCCTTAATCCTCACCTGGGGTAGAATGGCATGTGCTGTCTTCTGGGAATTCTGAACATGCTGCTTAACACTAACCACAGTGTACGCTTCTCCCATTCCCCCTACTCACCTCCTCTTCCCGCTTGGAGCTGCTCACAGCAGTGATTTCCTTGTTAAGGAACTTGATGGCATTGTACATGCTTGCTGACAGGGGGCGACACTGAGTCAGGAAGCTACAACAACAATACTTACTGTTTGTACAGCTCCTTACAATTTAAACTAGCACATTAAAAAAAAAAAAAAAATTAAGCTGGGCATGGTGGCAGGTGCCTGTAACCTTAGCTCTCAGGAGGCCAAGGTAGGATCATCACAAGCTCAAGGCTAGCTTGGGATACATAGTGAGTTCAAGGCAGCTTGAGCTACACAGCAAGACTCTGACTCAAAGAAAAACCGAAAAAAAAAAAAAAGGAAAAAAATTTTTTTAAACACAGAGAACAGGAAAATAAAAAGAGAAAAGAACAAGAGTACCAGAAAAGGACTAGGTGAGCTAGGAAGGAATTTGTGGCTTTTCTTACCTGATATAAGGTTTTAGTTTATTCACAAGATCCCTTGAGAGTTCCTCATTGGGAGGGGTTGTGTAATCCTGAATCACCTATGGAGCACACAGACTGATCAACCAAATGCCCCTGATAAAGGTCTCTGAAAGGGGGATGGAGTTGCACTGAGGAAAGTGTTCTGAGGGTAGGAGTCATTCCCTCTTTGCCTAAGGATTGACCTTGGGTGAGAAGCTGGGGCAGTATTGGGGAGGTGGGGTGGGGCCATAAAAGAAGAACACAGGGCATACCTGCTGCAAGGCACGAAGCAGAGCAATACACCGGGCATTGGAGCCACTGACCAGGCCCTGGGAGTACTGCAGGCCGAGTCGCACCATGGCTGGGTGGATCACAGAGGATGGGATGCTGATGGGATGGCAGTGTCACATACTTTGCAAGGAAACTTGCTTACCTAGTGCTTCCCCCTCCCTCCCACAGAAAAGGAACTTCTTTTACTAGAACAGACTGCCCCATTTCCTCTAAAATTTTGCCTCAAGTTCATATTTCTTCCCAGAGAGTCCATCTCAAATTTCCAGTTGCTTTTATTTACTGAGACAAGGCCTCACAATGTAGTTCAGGCTGGCTTTCAATTCACCCTCACTAGGTAGCCCAGGATGGCCTGAAACTTGAAATAATCCTCCTGCCTCAGCCTCCCCTGATGCTGAGACTACAGGCACACACCACTATGCCCAGCTCTAGTCACTTTTAACCACTTAACAGCAACACACAGGCAGCATGTTTGTTTACATACTATTGCTCTGGCAGGTGTCATTTCAACCACTTGATTCTTATATTGGATAAATTTGATAAAATTATCATTTTTATATCTCCTGTTATCTTACAAAAAAAAATTTTTTTTGGTACCAGGAATTGAACTCAGGACCTTACGCTTGCCAGGCAGGCACTTGTGCCTCTGAGCTATATTCCCAGCCTATCTTATAAAAATTACGAAAAAATGCAATTTTTAGTCAATTTGTACTTAAATAACTGGACAGGTAATGGCTAATACTAAGTCACTACACCTCCTCAGACTTAGATGTTATGACAATTTTGTACCTCATGTACTGGGTCAAGGAGTTTTGTCTGCTGTACTGGGGTAGGTGGGAGAAGAGACTGACTTTGGATCCATAATCCTTTCGGGTAGGAACCTTAACAAAAGAAAGAATATGATCAATGGCCCAAAGTTGTGGGAGGAAGCTGGAAAACAAGTACAGAATGAGACCGCTGTGCCCCAAATACCCATCCTTCTCCAAGGTCTCACTTTGCTCTGAGCAATTTTCTTCCCTCTCTAGGCTTTTACCCAGTTCTTACCTGGTGTCGCTCTGGTTTTTTAATAAGACTCCTCAGAAGTGTGGGGTCATCAACCTGAGTTTGCTCTGAGAGACGCTTCACTCCTAAAAGATAGTAGTCACGTTTTCAAGACAGTAAGTCTCAAGAGGTGGGTAATTTGCTCCTAGGGGATAGGGAGAATCAAGAAAAATAGGACAAGCTGCGCGTGGTGGCACACGCCTATAATCCCCAGCACTCAGGAGGTGGAGGCAGGAGGATTGCTGTGAGTTCAAGATTAGCCTAGGCTACAAAGTGAGCTCAAGGCCAGCCTGAACTGTATAGCGAGACCCTGTCTCAAAAAACATCAAAGAAAAAGAAAGAAAATATAGGACAGGGGCAAGAGGTTAGGGAAGATTGAGTAGAACAAGAACTAGGGGTACAGTGGGGTTGATGGAAAAATTTTGAACTCTAGGTTCGAAAATGAAAATGGAAAGGGAAAAATTTTACTCTGGCACAAGAAACAGAGGTTTTGAAATGAAGGGAAGATATACCTGAGGGGGTTTCTCCAGCTGTGCTGGGGCAGGCCTGAGGAGGTGGCCCTCCTTGCTCCCCTTTCCTTGCCTGTTTCAGGGCCCGTTCAGCCTCCTGCTTGGCCCGACGCTCAGCACGAAGTTCAGCCTTACTCCGACCACCTGGAACTTTCTCACCAGGAGTGCCCTCCAACTGCCTGCTGGGTCCTGGCAGTTCTCTCACTAGTAGAAGGAAGAGGTGCTGAAGTTTCAGGCAGGTGCTATTTCTGCTCCAGCCAAAGCTTGACTATTGGTTTATTTAAACCACGTCACTTTTTTTCACTTGCTCAAGCCAACTTTGTCCTGCCTCTCCCACCACATCCATCCACCAGCTCCACATCCCAGCCCTTTCAAAAAGACCTCGAACCTTGACAATGGGCTGAAGTTACAGCAGAGCCAACTTCTGGTTCTGTCCCTTTTTCCTCCTTCCGTTTCTTCTTCTGCTGTTTCTTTTCCTTCCGAAGCTGCAGCTTCTCTTCTTGGGTCATCTCCCTCCCTGCTACCTGAGACAAAGGCATAGGACACTGCTCTGCCTCCAACAATTCCAAAGGTGAATCAACACTGTTGGCTTACAAGATTCCCACATGGTTAAATCCCTAATCCTTTCTAACATCCTCATGTTACCTATTACAAACTTACATCCTACAGGGATGAAAGCTTCTCTTCCAGGATCTAAGTCACATATCATTAGACTCTAAAATTTCTCGGCTTTCCTGAGAAATAAACGGAAACGGGATGGGAAATGGACTAAATGAACTGACAGAGCTTCCTGCGTAGCGTTTGATAGGCGGCTGGGGAGGGAACCTTCACTTACCCCAGGTCGAGGAGACAGCTCCGCCTTCATCCCTGATCCCGAGTCTGCATCAGAAAACAGTGCACAAAGTGAACCAGAGAGGCTCCGGGAAGCCTTAGGTGGCCTCCTGGTCACAGCTGGCTGCTGGGTCGGCATGACCACCGATTCGCCGCAGGGTGCGAAGCGACCCAAGGATCCGCGTGGGGACGCACTGCGCGGCAGGATCAAAGGACAGGCGGGGAAAGGAGAAAGGAGGGGTCACCCACCCTTCACCAGGGAAACAGTTGGTGCGAGGCGCCGGGCTGCGCCGGAGACAGTAAACCAGAGTCTGGCGTGGAGCCAGAACGCAACCCTAAGGCCCAAATGAGCTCAAGCACAAGCAGTCCGGAGCTCATCGGATCCTGTAGGACTTGGTTCGTCCAACCCTTCGCTCACCCTCACGAACAGCCACAGCCACAGCAGCCATCACTCTCCGTCCTAGGCTCCGCCCGCCGCAGTCACTGGGCAGTCCCAGTGCCTTGCTCGGAGGTCACTGGGACTACAGCGCCGCCTGGTCTGGAGGCTCCACCACATACACCCACTTCGCGCAGCATCGGGCGAACTACAACTCCCAGCGTGCTCTGGGCCCCGCCCCAACTACGGATAGCGATGAGGTTTGTCTCGCTACTTTAGACTTCCAGTCCCGAGAGTCTCTTCTCGCTCTTGACTACAGTTCCCAGCATGCCGAGGTCACCGCGCCCAGAACCGACGTTCTACCACCTTCCCACCTCGATCTCAGGCCCCCCAAAATGGCGAATGAGGCTGCGGGGACGCCCTGAACAGCGGAGGCGAACGTGCCGAGCCGCCGCGGCCCTTACAGTCCGGAACCTGAGTGGGCCTTGCCGTAGGGATCATGCACTTTTCCATTCCTGAAACCGAGTCCCGCAGCGGGGACAGCGGCGGCTCCGCCTACGTGGTGAGGAGCCGCAGGAGTTGGACGGGCCGGGGCGGGGATAACGGGCCGAAACCCTGGGAGAGGCCTCCTAGGCCCAGCTGCTATCGTTCAGGCCTGATCCTGGGCTGCCGCCTCGCTGCAGCGTATCTCATGTGTCAGATTTGTACAGAAGTCGATCCTCTAAGAGGTCCTTTGTTCGGCGGTTGCTTAGCTAGGCCGCGGCTCTAGTGGGAGTCACTGGCCGCTCGGGGAAGGAAACTACAGCACGAGCTCCCGAGTGTCCCCAGGACTGCCCCCTCTGCTTTGGGACTTGAACCTGGGAAAGACAGGCTACCTAACCCTTGAGAGATCTCGGCGTGTTTTTCGCACAGAACTGAGCCCGTCAACTTCCGGCTGGGTTTTTTCAGAGCGGTAGCTCTGACTGCCACCCTGAAATGTTTTCCTGCTTTTGTATCCTCAGGCTTATAACATTCACGTGAATGGAGTCCTGCACTGTCGGGTTCGCTACAGCCAGCTTCTGGGGCTGCACGAGCAGGTGGGACTAGCACCCCTGCCTGGAGGCAGCTTTAATCCCTTTCCTGCACATGGGCATCTATCTCCATTTTTCCTCTCATCACGTAACCCTTTAATCACGGCCACAGAGGAGGGTAGTGTTTTATCTTATCCTCTGACATTTCCGGGGAACTCCCTAAGAAGCTGAATGTCTACCACAATTACCGCTCCTTCCTGTACTCACATCCTCCTTTCTGTATTTTCCTAGCGTTGTATCTGCACTTTCACCCTTTGCCCTTGCATGGAAAAACCTAATCCTCCCAATCTGCCAAAACACATTCCTCTGCCATGTGACCTGCAACTTGAATTCTTTTCCCCGCTTATAAAAATCATTCACCAATTTCCTTGTGTGTTCTTTGGCTCAGTTCAGTATGTGTAGCTGTTCCAGTTATTGTTATGTATCTGTGATGTAATGTTTCTCTGTCTTCCTCACCAGATGGTGAACACTGTCTTTAACTCAGATGCAGTCCTGGTTCTACTGATAATTAGTTGTGCAGCGCTGAGGAAATTACCTAATTTCCTTGGGCCTCAGTATCTACAGCTGAAAAATGGATTCCTTGATCTGCAAAGTCCCTTTAAGTTCTAAGATACTTTGTGAACATACTTAACTATATGTTCAGATAAACACTCCCTATAAAGCTGTTTCCTGTGAGAGTTCAGTGAACAGTTCTGTTAAATACTTCAGGGGCTCCCTACAGGTCTTGGCCTCATACACATCCTCCCCACACTGTGGAGGGACCGCCTTGCCCACACTAAAATAAAAAGAATTTAGATATCTAAAGCAGTTCCCTTTGCCGGGCATGGTGGTGCATGCATGTAATCCCAGCACTTGGGAGGGTGAGGCAGGAGGATCACCAGTAGCTGGAGACTAGCCTGGGCTATTTAATGAGTTCAAGGCTAGCTGTAACTACATAGAGAGATCCTGTCTCAAAAAACCAAACAATTAAAAAAGGGGGGAGGCAGTTCCCTTGAGATGCTAACCCTACCAAAGTTATTGTTTCCCAGATGACAGGTAGACAAGGGAGTCCAGATGAACACTGAGTCTCGATTGCTTCCTCATTTTCTGTGTTTATTTGAAAGGTTGTATTTCTTTCTCTATGTAGCTTCGGAAGGAGTATGGGGCAAATGTGCTTCCTGCATTCCCCCCAAAGAAGCTTTTCTCTCTGACACCTGCAGAGGTAGAACAGAGGAGAGAGCAGTTAGAGAAGTACATGCAAGCTGGTGAGTGGTTGGAGGAACTTTAGAACATTTCCAGGACTATGGGGAGAGATTAAAAACAGCTGGCTCTATAGAAGGTCCTACATTAATTTCTAGATCTGGGAATCCACTTACTGACCTGTTATTTAATTAGCAAAATAAATAGTCTGAAAGGATTTGTAACTGTGTATTAGCAAAGCAATTTGAGCACTAACATCTATGAGAAATACTAGTATAACACTAAGTCTTAAAACAGTTTAGATTGGTGGGAAGAACTTAATTTGTATCTCATGTGCTTTAGATTAACATCATTGTTATTTCCCTAGTGCTATAGACTGGACTCAACTAGATGGCAGCCAAGGGTGGGGCAGGTGAAGAATTTATGCAAACAGTGAGTGAGGTGAGGCCAGCTGGGAGATGTGGCAGGCCACCATCAGCCCAGGAAATGGGGTGGGGGGGAGCCTACTAAGAGGAGGACTGGGGGAAGCCAAGAGTAACTCTTAGGTTACTAGAACGTCATTTTCTTGTCCTCGCAGTTCGGCAAGACCCATTGCTTGGGAGCAGTGAGACCTTCAATAGTTTCCTGCGTCGGGCACAGCAGGTAAGGCTTTGGGTGACAACCAGATTTAAGGGAAAGACCTGCTGGAGGACCATGTCATTTTAATGATGGTACAGAGGAAGTCCTTACTTTTTTGAGACAGTCTTACTCTGTAATTCAGACTGGCCTTGAACTCCTGTCGATCCTCCTACCTCAGCCTCCCAAGTGCTGGAATTATATGCATGTGCCACCACACCCCACTTCACCACAGCCCACTTTTCTGGCAGCGTTTTTTATGGAGTGGGGCTTTTGCTGTAACACTTAAGTAAAGGAAAGCCCAGCCTGTATTGTTTTATTTGTGGTACTGAGGATTAAATCCAGGACCTTCACACTAAGCTACCTCCCAGCCTTTTTAAATTTTGAGAGGGTCTTACTAAATCACTAAGTTGCCCAAGTTGGGCTCAAACTTGTGATCCTCCTGCCTTGGGTTCTCAGGATGCTGGAATTATTAGCATCCAACACCATGTCTAGCCCAGTCTGTATATAAGCAGTTGAGAATGAAGACACTAGAGCAGTAGTGGCAATCCTGTGGCTTGCATGCGGAAGCAGGCTGTTATGGAAGTTCTAAAAGCTCTGCCATCACTGCACTAGAAATAGAATTGGACATAAGTCAGAAATGGACCTTAGGCTGCTGTTAACAAAGGACTGCCTGCCCATCCTTGTATGCACACAGGAGACACAGCAGGTCCCCACAGAGGAGGTCTCCTTGGAAGTGCTGCTCAGCAATGGGCAGAAAGTTTTGGTCAATGTGCTAACTTCGGATCAGACTGAGGATGTCCTGGAGGTGAGGTGCTTGTTCAGCACTTCCCCTGCACCCACGTGGGGCTTGTGGGGGAATTGGCGCCAGCCAGTAGGATGAGCTGTACTTCCTGTTTCCAGGCTGTAGCTGCAAAGCTGGATCTTCCAGATGACTTGATCGGATACTTCAGTCTCTTCCTTGTTAGAGAAAAAGAGGATGGAGCCTTTTCTTGTGAGTTCCTATGGACTTTATTACTTCACTATGCCTCCCAGTAGTGAATTTCTATCTCTGTCTCCCCTTGGATTGGTACATTTCCTCAGGGTGCTTTTTTCTTCGTTTGGAGTCTCATTATATTTTCCTTTTTTTGGTTTTTTTATTTTGTTTTAACCTATAGTTGTACGGAAGTTGCAAGAGTTTGAGCTGCCTTATGTGTCTGTTACCAGTCTTCGGAGTCAAGAGTATAAGATTGTGCTAAGGAAGAGGTTAGGGCTGTGCCTGAAAGAGGGGGAGGGTGCTGGGTTGGATTATTAGACCACATTTTGAGACAGAATAATTTGAAAGAGGGGGAGTAGTGCTGGGTGTTTCTACCAGGCCTCCCAGGCTTCCTCCCGTATGTCACCATTACCCCTCATAGTTCCAGATTGCTCCTATTTTGCCCCTTTTCCATTCTACCTCTTGTCTTACCCCAGCTTAGCCCCATTACCCCTTTCCACCCCTTGGCCTCGCAGTTATTGGGACTCTGCCTATGATGACGATGTCATGGAGAACCGGGTTGGCCTGAACCTGCTTTATGCTCAGGTGAGCTTGGAGCTGCCTCAGAACCCTTGCCTTAAAGATGACACACTTCCCATTCTCCCAGGAAAACGCCTTTCATGTCCTTGTTCCCAGTTCAAGGGGAAGTTACTAGAATATTGTCAGGGCTCCCAGCACAGCCTCTACTCTCCCTACTTTGTAAGCCAGTAAGGTCAAAGTCTCACTGCAGAGGTCACTCAAATGTGCAGCTAGGGTCAGGCTAGTCAGAGCTAACTATGGACACTCCCGGAGCCACTGACAGGGAACCTCCCCCCCACCTCACCCTGCCTTCACTGTAGACTGTATCAGACATTGAGCGTGGGTGGATCCTGGTCACTAAAGAGCAGCACCGACAGCTCAAATCTCTACAAGAGAAGGTCTCCAAGAAGGAGGTGAGCCCTGCTTTGCTGTTCCCTCCAAAGGGTTGCTATCTGAGCCAACCTACTTCCCTCCTAACACACAACACGTGACCATTTTTTAGTTCCTGCGTCTGGCCCAAACTCTGCGCCACTATGGCTACCTGCGCTTTGATGCTTGTGTGGCTGACTTCCCAGAGAAGGACTGTCCTGTGGTGGTGAGTGCAGGCAACAGTGAGCTCAGCCTTCAGCTCCGCCTGCCTGGCCAGCAGCTTCGTGAAGGCTCCTTCCGGGTCACCCGCATGCGATGTTGGCGGGTCACCTCCTCTGTGAGTAGAGTTGGGGGGCCTTCTGGGGTAGAAGTCTGTCAAAGCCTTGAGCTTCAAAAGTGGGCTGCAGTGGGTCAGAAGGGAAGGCAGATAGACCAAAATGAACCCAGTCTAATTCCCTTCCTCTCCTAGGTGCCGCTGCCCAGCGGAAGTACGAATAGCCCAGGCCGGGGCCGCGGTGAGGTGCGCCTGGAACTGGCTTTTGAATACCTCATGAGCAAGGACCGGCTACAGTGGGTCACCATCACCAGCCCCCAGGTGTGAGCCCACCTTCAGGCCTCCTCTGGAGCCCCCTGGATATCCAAGTCTAGGGCTTCCAGCATTCCACGTGAGTGGGAGTGCTTGTCTGAGGGGTGCTGGGCTCTGGATGACCCTGAGCTCTTCTTGCCCTCAGGCTATCATGATGAGCATCTGCTTGCAGTCCATGGTAGATGAACTGATGGTGAAGAAATCAGGGGGCAGTATAAGGAAGGTAAGCAACAAGCAGGGATTCATCAGCTGAGTGATTGTGCTCTTCCTGACTTCTGTCTTAGGGGCCAAGCTTTTCTTCAGAAGAGGGGAAATAATGAAGATCCAAAAGGGAGTGATCCTGCTCTCATTAGTGTTTTGTGTCCATTGCTAGATGCTGCGCAGGCGCATGGGAGGTACCCTGAGACGCTCAGACAGCCAGCAAGCAGTGAAGTCTCCACCACTGCTTGTAAGTATCACCTCCAATCAGTACCCTGGCTCTCAGCTTTGCCTTGCCTCTCCAGTGAGTCTCTGACACCTCTGCTCCTCTTCCCCAGGAGTCACCTGATGCCAGCCGGGAGTCCATGGTCAAACTCTCAGTGAGTTACAGGGTGGCAAGGTTGGTGTCTGTAGAGGCCTCACAGGTGCGAGCCTTCTGACATCTACCCTGCCTGTGTTGCAGAGTAAGCTGAGTGCTGTGAGCTTGCGGGGAATTGGCAGTCCCAGCACAGATGCCAGTGCCAGTGATGTCCACGGCAATTTCGCCTTCGAGGGCATTGGAGATGAGGATCTGTAATTCCCACTGCTTGGATGTCCACCCTCTACCCCAGAGGAATTTACAGAAACTTGCCCTGTGCCTGTAGCCCCCAAGCTAGGGGGAGTCTTTTCCTTCTCTCTTCCTACCGAACCACCCCTTTTCTCCTCTTGGCCAGGGGCCACCTAACCCACCTCCCTCTCACCCTGGGCTGGCTGCACAAAGAATCACCCCCTTTTTCACAGCTGGCCCTCAATGCCAAATTAACATTTAGTATTTTGCACAAAGTCTAAGGGACCATGGGTACCTGCCTTGGGGAGGAACCACAGCTCCCCCCTGGGCTGCTTCTGGCTTCTGGGGGCCATGGGCAAGGGGATGGGCAGGTCTGTGTATGGTCTGGCCCAGTTCCCCATCATTAAACTCAGCCTGACTGCTGCCTCCCTCTGGTTCCCGCTCACTGGCCTTGCTGCCTCATCACAGTATGGTCTGCTGTGCTAAGGGGAGGCAAACTGCTTGCCATCGCCAATTGAGCATAGACATGGCTTTGTTAGTGTCTCCTTTATTATAAAGCACTGAAATAAGTTAAACAAGTAAGAGGCTGGGCAGTCCCCCAGCCACTTCATCCACAGCCCCTGGGAGCAGTGGAGGTGAATACAAGGCCCTTCTCACTGAGCTCATGAAGTGCATCAGTAAAGGCAAGGCCCCCTGGTCCATATGGGCCCCTGCCCAGGGGTTTAGGCTGGTCCATATAGCGCCTAGGTTAGTCTGTGTGGAGCCCCTGGCCAGCGGGGGAGGAAGAAGGTAGCTTCTGGTCGTCTGTATAAAATGTAGGAGGGGCAAGGCTAATCCATAGGGCCCTGGGGAAAAAGGACCTGGTTTCAAGGTGAGTCCATATGGAGAGCTCGGCTACCAGCAGCACCTAGGGCTGCTGAACCCCGAGTGTTCAAAACAGAGGGTGGGCTGTGAGTTGGGACCCAACCCTCAGAGGCAGAAAGGCCAGGCCCTCCTGCCCCACCATGGCCATGCACCTTCTGGTGGCGCTTGTAGTTGTCCCAGTGACCTGTGGTATAGGCGCAGGTAGCACAGCGAAAGGGCTTCTCGCCTGTGTGCCGCAGCATGTGGCGTTTTAGGTTCATGCTCTGGTTGCAGCTGTAGTTGCAAAGGCTACACCGAAAAGGTTTATCACCAGAGTGGATACGACCATGACGCTTGAGGTTGGCCAGGTTGCCACAGGCGTAGGGGCAGAGGGGACACTTGTAGGGCTTCTCTCCCGTGTGGACACGCTGGTGCCGTTTCAGGTTATCCAGATGAGCTGAGGCATAAGGACAGCGGGCACAGCGGAAGGGCTTCTCACCACTGTGTGTCTTCATGTGCCGGGCCAGGTGGTTAGGATAGTGTGTGGCAAAGGGGCAGAGGCTACAGGCAAAGCCTTTGTCACTGGGTCCCTGGGGTCCCCCACTGGCAACCCCCCCAGCCTCTCCTCGCATGCAGCGCCCACACATGGCAGCTCCCAGCCGACTCCCCTCACCCTCCTCCAGTTCTTGTCCACAGCCCTGACAGGTCCAAGGAAACAGCAGTTCTGGCAGTGGTTCTGATCCAGTCCCGCAAAGGCCCTCCCCTTCACCCCGCAGCTGCCCACAGTCTGGCAAGAAATTGGCACCACCTGGTGGCACGTGAAGACTCAAATCTGGAAGGAGCAGAGCATCTGTGGGAACAAAGATCTGGGCTATTGATCTAAATATCGCAAGTGCCACCCACCATGTACCATGATCATTAGTCCCTTGCTTTTTACCTTCAGGTCGCCGGGACACAGCCCCCTCCTGCTCTGTGGGACTGGGAGGCTGGGCTGGTCGTGGAGCACAGCAGCGAAAGCCACAGGTTGGGCAGGGAGGAGTGGGGGGCCCGGCATGGGTACGCTGATGCCGCCTCAGGTTGCCCAGGCTGCTGCAGGCAAAGGGGCAGTGGGGACAGCGGTAGGGCTTCTCGCCAGTGTGGGTGCGAGTATGTCGTGTCAGGTTGACGAGCTGGGCTGAGGCGTAGGGGCAGCGGCCACAGCGGAACGGCTTCTCCCCGCTGTGTGTCTGCATGTGCCGCTTCAGGTGGCTCGAGTAGTGGGACACGAAGGCGCAGAGGCGGCATGAGTACAGTAGCCGTGGGGGCAGCGGGGGCCCCCCACCCGGCCCTCCTGCCCCACAACACGGCCCCTCACCTGTCGGCCCCCCACACAGCTGGCAGGCTGGGCCTGGCCTCTCACCCCTGGCTTCCCCTGGACCCCTGGCTGGCTCCTCAACTTCACTTTCGGCGCTTGGCGCCCGGCCGCCCCCAGACTCATCGTCGCTCAGCCCGTAGGGAAGCCCAGGCCTGGCCCCAATAGAGTCTCCTGGTGACACACACACGAGAAGAAACATCAGTGAGACTCCAAACTCCTGTTTTCACATAATTGGCTGCGCTTCTTTGGCCCTACCTTTCTCCTTTTTTGTTTTTTTTTTTCTCCAGTACCGGGGATCGAACTCAGGACCTCTTGTGCCGCTGAGCTAAATCCCCAGCCCGCTTTCTTTTACTTTTGATGATTCCTTTAGTTCTCTCCCACTGAAGTTTCCCCTACAGTGACTCCACAAATTAAACATGAATTGTCCACCTCTGAGCCTGCACTAACCAAGTGACAGTAGAGTTGAGCTCTAACTAGTTGCAGGGGCTGAGTGGACTACAAATTGAAATGAATCAACAAATTCTCGGAATGAGAAAGTAGAAACACAAAAGGCACAGGGACCCCGAGACCTGTTTCTAAGGTAAAGTGTCGATTATAAAACAAAACCCATTTCAAGAGAGAACCAAATTTTGGAGGGAAGTACAAACAATGAGAGTTCTGCTTTTTGTGTGTGTGTTTTTTTTTTTCCAGAGCTGGGAACTTTGTGCATACTAGGCAAAATAGTATTACTGAAAAACATTCCTAGCTCCAATAATGTTATGCCTAAAGGCATGGGTTCTTTACATGGGTTCTCAATGACTTTGAAAAGCCTAAGTGGGTAGGCAATGTGGCAGATTAGGATAGGGCAATGCTGAGATCACAGGAGCAGGAATGAGGAAGGATACTTAAGGGCAGAAACTACAACCTCTCAATGCAAAAGGAGCTTATGCTACAGGTGACAAGGCGAGCAGACCTAAGGACTAGCCTGAATCAGTCATCGACAGAGGGATTGCTTCCCTGGACCTCTTAAAAGTACACACACGTACACACACACACACACACACACACACACACACACACACACACACACACACAAGAATGGGCTAGGGAAGGAAAGAAGGTTATAAAAAGGGCATTTAAGTTTTAATTTGCTGCTCCATGTAATTCATCCTCCCTCCTCTTTATGTCACATTGGACGAGGCCCCAGAACTTCACCTGGACAAAGTGATGGAGCTGATCTGGCCATTACGCCCTAAGTTGTGGGAGGAAATGGTGTTATGGGCACTGATACTTAACCTAACCTGCCTTCTAAAGGACTAGGGTACCCAGCGGCCACGAATTCTTAATCAAGACCCATTAAACCTACCTTCAGAGTCTCTCTCAAAGCACATGAGTTGGTCGCTGTTGCCGTCACCTTCTTCCTCCTCCTCTTCCTCTTCCTCCTCAAACTCCAGATCCTGGCCTAGTAGCAAATCACTCTCCAACACCAGGGCCCCGGGTCCTTCGTCGAGGGAGTCTTCAGCATCCACTGAAGAGGAAAGGGGGCTTGTGGACTCTCTCTCCTTAGCTGTGCCCATCATCCGGACCAGAGAGCCAGCCCTCGTGGACCGCACTTCCCGTACTCGTTGACGGTCTCTGGCTCCCTTAGTACCTCCGTGGAAAGCCAGTAATCCAAAAGACTGGCCCCATCCCTCAGGACTCCCCCTCCACCCTGACCTGAGCCCAGTCCACTGAACCCACCCCTGCCTCTCCCTCACACCCCTAACCCCTGACCTTTGACCCCCTCGCATTTCACAGGCTGCGGGTGGCTTTGCTTCCTTCGGGGCATCGTGACCGGCTCCAGCCCGACGCGCCTCCGGCCCGCGGCCACCCGGCCCCGCCCCTCCAACCTCGGCCCGCCCGGCCTTGCTCTCAGGGCACGCGGGCCGCCTCCATGTAGCGGCACAGGCCCTGGGCAGCCCCCGGCCCTGGTCCCGGCGCCCAGCTCAGGCCGCTCCCGCCGCCGCCGCCGCTTCCATTCATGGAGCCCCGTAACCCCCTCCGAAGACCAGCTGGTACCTCCGTACCCGCTTCCGCTTCCGTTGCCGCACAGCCGCACGGGACATGTAGTCCGCAGGAAGCGCAGCGGCAAGAGCGCCTGGCCATGACCAGGAAGTGATTGTGACGCACAGCGGGCCAGCCAATCGACACCGGCAGGAACCGAGCCGGCCAGCCAGGCAGGCACCTCCTTGCTTCCTCCCAGGAGGAACTAGGAAGTCAATCCTGACTCCAGGAGGCGAAGGGGCTGTGCGAGTACAGCTAGCCTGCCAGACAGCCGCTCGCTCGAGTTGCAGCCCCAGGTCCGTCCTCTACCCAGGCGCCGGTGACGCACAGACAGGGAGAAGCTCGTTAGATGCTCCCCCGTGTGGTTGATGCCGGGGCCAGGGCAACAGAAAATAAGCACACCACGGGCACGATTAGGTTTTGGCCTTTAGTCTGAAAAAGTGTTGATTGAAAGTGTACAACAGAGAGCAGGTGCAAGCGGCCGGGGGCCATGGAGCCGCCAATAAAAAAGAATGTCCTTAAATAAAGTGTTCACAGAGTAAAAACCAGAACCGCCAGTCCTTCCCTCCAACACAACAGAGCACAGGCACAGAACCGGTGATGAGCCCAAAGGAGCAAGGAGGAGGCTGGGAAGGACAGCAGAGGCTCCCAGGCTGCTGTGTGGAGGAAGAGCCCTCTTTGAAATGGGCCAAGGTAAAGCCACCCAGCTCCCCCTGCACACCTCATACCCACTGCTAAGGCTAAAGGAAAAAGACAAAACTCAGTCTTGGGTCCGGAGGGCTCAGAAAACAGTCTAGGTAGACATGAGTCTGGATGACTGCTAGTCCCGCTTCGCTTTCTTGTCGCTATTGCCATTCTCTTCAGAGCCCTCAGAGAGCACCTCCGCGAGTTTCCGTTTGCCGCTCTCTGACTGGAGTTCGGCTGTGTTTCGGGGCTTAAAGCAGATGATGATGCAGGTCATGTTGTCACACCCAGTACCATCCCCCGAAGTGTCTGGTGCCAGGCATTGATCCAGCAGCTACAAAAAGGACAGGTTAGCTCAGCCATGGGGTTTAAACACCTTGGGAACCTAGAGTCCCACAAAAGGGCTGGCACTGTTGAGACAGGGTAGTAGAGGAATAGGCAATATGAATCACAAAACAGTCCCCTCTCTAGTCAGTGAGCCATAACAATATGTCAGTGACAGAAAGGAAGGTGAAACGTTAATCGGGGTCTGGCATCTTTCGGTAATTAATGGTACTTCCACACTCTGGTCTTAAGCAAAAGTGAGAAGAGAAAACCTTGGCTGTGAAGACCAGCCACTCCTCTTTCCCCACCCCTAGACTCACCTCTTCTACAATGGATGACAATAACCGAAGTTCCCCATTTTCATCACGCTGGCTGATCTTTGACTGAATAAAGTCTACAACTTCCTGGCTGCTCATCACATTCCTGGAGTCAAAAACAACAGTCAGAATCTTCTTTAGTCTCACCAAGGCAGAGTAGAGGAGTGTGGACAGAAGTGGTCAATGTAAACACCTATAGAAATTCTCCTCAATTCTGTCTTGGCTTGGTAATCTCTACTCTGAGAAATCTGTCTAGGATCTAATCCTATAGTAGCTCTAGGCCATACAGAAACAATGCTGCAGAAAGGACATTCATTTAAGGGCTTTCCGCCAGTGCTCACCAGATGCCATCACAAGCAATGACCATGAATTCATGGTCGTCAGTGAGAGTCAGCACCTTGATGTCAGGAAGGGCTGAAATCATCTGTTCCTCAGGTGGCAGGTTCTTGTTCCTCTTGTAGAAGTGGTCTCCTTAAGGAAAAGAAGGGCTGTTTAGCAAGAAGTTTGAATACTTCCCACAGAATTGTATTTGAAACAGGTCAAGCCTCGCCATTCTTTTTTTTTTAGTTCAGGCTGGCCTTGAACTTGCACTCCTCCTGCCTCAGCCTTCTGAGTACTGGGATTATAGGTGTTTGCACCATTTCCAGCTTCAATTTCCTTTTAAAAAAAAATTTCTCCATTTTCTTTACAATAATCCAGTGGAATGGAGAAGTAGGTTCTAGTTTTCTAGTTTCAGTCCTATCATGAGGTTGCTCAACTTTAAGTCACTCACCTCCATCATCCAGAAGATACTGAGGAAAGTATCTAAACTACGTCATAAAGGAAGTTTAAGGAAAGAGATAGACGATATGAAAGTACTTTAAAAGGTATAAGGGGTAGGAAGATTCAAGTTTGCTTCTAGGTAATCTGGGACACAGAGCAAAAACGTGAAAGTCTTTTAGCCCTTACCAATAGCTCTGGAGAGGTTGAGGCCCCCGTTGACTCGTCCATCCATGGTGACCTTGCCGCCAGCATTCTTGATGCGTGCTAGCTCCACTTCATCCTCAGGTTTGTGGTCATAGGACATGTCTAAAGCTTTGCCAGCCTCAGATACCACGCAGCGAGAATCTCCTGCATTGGCTACAATCAACTGCTTTCCTCGTATGAGAGCCACCACCGCTGTTGTGCCACTGTCAGAACCAGGCTTAAGAGGAAAAAAGGAAGCACTATGGGAACTTCTGAACACAACTTCCTTCTTAGTACACTCCTGACCAGTCACTTATGCTAGAGCTTTTAACAAACACGAAGAGCATAGATTTCATCTGCTCAGAGACAGCAGTGTACTCTCTCCTCTTTCTAGATAATTCTACCCCAAAAATTTGCCGCACACATTTCCACACACCTCCTCTTTGCCTTCCATCCCTGGCACCATCATTTCTTCTTCTTCATCCTCTTCAGCCTCCTCAGTGTCATCCTCATCTTCCTCATTCTCTGCCTCCTCGCTGCTATAGCCATCCTCTTCCTCACTGCAGTCCTGCCAGGAGGAGGACCCCAGGCTGCTGACACTGGGATGACCCCTTGCCCTCCCCTCCCCCCCAACTCATCAGAACACAAATGGCCCTGACTGAACACAGGTCCTGAAAACAATGAATGATACAACCATATGATCATGAAAAGCTGGGGGAGGAGTGGGTTAGGACAAACATAACTGACTCCCTGAACTGGACTCAGCATCATTAGCAAAGTCCCAGAAAAGGCCAGGGCTGCCAGCAAAAAGTACCTTCTGGGCAACATGGCCAGAATATATGTTGTCCAGAGAAGAAAACACCCAAATATCCAAAGTAACAACATCCACCTTCTTACTCTCCCTCTTGGAGACAGACTTAGAAAAGCAAGAACTAGAACTGTTATACTATAGCCAAAGGAAGAGATAAGAGGGCTAATGGTACTTGTGATGGTGGAGATAATGCACTCAAGAAGGCTAAAGCTCAGAATACAGGGGGTCTTGGGAGAGGTGACATCAGAACAGGAGAAGGAAGAGAGCTGAAAACTAGATGGCAACCAAATAGGCCCTCTCTCCAGCTTCAGTATCTGCCTGCCCTCACAGGCCCTTACCTCACTGTCTTCCTCTTCCTCCTCCGCCTCATCTGACTCATCCTCACTGTCCTCAAAGAACTTGGACTTAGCAACTCGAGGCAGCTTGTCGGAGGCTGAAGAGCAGGAAGGCCCAGCCTCACCAGTGGGAGTGACAGGCTCACCAATTTGGCCTGTCTCAGTCCCACGTTCCAAGTTGGAGGAAAGGCCTGTGTGGGCCTTGGATGTGGGGCCATTTTCCTGTGAAGGAATTTCCCTAGATGGGTCCTCAGGTCCTGCCTCCCCATTGAGGCCCTGGGACCCTGGTTCCTCGCCTGTCCCAGCTCCAGATTTGCTGTGGGGAGGGCCCTTGTGACAGTTCTGCCCGTAGCGTGTCAGCAGCTCTTCAATAGTCATGGTAGCCTCTTCATGCAGCAATGCAGCCTCCTCATTGTCCACTGCAGGGAAGAGGCTAAATCAGAGCCCCCATGCGAGACTCCTCATGGGAATCAGTCCCTCACTACCTGGATATCCCTTGCAGCTTGAATTTCTACCTCCCCACAACCTCCCACTCCTAACACTGCTCTCATTCATCAAGTCTCTAAATCCCCTAGCTTCTTTCTTTATAGACCTGTTTTTTTTTTTTTTTTCTTTTACTCCCTTCTTAGTCAAAGAAACACTAGTAACTGGATTTCTCTTCTCACCTTTCATTTGTTATTATTAAGTTGCAATCTATTTTGGCTAAAGACCCATGAAGTCCATATCGATACTCTAGGCCTATGGTCCAGGCTTACTGACTGGCTATTGGGTCTAATGACTGGTCTGGTATTGAAACAAAAACAAAAACAAAAGTTCATAAAAATAATAGGAACCAGGAAGACCCAACACAATGACAAAAGATAATGTATATAAAAATGCTTACAGCTATGACCTAGTCACTCAACAAAGATTAATTCTTTCTCTCCTTTTCATAACCATGTGTAGTATGGGAGAACACAATACAGTTCTTTAACGTGAGCACTCTCCAGGTCCCTAGGAAGCCATCCTCTTTTAGAACTGGTAGTAAAATGCTGATTGCCTTTCAAACAGAGGATACTATACTCACCATCATCTTCATCAGCTACTTTTTCTTTTTCATCCTCATCCTCAGTGGGTCTCCCAGCAATCTGGGCCAGCTCTTTAATGACTTCTTCAGTAGTCAGTTTGGCATCTATAGCCAAAAAGGCATCTTCTAAAGCCTGAGCATAAGCAAAACAGTGTAAGGCAAGTGCAGGAAAAATTATAATGGGTACAAAATGAAATGCCTATATATATAGTCCTGGGCACAAGGATGGGATACAAATTCAAGTGTGGTCCTCCACACTAGGAGACACAGATAGGTTCAGAGACCTAGGAATAATAAAGCAAGTCTAAAAAGATCTAAGTGGGAATAAGCTTGTTTAAGCACAGAATTTTTTAAGAAGACATGTAGTAACTAAGTAGCAGCAAGGGAGCAAAAAGAAAGGAAAAGCCCAATTTTAGAAACAAGGGAAACACCACAAAGTGGAGAATGAACATTATGGAAAGACAGACCTTCTGTAGCTTGCCTTCCTTGTAGGCCTTCTGATCTTTGATGATATCAGGGAGATATTTGGCACAGTACAAGGCAACTTCCTCTCCTAGAAGAAAGATTTAGTCAACCGAGGCATTGCTTTCTACTCATACCAAATAATATAGTATTTATTTGCCATACTGTAGTAAACTCAAAGGACAGAAGGGATAAAATACCTGAAACCTACATAGGTAGGACAGGTTTGAGAATCAAGTTTGGGAAGTTCTAAGCCACAAAATGGATTTCACCATCACCTCTCTCATGAATATATATTTTGTCTTTGCTTACCTGTACATTTAGATCTTGGGGGGATGAATTCAAGGCCTAACCAATTAACCAATATAATACTCTATTGAAGAAAAAGGAATGGCAGAAAAAAGAAAAAAATGAAAAACAATACCAGGCCAAAAAAAGACATTTCTGGGTCAGAACCCTGTAAAGTAAAAGGAAAAAGGACCTCTTTTTGACCTGTGAACTCTGGAACTGGGGGTCCTAGAAAGTTACCAGTGTGATCTGCTTAAGTTACCTCCATGTCCATCGTAGACAGAAAACATGGCTGTCTCACTGTCCAGCTCAGGGATACAGTTGTGAGCATCCTAGGAAAAGAGCATAATCAGCATGACTTAAGGTCAAAGAATACCTCAGATCATATGGATTGACTTCACATCTTTTTATTACTAACTCATCCCTTGACTGACCTATGAGCCAAAAATGAGAAAGGAAAATGAGATGGAAAAAGTAGAGAAGAGAGACACAGGGAGACAAATGACAGAAGGGGGAAGGGGAGGGAAGGGGAGAGAAAAGGAAGGGAAGGGGAGGGGTAGGGAGGAGAGGGGAGGGGAGAGGACAAAGGGACAATCAGTTAACTATTACTGCAATCTAGCAACCTCAGCCTAGGAAATCTCAGCCAAGATGGCAAAATGTTTAGCTCCTCCAATCTAGATCTAACCCTTTTGGATGTGTAGGAAGCAGAATAAAGGATTTTAAAAATCATGTCCATATCCACTCTTTAAATAACCAGTAAACTTCCAGGAAGAAAATGTTAGAGACGATAGAAAAAAGATGCTCAAGAGCCTTACTAACCTGAAAAGTTTATAGGAGAAACCTAAAACAGACTAATAAGCAAAAGCACTAGAAATACTTCCTCTTCTCTCACAATTTAATTCCCTTAAATTATCCTCAATCTAGGTATGGTGGTACACACATATAATCCAAGTACTGTGGAAGGCTGAAGAAGAAGGACTGCAAGGTCGAGCCCAGCCTGGGCAATTTAGCGTCTCAGTGAGAATATCTTGAAATAAAAAATTAAAAGAAGGATATGGATATACCTCAGTGTGAAGACCCTGGATTCAATCCCCAGTACCAGGGGTAAAGGGGCTATCTTCCCAAGAGCTATTAAATTACAGTATTTAGTCCTTATTTGCTAGGACTTACAATTCTCCACACAGTTGGGCTTCCCACCTTTTTCTCCCAGATGAAAGTGAGCTATCAATTCAACTCTAATGGCAAAGCACACCTGAAGAGAAGATGGCAACAGCCTTGGCACACCCATTTTTAATGGAAGGCTGACCTTGCTCAAATCCTCGTAATAAGATTCTGCCACACCAAACTAATGTTTCAGGCTAAGCCAAAATTCAACTAAGACTGTCAAAACTAGGCAAAATTATATTGCACCTTATCCTGCTTCATCCTGAAAGCAATCCAACTTCTCTACAAACAAAAAGGATACAAGTATTTGTAGTCAGCTGTGTACTTCAGTTAATGTCATAATTCTCCTTCCCTTTCCAGCACTGAAAAATTACCATCTAAAAATTTCTAATTATATTAATAGTGAGAAAACCTGAATGCAGTTCTTTTGTCATTCCTGAAATAAGACTATATCTCAGTTCTTTTTTTTTTTTTAAATACCTTAGTTCTAAGTCTAGAAGTACGATGATTATTTTAAGATAGGGAAAGAAAGCATCAAAAAAGGGCTAGTTCTGTATTTCCCTCCATCTCGAAAAGCTAAGAAGCTGCCACAGATGGCACAGTTGCAGTTATTATAAGCTGTATAAGCTGTACTGCCTTTTAGCCTAATCTCCAGGACCTAGAAAGCACTATGGACCAAAAGTCACCTTGTACCTCTCCCAACCTTTCTACTAGCCCTGCTAGCCTCCTTCCAAGTCAAGGTTTACCTTCATGGACTTTGCTCTCTTATCAGGATACCAGCATCTTCTCACTTGTGCTTATATCTACTGCCCCCACATCCTCAGCCAATAGTTCTCAAACTTGAATGTGCCTAAGAGTTCTTCCATTCAACATGTATTTGAGAATCCATTATGTGCCAAGATGTGTCCTGGGTGCTTGGGGAGTATCAGTGAATAAAAGAAAAACCCACTCTAGTAAGGATAAACATGATAAGTAGGAAGTGTTACTGAAAAGAAGTAGAAAAAAGTAAACAGAACTAGTTTGGATTATAGAAAAGCAGTGGGTGAACTGAACTGGACATAGAATATAGTCTAGGTATGAGAATGTTAAACCCTCAAGAATCTGCATGCTTCTCAGCAGTCACTACTTAAATCATGTTAAATGTCTAATTAGTTTCAGAAAGACTATGCCACTTAGTGTTGATTTTAATCCTACTTTGTTTGTAGTCTGGCTTACTGGCAGGGAATTTTTGTCCAGTTTTATGTTTGTACACATGGAGTACTGCTTTCCTATTTAAAAAAAAAAATCCATATAATATCTCTTAAGAGATTTTGAGCATAACACTGGGTCCAGTGGACCCATCTCTCATTTTTCTACTATAAATCTGTACTTAGCAAAATAGAGCCATCTGTGCGTCTCAATACCTTTCACTGAGGGACATAGGAAGCAATCTTAGTGTTTACCCAGTTAGTATGACAAACAGCAAGGTGTGTTCACATGTACAAAAGTGGCAAATTCGATTTTTACTCATTTTATCCTGGCTAAATGGTTTTGCGTATGTTTACCCAAGCATCACAGAGGGTCAAATAGACCCGCACCACTTCAGGACTTGTTGAAAAGTTTTCTTTTGATTTTTCTGGCAAAGTAGCCCAATTCAGTACAATGACACATGAAAAAATAAATTTACAAGTTCTGGAAGAGGTCAAAAGTGAATCATCCTATTACTCACGTATGAATGATGAAGATGATCCATTAGGGTAAAATATATACTTTCATAACAAAAAAGTGGTGTGGTGTATGATGACTTCAACATTGGCCATGACAGCCAAAGTTCCTGTGACAGTGAAATGGAGCAAGAATCAACTGATACAGACACAGATACTGACACAGACATCCTAGATTCAGATGAAGAAAATAGCAATGTGAGCACATACTGACTAGCCGAAATCTTGCAAAATGGCCATGCAACCAAATGGAACAGTCTAATCTTAGAACTAGGTCCAAAAAGATAGTGGGGGTCTTGTATGGGTGAAACATATTGGACATAATGCCAGCACTTTCATTCAGTGTTGGAAATTGTAACAGATGACACGCTGTAAGATGCTGTGAAATACACAAAGGATGAAATGCAAGTAAAACATTCTGTATGCACCAACAGCCATATTCAAAAATGTACTTATTATGACACCTCACTAGCTGCAATGAAAACATTCATAGGTGTGCTGTACTTAGCAGAGATTTCTCATGGTAACCACAGGAATGTAGAAGACTTATAGAAAAGCCGGGGGTCAAAATATGGCATAAAAATTTATGCCCCTGTAGATGCAAAGACTTATTATGCATTCAACTTAGGCATTTATCCTGGAACTCAGCCATCAGGTCCTTACTCATATAGTAATAAACCAAATGATGTTGTGACTTGTTGCTCCCATCTCCGAAACTAATCAGAATGTGACATTCAAGAACTGGTTTACATTTTCTAATTGATATTACATTTGCTAACAGAGCACAAGCTGACCAGCACAGGACCTGGGTGCAAGAACAAAGCAGAAATTCCAACTGAAATGCTGTGATTTCAAAACAGAGAGTTGTATAGTACAATCACTGGATTTCAGAAACATGTAACACTGGCCTTGTATATAGCAAAGAAAAACAAACTGTTATTGCTGATGTCAACATTTCACCATGATGGAAATACTGATGAAGAAACCTTGACAAAACAGAAGCCTAAGATGGAAACTTTCTTGTTTTTGTTGTTTTTCTTTTTGAGACAGGGTCTCGCTATGCAGTTCAGGCTGACCTTGAGCTCACTTTGTAGCCCAAGCTGGTCTTGAACTCACAAGGATCCTCCTGCCTCAGCCTTCCAAGTGCTGGGATTGCAGGCATGTGCCACCACGCCTGGTCAAATTTTTTTTGGTACGGGGAATCAAACTCAGGACCTCGCGCTTGCCAGGCAGGTGCTATGCCACTGAGCTATCTCCCCAGCCTGGAAACTTTCAACAACAAAACCAAACATGGAATAGATGTTGTTGAGTTTTGCAGCAACTATGATGTCACTTGAAACACAAAGCATTGGCCAATGGCTGTTTTACTCGATCCTAAACGTGTGCATACATAGTTTGACAGTTTACAAAGAAACTAACACATACAAAATATCATGGAGCGGGTGTGGTGGCACATGCACTCAGAAAGCTGAGGCAGGAGGATCACTGTGAGTTAAAGACAAGCCTGGGCTACAAAGTGAGCTCAAGGCTAGCCTGAACTGCATAATGAAACCCTGCCTCAAAAGGACACACACACACACACACACACACACACACACAGAGTCATGCAGAAATCTTTGTAGAGGATTGGGACTGGAGCTCAGATCATTTACTGCACAGGGGAAACAAAATGTTTCTGCTCAGAGACTTACGCAAAAAAAAAAAAAAATTGTGGCACAACTGGTGAGCTGACAGGTGAAGAGGCAGGCACAGCATCACAAAGACCTACTACAACAAGAAAACAAAAAAGATGTCAACTGTACCCTACCAAAAGGATAAGAAAACAAAACATACGTGCTATCAGTATGATACCTGTGTATGGAATATATGCAGCTGTCATGTGTGAAGACTGCCTTGGGTATTGCAGTTGAAGCAAAGCTTCTTTCTGTGGTAGACTTTTTGTGTTTACATTATAGTTTACAGAGATTTTTATTTTTGATGTTATCTTTTAGGTTTTGTAAGCAAGTAAACAGCTGATGTGAAAATGTTCATTCATTACATATTTGATATTTTATTTTATTCACATCTTATTTCCCTGCTAAGTACATGTTTTACAATATAGCAGGAAGCTCCTAACAAAACAGGAAGAGAGCTGACAAGACTGCCACATAGAAAAGGAAAGCTAAGCACATGTGCAGTCAGTGTAAGTGAGATATGTGCATGGAACATGCAGTTGTCATGTGTGAAGACTGCCTTGGGCATAACAATTGAAGCAAAACTTATTTTTGTGGGAGAGTTCTATTGGTATTTTCATTATAGTTTATATGGAATTTATTTCTGATGTTATCTTTTAGGTTTTGTAAGCAAGTAAACAGCTGAAAATGTTGATGTCTATTCTAAACACAACACATATTAAGAATTTAATACTTTATTTTATTGATATTTTATGTTCCTATTAACTACACAATATATAAGCACCTCCTGACAAAACAGCAATACCAGTGAGATATCAAGTATTTCCCACCAAAAAGCCAGGAAAGCAAAACATGTGTTGTCAGTGTAAGTGATACACATGTATGGAACATGCTGTTTTCACATGTGCAGAGTGCCCTGTATATATACAGTGTGTAGTTAACAGGAACATAAAATGTTAATAAAATAAAGTATTAAATTCTTAATATATAGTGTGTGTATGAAAGAAGGGACAAGAAAAAAAATAGAAAGGAAAAATGCAAACAAAGCTTTTGTAAATAAGGAGGGGAGAAGGGGTTGAAGGGAGAGTAAGGGGATGGGGAAAAAAAGCAGCAAGATGTATCACATACAGGTACAAATTCACTATGATGAATGTTATCATTTTATATATATATATAAAATGTACCAATAAAATTAATTTTAGAAAATTTTTAAAGATTCAGTATACTACTAAAAATGTGAGAAGCTGGTATTCCATCTTTTGGCAGGAAAAGACCAGTATTCCTGTCTACACTCCTTCCTGATGGAACAAGAAGATCAACTGGCACTTCTCTGACCTACAATGCCACTCCTGAGCACACCTATTTTATTTAATTTGAAAAACACACCCCCTGCTCTTATCTTTTTTAATTCTCCATCTGTTCCCCATCACAAGAGCATGAAAATTTTTTCTCCTCTCCTGGAGTCCTAGACATCAAATCCAGGGGGTGCTCTACCACTGAGTTACATCCAGAGTCCTTTTTATTTCTGAGGTAGGGTCTCACTAAGTTGCCCAGGCGGGCCTCAAACTTGGAATCCTCCTCCCTCAGCCCCTTGTATAGCTAAGATTACAGGAATACACCACCACATCCAATAAGCATGTGATTTTTAAACAGATGTAGTAGCCCCAGTGAGTCTATGGGAAAATACTTAACCTCATTAGTAGTCAAATAAAAGAACACTAACACAGAAATATCCTTTTATGCAAAATTTGATGAAAAATGGATATTTGGTAGTATCAAAATTTCTAACATAGGTGCCCTTTAATCTAGTAATTTGACTATCAAGATTACTTTATGGAAGTAATTAGCAAGCAAACCAAATATATGTATAAGAACATGCTCATTACAACATTATTTAATTTTTTTCCATTTGTTTGTTTTTACAAGACAGGGTCTCACTATGTTGCCCAGTCTGGCCTCCCAACTCCTGGCAATCCTGCTTCAGACTCCTCAGTGCTGAAGTTACAGGTACATGCCACCATATCTAGCTTAAGAACAAACATCTAAACTTGCAGGAATCAGTTGTAAATGGTAACTCCTCAAATGGAATATATGTAGCTATTAGAAATTATAAATGTGTTAATTTAGAAATTATTTATTTCACAATATATTAAATGATAAAAAGGAAAACTTTAAAAAGTGTCTGTATGTATGTATGAGTATGGAAAATTATATATCAAACTTAATAATGGAGAGTAAGGGTGAGATCTGTATTTCTACTTTTTCAATATGCATTTTCAAATTTTTTATATATGCCCCATTGTTCCACTATGAATAACATAAAAATGAACCTATGATTTTGCCTTCAGTTACCATTCTACTGTATACAGTTGTACCTTGGTATCCAGAGGGTTGAATCCAAGCTTCCTTGTGTATACCAAAATCTGCAGGTACTCAAGTCCCTTATATGAAATGGCACAGTACTTGCGTGTAACTTCTGCAAAGCCTCCTGTGTACTTCAAATTATTACTATGTAAACAGCTTTATACTGTGTTGTTTTGGGAATAATAACAAAGTTCACATATGTTCGATACTGATACAATTTTTTTCCAATTGCGGGGGTGGGTGAGTTTTAACTTTTTGGTACTGAGGATCAAACTCAGGTTCTTTGAACACCAAGTCACATCTCAGCCCTTTAACTTTTGGGTCAGAATGTTGCTGAGTCACTAAGTTGTACAGGCTGGGCTAGAACTTGTGATCTGCCTATCTTAGCCTTTCAGAGCACTACGAATACAGGCATGTACCACCACACCTGGCTATTTTCCAAATATTTTGATCGACTGGTTGAATCTATGTATGCAGAACCTATGGCTATGGAAGGGTAACTGTACTGCACAATCTCTAGCCAGCTTCCTTGTGGTATGCCTCAATTTCTTCCTCTATAATACAGAATTACAACCTCTACCTTACCCACATAATCACAGGACTATTGTGAGGATGATGCAAAACATGTAAAAGACCTTTGTAAACTGGAATTTGCTGTACAACTAGATATCCTGCTCTGGAATTTATACCTAATTCATATTTTTCTGTTCTTTTTTCTCATACAGAAACATCCACAATAAAAATTCATCTTCTAAAAAAAAAAATCATCTTCTACCTAGAAGTCTCAGTTCTGGGAACTATTCCACATTACCCTCCCCTCCACTTCTTCATGAGGTCTTAAATCTATATTCCACTTGGTACTGCTCCACCTTCTCCAAATACTTCAATTTCTCTTTACAGCTTTGCTCACTTTTACTCCTGGCTTTCTCACTTTTACTCCTGGCTTTCTCACTGTCCCTATCTGAGCTAGAGCCAAGTATTTCAACACTGCCTCTAAGCAATCTAGAAAAACTCGAAAAACTCACCCAACTTTGTATAACCCCACCAATTGCTTTCTTTATCACTGAATCAGAACCACTAAGTACTGCTAGTCATAAAATGTATGAGATCATA
The DNA here is from genome assembly GCF_000276665.1 of Chinchilla lanigera. Taxonomy (NCBI): domain Eukaryota; kingdom Metazoa; phylum Chordata; class Mammalia; order Rodentia; family Chinchillidae; genus Chinchilla; species Chinchilla lanigera. Next base: position 9,357,809 of record NW_004955469.1, read on the forward strand.
TTGACCATACATTCTGTGTTGACTCCTAAGTATAGTCACAAACCTGTCCCATACTGTTCAAACTCTCAAGCAAATAAGCCCACCTCTTATTTACAAAGCGTAATTAAAATATGGTGAGTGGTCAGGTGTGGTGGCACACACCTGTAATCCAAGCACTGAGGAGGCTGAGGCAGGATCAACACTGGGAGTTAGAGGTCAGCCTGCACTACAAAGTGAGACCTTATCTCAAAACATAAATAAAGGCTGGGGATATATAGTTTAGTGGCAAAGTGTCTGCCTGAGATCCTGAGTTTGATTCCTAGAGAAGAGGAAAAAGAAAGAAAAGAGAAGAGAAGAGAAGAGAAGAAAAGAGAAGAGAAGAGAAAAAAGAAAGAAAGAAAAGAAAGGAAAGAAAGGAAGGAAGGAAAAGAAAGAAAAGGAAGGAAGGAAGGAAAAGAAAGAAAAGGAAGGAAGGAAGGAAGGAAAGGAAGGAAAGGAAGGAAGGAAGGAAGGAAGGAAGGAAGGAAGGAAGAAAGAAAGAAAGAAAGAAAG
>NW_004955469.1:9376567-9383411 GCF_000276665.1 Chinchilla lanigera
AAAAAAAAAAAAAAAAAAAGACAGGAAAGGTCATGCTGTAACAGAGGGCAATTAAATAAATAAACCAAAACATTATATTTACAGACCCATAGTCCTCAGCACTATCTTTTGTCTGTCTTTAAAGTATGAGCTGCCCAAATCTAATTACAGATGGTTATAGAACCATCTAGAACATGTATGTACCTGAGGGGCTGATCTGAATGGAAAGGGGGGTCTTTACAATGTATTCATTCCAAGGCAAAGGATAAAGATGTGGGATCCATTTAGTGTGATAGAAAATAACCAATTTAGGGCTGGGGATATAGCTCAATGGTACAGTGCCTGCCTGGCAAGCACAAGATCCTGAATTCGATCCCCGGCACCAAAAAGAAAAAAAAGAAAAAGAAAAAGAAAGAAAGAAAATAAACCAATTTAACCATTCAGCAGTTCCTACATTTTCACAACAATATCTCCCAATATCACTTTTTTTTTTTTTTTTTTTTTTTTTGTCTGTTTGAGACAGGGTCTCTCTATGCAGTTCAGGCTGACCTTGAGCTCACTTTGTAGCCCAGGCTAGTCTCAAACTCACAATGGTCCTCCTGCCTCAGCCTCCCAAATGCTGGGATTAGAGGCGTGCACCACTACACCTGGCACTATTAATTTATTAAAATCACTAGATTTTTTCAGATTTTATTATGGTCATTTCTTTCAAGTGGTCAAACACTGATGATAACTGACAAATACCAGTCATTTTAAAAACTTTTTTTTTTGACAGGGTCTCCCTATGCAGTTCAGGTTGGCCCTGAAATCACTATGTAGCCGAGGCTGGCCTCAAACTCTTAGCAATCCTCCTGCCTCAGCCTCCCAAGTGCTGGGATTACAGGTGTGTGCCACCCTGCCAAGCCTTTAAAACTGTTTCTGTTCTCCTTCCATTTGCTTCCCATAAGAGGAAGGAGAAGAGAGAAGGAGCTCTGAGGTAGCATGTGTGTGTGCCCATATGTGTTACCCGGCATTGACTCTAGGGCTTTTGTACTGAGCTATATCCCGAGTACCCCCACCCCATTTTTTATTTTAAGACAGGATCTCACTAATTTGCTAAGCTTCCCAGGCTGATCTGGAACCTGTGATCCTCCTGCCTGCCAGAGTATTGGGGTTAGAGGTCTGTGCCACCACACCTAGTGAGGCAGTGCTTTCCAAACATAAGAAATCGTGAGGGGCTGGGGGTTTAGGTTACTGATGGAAGACTTGCCTAGCATGTCTAACACGTGGGGCTCCATCCCCAGACCCACAGGAAAATAAAAAATAAAAGAAAGAAAGGTGAACCCCTGAGACACACATTTGTAGATCTCTAGAAGTTCAAGGGACTCCAGTCTAGGCAATATTGTTTTAAAAGTGAAATGCTCAGCTGGGAATGGTGGTGCACACTTGTAATTCCAGCACTCCGGAGACTGAGGCAGGAGGATCACTGTGAGTTGGAGGCCAACTTGTGGAGTTAAAGGCCAGTGTGAACTATGTAGTGAGGCTCTGTCTCTAAAAATGAACAAAAAACTAAATACTGTAATTTTACATTATGTGATGACACCAATTCATTTATAAATGTAAATCTAAACTCAGAATTATTCAGAAATAAAGTGGGCAGACATGGTGGTACATGCCTGTAATCCTAGCATTTGGGAGGCTGAGGCAGGAGAATTGCCACAAGTTCAAGGCCACCCTGTGCTACATAGTGAGTTCAAGGATAGCGTGGCCTACAAGATGAGATTTTGTCTCAAAACTAAACTAAACTAAACTAAAATAAGATAGTGTTAGTCCACATGATCTGAAACATGTTGTTATACATACACACACACACACATATGGAGAGGAGGAGAGAGGGAGAATAATAAAAATTAAAATGTAACAGTTTTTAAATTGTCATAAAGGATTGAGGGTACTTGAGAAATACAAGACCCTGAGACGGCAACAGACCACAAATGCAGAAATGTATAAGATGGCAGCTGAGGATAGAGTAAAAACATGGTGTGAAGTCAAGAGTTAGGTTTTTCCAGGCTTTTCTTGGGATTTCAATTCTGGATTTGACTCCTCTTTCATATATGTCTTTCACACCTGACGACATTAGGCTATTCATTGAGTAGCTCTGGAAGTTCAGTAGTGCTATTAAGCAATGCCAGGGACTGAAATCAGGGCCTTGAACATACTAAGCCACAAGCCAGCCCGCAGCAGTGTTTTTATTTTCTCAATGCCTTTTCCTCAAGGAAATTGCAGTTTTGATGCTCTATTCCTTCCTCATGTGATTAAAGTGAAAGATCGATCCAGGGACAAAAATAATCACAGGGACAAGATTTAAAAGTAAAAACATACACATATTTTGAAGTTACTAAAAAAAGTATGTGTGTGTGGGTCCATTTCTGAGGTTCTAGGCTAGTCTAACTTCCCCTATTTTGTAAACAAAAATTTTAAAAGACTTTATTAAGACATTTCCACATCTTCAAAAACTACTTTCAGCGGAGACTGCCCCTCCCAGCCCCCGCCAATTCCTTAGGCCTTAGTGATAGCACAGCCTGCTCATGATATACAAATTGACCAATCCAGAGCCAGTGTTCCACTATCTGTCTTTCACACTGTAGAAGGCAATGTTCCTCTTCTCTAATCACATCTGGCAATTAGGGATCTCCCTCAAATTTAGAGCCAATCCTATAAGCTCTTTGACCTGCCCTGCCTTTCTCTTAGAAGCATGGGAAGGCTCTGGTCCATGTTCGCACTTTGCCATGCTCCTCCCATCTAACCAAAATGTGGTGCATCCTCTGTGGGCTTGCCTAGGAGCATCTCCTCCATAGGACCTGTAAGTGTAAAAGACTAAGTTTCCTTGTTGCCTGTGTCTCCTCTTGTGGCTGCATGTGACTATCACCTAAAAGAACACAGAGCAAGGTGAGCAGGGGATATAGCTCAGTGGCACAGCACCTGCCTGGCAAGCGCAAGGTCCTGAATTCGATTCCTAGTACACACACAAAAAACCCCACAGAGCAGATGCTCCAAAAATGAAACTTTTAAGTAAGAGAAATGTTATATTTTACAATTGCATTTTTTAAATTTCTTTTTTGTTTTGTTTTGTTCTGTTTTGATGTAGCCCAGTCTATTCTCAAACTCAAAATCTTCCTGCCTCAGCCTCCCAAGTGCTGAGATTGCAGATGTATACCACTGTGCCCACCGCATATTAATATTTCTAGAAGATGAGATATCAATTATCTTGAGAAGTCTGCCTTTCCTAATGGAAATCACTAGAATGGACCCTGTGCACATACACACCTTTAACCTAAAGCAGTGGGGGCAAACCTATGGCTCAAGTGTTATTTGATTTTCTTTTAAAAAGATGTTAATGTATGAGTTGTTCTTTCTAAACTAAAACCTCAGTATTCCAATTTAATTGCTATGTTAGCACTTTGTGATAAATAAGCAGGTTTGGGGTACAGTTTGAGCACTCACCTCTAAAAGGTTCAACATCACTGTCTTAAATAAAATCATGATATGATCCTTAACCACAATTCAGATGTGTTAGCCTAATACACTGGAATTCATCTATTTATTAGTAATATACTGTGTATCTAAGGCAGGATTATGCCCTCAGAGGGAGAAGCCTTTTTTTCCTCCCAAAAAAGAATATAGCCTGAAATGTTTCTTAAAATTATGTGTTCTTCAGTGATCTATGTGTGTTTTTATCCTAGTGTTTTCTCATAGGAGGTCACAAAATTGGGACCACCCTAAGGAAGGTGCCAATATAGTCAGCACACTTCACACAGGAAGACAGACTGGCCAGAACTTCAGGTAGGTCACAGGTGGCATTAGGTGAGCCCAATTATCTGACCTGGAAAGAGTCCACGGCTTCTGCAACCGGAGGAGTTGAGTGGAGGGGAGCATTTTGCCTAAGGAAAAGGCTTGTGACTCCATCAGACATTCTATTTTATTTTATTTATTTATTTATTTATTTATTTTTATTTTAAAGAATAAAAGAAGGATAACATAATAATAAGGGGGACTTAGCAAATTACAGACAAAATGGTAGGAAATTATCAATGGTTATCGTTTTACATATTATTATCTACAAAATAGTTTCTCAGGAAAACAAATAGACAAATAATAGTGAGTTAGAGACAAAAGAGGTAGGAGATTATCAATAGTTGTTGTACTCTACTTAGGTATCTTCAAAGTGGCTTCTAAAGAATATAAATAGAACTATACATGAGTGACCTATTGAATAATCATTAACTATTCTCAATGGTTGTTGTAGGAAACACATAATAATAAACATGCATCCATTTATGAAATAGGATAGGAACAATACAAACATTACAGAGTTATGGATAGATTAGTAGGAAAATATCAATGGCTGCTGTAATACGTGGTGGTATCTTCAAAGTGGTTTCTCAGGAAGACAGAGATATGCAAGAAGGATCTAATAAGTAGTTACAGCCTAAGGGTTGTCAAAAATAGCATATTACCTCCTCACCAGTGACTCCTTTCACTGAGGTATGATGGCTGGAAGGAAGGCCAGGATTGAAAAGAAGGACCAAGAGACTTGCACCTGTGACTAGCAACAGGCTGTTTTCTTGTTCCTCCATAGCCATGATTACCCAGGGCTCCTCGATGGAGATGACGGTCTGGCCAGAGGGAGAAGGCAGACCATGCCCTAAGCATCAGACATTCTAGAATGGAAATGAGCAGGCCTTGGATGGAAAAAGAAAGGAAGGACCTTTCAGACCCCTGCCTGTTCCTGGCACTAGGCTTCCAAGGTGGGGCCCACTCTGGAGCTCTCTGGTGGGGAGTACAGGGTGGGTCAGCTCTGCTTTCTCAGAAATCTGAAGAATAGCTACTTCCAGTGGCAGGTGGGAGGTACACTTTGCTTTTCATGCCTGTGGCCTCTGTGTCATGTTAAACTGAACAGGCTGGACTGAGCCGAGCTTTGGGGAATAAAGGGAGAAGGCGAGGGCTGAGCGATAGGGCACATGCTTAGCATATACAAGGCCCTGAGTTCAGTCACCACAAACAAAAACTAAAATAAAAATTAAAACTGAGAGAAGAAAAAAAAAAAGAGAGAGAGAGAAGACCTGTGTCCAGGGGGTGAGGCTATGTGCAGAACCTGGAAGATGTGGTAGCAAAACCCAGGAGCAGTGGTAATCCACAGCAAGGACAGCTAGCAAAAATGAGAGTAATTTCCAGGGAGATCTGTGGTGGGAAGATCCCTAACCATTCCTTGGGGAGTCCCCAAAACCCCTGAGTAAGAAAATTCCTTTGCCAGGTATGCCACTGACAGTCCAGGGCAAAGACTGAGTCTGACAGGTTGGCCAAAGACAACCACAGTGTGTCACTTAAAAAAGTCCTGCTGGTTCTTTACACCATCACTAGGGCAAAAAGTGAAATAAGTCAGTTAAAACTGACTATGTCAAAGTAACACGTGACCTCACAAACCAATAGCTTGGCTCTACATTTTGCTAGGGACTAAACAAAAGCAGTAATAAGAAAACTCCCAGCCAGAATCCTGCCACCCTACCTGCCAAAAGGGCTTCCTGTCCACTGCTAGGGATGTTTGTCTCCCAGCATCTGTCAGTGACGTCTGACTGGCATTTACTCCCTGCCTTACTGGGTCACTATTCAGGGTATCTTATACAACATGCAGTGGACTTTAAGGAAATCCTATTGGAAAGTGTGTTTTTTAGTAAATAAGATTAATGTCTTAAGTTTTTTCTTTGCAGTATGGGGATTGAACCCAGGGTCTTCTCACTGAACTATATCCCCAGCCCTTTTTATTTTTTAGAGACAGGCCTCTTTTTTTTTTTTTTTCGGGTACCAGGGATCGAACTCACGACCTTGCACTTGCCAGGCAGGCACTGTGCCACTGAGCTAAATCCCCAGCCCCGATACAGGGTCTCTTTAAGTCACTAAATTGCCCAGGCTGTGCTCAAACTTGTGATCCTCCTGCCCCAGCCTCCCAGAGTGCTGGATTACAGGCATATGCCACCACTCCCAGGTTAATATTATTTGGACTACTCATATATTTGGGTTTGTCTCTGCTTTCTTATTTGTATTTTCTCCTTGCCATTCTTACCCTTTGTATCCTTTTTCTCCCCTCTCATTTCCTGCCTAATGTTGGATTGATAGTTTCCTACTTCCCTATTTCTTTTTCTCTGCTGGCTAGAAGCTTTAGATTGTTTCTATATTTTAGTGATTTTCCTTACAGTTTTAACATTCATACTCACTATAACTATTATAAAATCTAGAGTTATTCAGTATTTCTAACTTCATTTAAAAAAAAATCTCAGCCAGGTGTGGTGGCACACGCCCATAATCCCAGCACTCTGGAGGCTGAGGCAGGAGGATCGCTGCGAGTTTCAGACCAGCCTGGGCTACAAAGTGAGCTCAAGGCCAGCCTGAACTGCATAGCGAGACCTTGTCTCAAAAAGACAAAAAAAAAAGACAAAAGAAAAATCTTAGCAAGATCTACCTCCGTGATTGATATTTATCTAAAGTTATAGTTTCAATTTGTTCCAAAAATTTTTTTACTTGAAAAAAAATTCTCACTGGGCACAGTAGCACATGCCTAAATCCCCACACCCTGGAGACCGAGGCAAAAAGAATGAGTTTGAGGCCAGCCTGGGCTACATAGTGAGTTCAAGGCCAGATGGAAGTGCATAGTGAGACCTTTATTGTCATTAAAAATAAATCTACCGTGAAACTTACCATTTTAACCTTCTTTTTTTTTTTTTTTTTTTTGAGATAGGTTTTTCTCCGGTACCGGGAACCGAACTCACGACCTTGCGCTTGCCAGGCAGGCGCTTTTGCAGCTGAGCTATATCCCGGGCCCCAAGTTTAA
>NW_004955469.1:9383511-9388513 GCF_000276665.1 Chinchilla lanigera
TCTTGAATTCGCACCGATCTCCTGCCTCAGCCTCCCCAGTGCTGGACCATTTTAACCATTTTTAAATGCACAGTTCAGTAGCATTAGGTGCATTCACCTTACGGCATTACTACCACCATCCTGCATTTCCCTGCATTTCATTTTGTAAGACCGAAAACGTGTACTCATTAAACAGTAATTCTTCATTTCCTATTCCTGCAAACAACTATACTGTATTTGGGGGGGGAGTGGGTGTTGCCGAATCTAACACACACACACACACACACACACACACACATAACATACATCCACACACATGCCAATGTGTGCACTCATGTTTTGTTTATCCATACATTTTTTGAAGGTCCTTTGGATTATTTTTACTTTTCATGCTGCTGTGAACTTTGGCGCACAAATATCTGTTTGAGTCCTTGATTTCAGTTGTTGTGGGTATATAGCTAGAGTGGAATTACCTAGTTCACAGATAATTCTATATTTAATATTTTGAAGAACTCAGCCTTTGTTTTTTTTGGTGTGGTGCTTGGGATCTAACTAAGGACCTTGCACACTAGGCAAGTAATCTTTCACTGAGAAACACTCCAGCCCTACTTCTTTTATCTTACATCTTCCTTCCAAATGATAGTTTTTCCTCCCCCACCCTTCTCAGTACTGGGATTGGAACTAGAGATTGAACCCCGGAGCTCACCCATGCTAGGAAAGTGCTATACTACACTGTGCTTCATCTCTATCTCTTTTTTATTTTTTTATTTTGGGGCAGTGTCTTGTTAATTTGCCCAGGCTGGCAAATTTTTGATCCTCCTGCCTCAGTCTCCTGAGTGTCTGGGATTACAGGCATGTGGCACTATGCCAGCAAGATTATTCTCTTTATATCTTGCTGTTTTAAGCAATTTTATGAGCATGTTCCTTGATATAGTTTTCTTATTGTTTCTTCTGCTTGAGGTTCATTGAGATTCCTGAATAGGTTTCTCAAGTTTGAAGTGTGTGTGTGTGTGCATGCGTGCGCACACATACACACACGTGTTAAAGATTGAACATGGGGTTTCATGCACGCTAAGTAGATATTCTACCACTGAGCTATACTCCCAAACCATTTAATTAATTAATTAATTAATTGGGTTAGTTGGTTGGTTGGTGTTTTGAGACAAAGTCTCACTATGTATTCCAGGTGGCCTTGAATTCACTATGTAGCCCACAGTGGCTTTGAACTCATGGCAGTCCTCCTGCCTCACTCTCCTGAATTCTGTGATTACAGGCAGGTGCCACCGTGCCTGGCTCCAACCCCTCAAATTGGAAATATTTTTTTTCTGGTCCTAGGGATCAATCTTAGGGCCTCACACATACTAAAGTCATGTTCTACTACTGGCTATACATTCAGCCCTTTCATCTTTGATGTTGTATTTTTCCCCTCTAAGAATGGGATTCGTCTTTTTTAAATTTCTTCTATTTCTCTCCTTACCATGCTCATGCTTTTCTCGATCTTCTTGAATACCGAAATATGTAATAACCACGTAAACATTTTCATTTATGAATTCTCTTATCTGTGTAATTTCTGGTATAGTTCTATTGATTGATTTTTTTCTTCTTGTTATGCAACATCTTTTCCTGTTCTTTGCAAGCCTAGTCATGCTTTACAGAATAACAGACACTGTGAACTTTATTGTTGTATGCTGGATTTTTAAATATTTGTTTAAATATTGGGGGCATTTTTTTCCTGAAATGTGGCAGTGTTTCTTGGAAGCAGTTTCTTTTCTTTTTTGGTCTTTTTGAGACAGGGTCTTGCTATGCAGTTCAGGCTGGCCTTGAGCTCACTCTGTAGCCCAGGCTGGTCTGGAACTCTCAGGGATCCGCCTGCCTCAGCCTCCCGAGTGCTGGGATTACAGGTGTGCGCCACCACACCCGGCTCTAGTTTGATCGTTTTTGAGGCTTAGTTTTAAGCGTTGTTGAGGTAGATCTAGAACAGACTTTTGGACAAACCTCTCTCCTCTGTGTATTGTGTAGCCTTCCGAGAACCCTGTGCATTGGGAAACCTGTCCTGTCTGACTTGTGGGAAGACAAATTATTCCCAGGTTTTTATGCATTTTGGATGATTGCTGCACCTACTCCTTTTAACCATTTTTATTCCCAACCTGTGGGTCTTAAACAAGAAATACTTAACTTGTTACAGTTCTGGAGGCTGGGGAGCCCAGGGTTGAGGAAGCAAACCTGGTGGGGGCCTTTGTAGACTCTTTGCATAAATGATTTCCTCAGCACTCAGCCCCACACTTGAGAAGCCCCTTCTGCACCTCTTCTTACTTCCATCTCTGTGTGGCTCCATCCTCTTTGGTATTCTTCCCTGAAAATGTAGTTGCCATAAACTGGGTGTGGTGGCGCACGCCTGTAATCCCAGCACTTGGGAGGCTGAGGTAGGGGGATTGCTTCAAGTTTGAGGCCAGCCTGGGTGACATAGCAAGAATTTGTCTCAAAAATAAATAAATAAATAAATAAATAAATAAATAACAAAAAACTGAAAATGGAGCTGCCTTGGCCTCCCTGAATTCCGTCCCCCACCCTTTATGAGACAGGGTTTTGCTGTGTCATTCAGGCTGGCCTTGAACTCACTATGTAGCCCAGGCTGGCCTGAAACTTGAGTTATCCCACTACTTCAGCCTCCCAAGTGCCAGGATTACAGGCATCACCACCATATCCGGGTTCCAAACTCTTGTTTTCTTAACAAGTGATATTGTCAGGCTCTGTTAAGGTTCCCTCTCGTACACAGTGGTGTGGATACTCTTTCTAGGCAGTAAGATGAAGAACTCAAAGGGTTAACTTTATTTGTATTTTATCTCAGGAATTACTATTCTGCACTGCCTAGTGTTTAAAGTCTAAAGACCATTGTTTTGCTTTGTTTTGTTTTTGTCTTTTTGAGACAAGGTCTTGCTATGCAGTTCAGGCTGGCCTTGAGCTCACTTTGTAGCCTGGCTGAAGACCATTGTTTTATATAATTGGTCCAGCTTTCTACATGCTTAAGGGAGGAGGATAAACCTAGTTCCTGTTTCTACTGTCATGGTCAGAAATGAGGGTTTCCCAAGCATTTTTTAAAATTGTTATTTATAAATAATAATTGTTATTTATAAATGTTATTTATAAATGCCTTTCAAAGGCATTTCAAAGTGAAATTGGGTGTTTTTAATCCCTTAGGTATTTCGGCATATCAAAATATACTTCACCATTGCTTTTTAAAATTTTTTATGTAAGCCGGGTGTGATGGTGCATGCCTGTAATCCCAGCACTCGGGAGGCTGAGGCAGGAGGATCCTTATGAGTTCAAGACCAGCGTAGTCTACAAAGTGAGCTCAAGGCCAGCCTGAAGTGCATAGCAAAACCTTGTCTCAAAAAGACAAAAAAAAAAATTATTTATTCAAACATTTATTGTGTGTGTGTGAAAGAGCATACTTTACTGGGAAGCATCCAGTGCAGACAAAGGCCCCTCCAGTGGGCATTCTACATGCCATACCGGAGAAGACATGCCACATTTCACCAGTAAAAATCACCTGCAGCATGGTTTCCCTCAAGGAACCTTCTCAGTCTCATCCTTCCAGGAATAGGGAAAAGCTCCAACTACTTTTCTGAACGAAACTGTCATTCAGTAGAGATACTCTTTCAGGTGTGTCTTCTTTTGTCTTCTGAAGAGCATTTTTAAAAGATTTTTTGAAGTCTTTGTTCATTTCTTTCCTTCTAGGATCTCTCAAGGCTATGAGACCAGCTTCTGTACAAATTGCCTTGGTGTCATCCTTTGCAGGTGATCAGGTCGTTCAGGCTTACATCATCGGCCAGTGTCATCCTGCTCATGTGAACCTGAGAGATGTGCTTCTTAGTCTTTTCATCAGACAGGGCTCTCCATCTTCCTGTCGACGCACCCTTGTCTGATCAGTGCCGGAGCCCAAGTTTCTATTTGGTTTGTGGCTGTGGTAACCTTCATGTCTCCCCTTGAATCAAATCCATCCAACTGATTCAAAAGTTCCAACACTGTTCACTGAATTTCTCTCTCACTTCCAGAGTTTGAATCATATCTTTTCACCCTGATGGCACTGATTTCATCAATAAAAATGATGGATGGTGCACTTCAGCAGCTCAAAACAACTATACAAGTTTGGGCCCATCGCCCAGGTACTTCCGAACAAGTTCAGAGCCAACAACTCTCAAGAAAGTGGCTGAGGTTTAGTTTGCTGTGGCTACGGCCAACAACGTTTTACCTAGGCCAGGTGGTCATAGAGAATGACCCCCTAGGGGGCTCTCTACCCATCTTATTGTAATATTCTGGAGGGGTGAAAGGAAGAGCCACAGATTTCTCAATTTCCGGGACTTGGTTGTCCAACCAGCAATATTTGTGTATGTGTGTTTAAATTAAGAACTTTTTTTGAGAGAGAGGGTCTCCCTATGTAGTTGAGGCTGGCCTCAGACTCACAGTGATCCTGCCTCAGCCTCCGAAGTACTGGGGTTACAGGTGTCTCCCACCACACTTGGCTTCCAATCAGCAATATTGGCATAGGTTTCTACTTCCATCACTGACAAGGGGGCCTGTGAACCCTGTCAGCACCCCATCACAGCATCCATACCACAGCATGCAGCCTGTGGTTCAGCAGCACCGATTGGCCTCATTCCAGTAGATCCTTGTCCACGATGAAAGGAGGCTGATGTAGTGTCCTGAGTCCACAGATGTAACCACATGGTGTGACACATCCGTGACCACTTCCAAGGTTCTTACCAACATTGGGGTTCCCCTCAGGTCATTCGCCTCTGACCTCCTCCTTTTGTTTTCTCTCCAATTGTTTCATTTGTTCCTGATTTCTTTTTTCTTTCTTTCTTTCTTTTGGTTTTTAAAGACAGGGTCTTGTAGTTCAAGGTAGCCTTGAACTCACTGTGTGATCCAGGAGTGCATCCTCCTGCCTCAGCCACCCCAGTGCTGGCATTACAGGCATGTGCTACAACACCCAGCTTCACTTTCACTTTTTTTTTTTTTTTTT
>NW_004955469.1:9395806-9396986 GCF_000276665.1 Chinchilla lanigera
ATTTTGAGGCAGAGATGAGAAAAATGTATTTCCTCCAGATTTCCTTCTTTCTCCCAGTGAAGCGGGGTTAGAAATTCCCTTTAAGGTAAGTGCAGTGAAATTTGGTGGTTAGGACACTCCCAAGCTCCGGATGACTGATCTATCCTCCCTCCCTAACGGCAGAATCAACTCCCACCCTTCAGGCTCCGCGGGTAATTTTCGCACATCACTGGTTCACACTGGTTCTACCTTTCCACTTTCTCACAATCTAAATTGTTCCAACCTCTTCAAAGGAATGCTTTGATGAATTTATTTCAATTCTAGATTTAGCTCAGTAAATTAATTTCGATAAACAGTGCAATGCCTCAGATTTAGGTGGATTTTTTTTTTTTTCATTTGTCCTCGATCGCAGAATAATTTCAACGAGTTCATTCTTAGGAAGACCAAATGAGACATCGGTGAAAACCTCTTGTAAAGTTTCCGCATACAGTATTACGCAAAGCGTTAACTACTGATATTCAGTGCTCAGTGCTTTTAAAATAGCTCCCTTTAGAACTGGTGTCCTGCGCACTGTCCCCAAACAGTGAAGGCGAGGGGCTCTCCCCTGGGACTGAGGGTAGGTCTTTCGCTCCTTTTGTCTTTTCGAGGCATTAGAACTGTCATGGCGCCTATCTAGAAGAGGGAGAAAGCCTTCACTTCGTCCAGCAGGGTCGCGGGGGGCACCTGGACTGGGCGGAAGGGTGGACGAGGGGCCCGTCCCGGCGGAGACCTAAAAGCGGAGCCCTCGGCTAAGCGTCCGCCCCGGCGGAGCAAGGGGAGGAGACCCGGCTGAAGACGACCCGGGGAGTGACCGGCTGCGGGCACCGCCCCCCACCGCCCCGGCCAATGGAAGCCCGGCCGCAGCGCGGCACCGCCCATCTGTTGGTCCGGACGCCGCGAGGGCGGGGCCCACAGTTCGGTTGCGCTGCGGAGCGCAGCTGTGAAGGAGTCGCCGTGATCCGGGGCCCCGGAACCCAAGCTGGAGCTGAAGCGCAGGCTGCGTGTGCGGAGTCGGGAGGTAAGCGCCCGGGGAATAAGGCCCAGGAGGGAGGCTCGCGGGAGGACGGAAGATCGCCCCGAGCCCGCGACGGCGGGACCCGGCCGGCAAGGGCTGCAGGCGGCCCTGCTCCCTCGGCAGCCAGGCCCGGCCCGCCCCAGCCCG
>NW_004955469.1:9397086-9403598 GCF_000276665.1 Chinchilla lanigera
CTGCTTAGAAGATATTCCTGTCCTCTTGCTGCCTACTTAACAGATTTTTTTTTTTTTTTTGGTCTTTTTGAGACAGGGTCTCACTACACAGTTCATGCTGGCATTGAGCTCACTTTTTATCCCAGGCTGGTCTTGAACTTGCAACAATTCTCCTGCCTCAGCCTCCCAAGTGCTGGGATTACAGGTGTGCACCACCACGCCTGGCCTTTTCACTTTCACTTTTGATAGTTTGGCAGGGGATAAAATTTTACATCGAAAGAGAAGCCTTTTTATCAAGTCTTACTGTTGTTTCATAGGAATCCTCACCATGGACTCTGATAGCTTTTATAATTTTCTTTTTGTCCTTGAACTTGAACAAAACCCTTTTGATGTCCTACACTGTGTGTCTCAGTCCATTTTCTGTTGCTATAGCTGAGACTGGATAATTTGTAAAGATACTTATTTCTTATAGTTCTGATGGCTTGAAAGTACATGACTGTAGGGCCAGGGATATAGCTCAGTGGCACAAGCGGCTGCCTGGCAAGTGCAAGGTCCTGCGTTAGATTCCTGGAATGAAAAAAAAAAAGAAAAGAAAAAGAAAGTACATGACTGTGAAAGAACATCTGGTAAAGGCCTTCTTGCTGCTTCTGACTATCCACAGAATCCTGGGGCAGCACAAGATGGGAAGGGGTCTCAGTCCAAAAGACAGAGCCAAGCTGGCTTTTATAACAGACCTCTCAAGGCAAACCATTAGCCCATTAATGTAGTCATTTGTTCACAAGGGCAGAGCCCTCATTACCTAATCACCTTTTAAAAGGTCTCACTGCATAATTAGGTACTAAAGTTCAGCCTGAGTTGGGCTTGGTGGCACATGTTTATTATCCTATCACTTTGGGCAGTGGACGCAGGGGAGATCCAAGTTTGACCTCAGCCTGGGCTCCTTAATGAGACCCTGCCTCAAAAAGGGACTGGGGATGTATCTCAGTGTGAAGGCTATGAATTCAATCCCCAGTACCAAACAAAATTACTTCACCCTGAGTTTTGATACAGACATAACAGTGTATGTATATTAATACTAAAAACTTCCGAGTGTGATGGCAACATGCCTGTAATCCTTGTACTTAGGAGGCTGAAACAGGAGGATCACCACAAGTTCAAGGCCAGGCTGAACTACACAGCAAGACCTTGTCTCAAACAACAACAAAAAACTTTTAAAAGCTTACTTTTAAAATTTGACAACTTGGGCCAGGGACATAGCTCAGTGGTACAGTGCCTGCCTTAAACCACCAAAAACAAAGATGCTTAAAATTTGACAACTTATGTCTTCTATCAATACTTAAGAATTCTTAGGGGGGCATGGTGGTGCACATCTGTAATCCCAGCACTCAGGAAGCTGAGGCAGGAGGATCACTGGGAGTTTGAGGCCAGCCTGAGATAGTGAGTTCAAGGTCAGCCTAAATTACACACAGTGAGACCCTGTCAAAAGAAAAAAAAAAGAATTTTTATCTGTTATATTTCTTTTTTTTATACCTGGGATCACACTCAGGACCTTGCGCTTGCCAGGCAGGCACTTGTGCCACTGAGCTATATCCCTGGCCCTCTTATCTATTACATTTCAAACATTGCTTTGTCATCATTCTTTTTCTTCTAGAACTATCCTTATACATTTTGAGTCTCATAATCTATTCTCCTCTCTTAACTACACACACACACACACACACACACACACATACACACACACAGATACCTTGTATCATTGTGCTTGTACTATGGGTAAATTAATCTGTTCCCTCCTTAGCACTTTTTACTAAATCTTTATTTTTGCTTATTTTTATTAACTCTTTTCTTTGTTGTCTTTTTGAGACAGGGTCTCGCTATGCAGTTCAGGCTGGTCTTGAGCTCACTTTGTAGCCCAGGCTGGTCTCAAACTCGCAACGATTCTCCTGCCTCAGCCTCCTCAGTGCTGGGATTATAGGCGTGCACCACCACATCCAGCTATTAACTTTGTTTCTCTCAGTCTCAGGCAAATTAGACAAGAAGTTCCTTTATGTGCTTTTGGAGAGGTCTTTTTCCTTTCTCCCCAAGCTTTCTCTAATAATAAGCCTCAGATCTGGGAATGGTGGTTCATGCTTCTAATCCCAGTACTCTAGGAGGCCAAGACAGAGGAATCACAAGTTCAAGTCCAGTCTGGGCAACTTAGTGAGACTTTGTCTCAAAATTAAAAATTAAAAGAAAGACCAAATATGTAGCTCATTTCAAAGGTCCATGATTCCCTCCCTAAAATAGCTTAATTAACTAATTAAATTTCAAAAAGTAAAAAATAAGTAAGTTTCAGAGATTGGATTCTTTCCCTAGTTTTCTCATTTACTTCTTAAGAATGTTCTCTGCTTGGAAAATCTCTTCTCTCCCAGGTATAACAAATTTTGTAAAAATAAAGAATAAATTTCAAACTGCAAAGCCAGGGGCTGGGGATTTAGCTCAGAGGCAAAAGCGCCTGCCTGGCAAGCGGAAGGTCGTGAGTTCGGTTCCCGGTACCGGAGAAAACCCCAAAAAAAAAAAAAAAAAAAGAAGCAAACTGCAAAGCCAGAGGGGAGGCAAAGGGAAGAACAGTAATGTTCATGTTGGTAATCTTCAGCTCATGCTGCTGAAGAGTGAGACATCTTCCCAAAGCTTGGAATGAAAAACCACAGATGGTATAGTCCAAGTTCCTGTCTTGCAATACAAGAAAGTGAGAGAAAAGGAGGGTTCAGTCTTAGACTCTTCTTCTGTAACTGTTCAGTGAATTTCTATTTATCCTTTAGAACCAAGGTCAGTCTTCTTCTGTGGAAAAACTTATGTATTAGTGGCCTAGTTTTGCTATAAAAATCACCATGAACTTGGTGGTTTAAAGCACCATAGATTTATTCTGTTATGGTCTGGATGTCAGATAGCTGCAAGTAGTTTCACTGGTCTAAAGTAGAGATATTAGCTAGGCATAGTGGCTCATGTCTGTAATGCCAGCACTTGGGAGGCTGAGGCAGGAAGATTGCTGCAAGTTTGAGATCAGTCTGGGATATATAGTGAGACCCTATTTTAAAAAAAAGGTATTATCACAGTGTTTCCTTCTGGAAGTAGGAGAAAATCTGTCCCTTGCCTTTCTAGCTTCCACCATCTGCCTGCATTCCTTTATATCACTTCAGTCTCTTGCCTCAATGGTCATATTTCCATTCCTTCTATGGTCAAATCTTCTTACCAGGATATTAGTGATTACATTTAGAGTCAGCTCTGAGAATTCAGGACAATCTTCTCCATTTCAAAATCCTTAAACATGTGCAAAGTCCCTTTGGCCATATCAGAAAACATTTACAAACTTCAGGGATTAGAATGTGGGTGTCTTTGGGTGGCCAATATTCAGCTCAACACAACTTCCCCAGTAATGTTCCCCCTTTGAAGAAAATAGAGTTCTTCCTACTCCTCCACCTATGATGAAGTTACACCCTGAAAAGCCAATCAGAAATTGAAAATACCATAAGTAGAAATTGCACTTACTACACCTACCCTCACAGCTTAGCAGATAATACACTGTGGAGGGTCAGTTGTCTTCCCTCTTGACCCTGGAGCTTGCTGGGATTCCGCCCAGCATTGGGAGAGATGGGCCTGCAGCTATCACTAGCCTGGGAAAAGATAGAAATTCAAAAGGTGACATACAGTTTCTACAGAATACGTATCACTACTTGGGCCCTATCAAGTGAACCATCATAAGATAGGGGCTGTGTTTGTTTGTTTGTTTTTAATATTTTTTTGTACTAGAGAACAAATCCAGGGGCTGCATCCCTAACCCTTTTTATTTTTATTTCAAGATTAGGTCTAGTTAGCCGTGCGTAGTGGTGCATGCCTGTAATCCCAGCACTCGGGAGGCTGAGGCAGGAGGATCGGCGTTGCGAGTTCAAGACCAGCCTGGACTACAAAGTGAGCTCAAAGACAACCTGAAATGCAGAGCAGGACCCTATCTCAAAAAGACAAAAAAAAAAAAAAAAATAGGTCTAGCTAAATTGCCCAGACTGACATTGAATTTATTAATTATATTACCTCAGCCTCTTTGAGTAGCTGTAATTACAGGTATGTGCCACCTAACTCCTTGTGTGGAGTTATTATAATTTTTTTTGAGACAAGTTCTTGCTATGTAGTTCAGGCTGGCTTTGAACTATAACACAGATGGCCTTGAACTCATGGCAATCCTCTTGCCTTGGCCCTCTGAGTGCTAGAATTATACGCATGTGCCACTATGCCAGCTATTATTTTTTGAGACAGGTTCTCACTAAGTCACTAAGTTGGCTAGGCTGAGCTGAAATTTGCAGTACTCCTGCCTCAGCCTCCCATAGTGCTGGGATTAGAGACATCTACCAGCTTGCTCAACTGTATATCTTATTTCTTGTTAGCGCCAATAGTTCACTGTATGAATTTAATACCATTTATGTTTTGATTCTGCTAAATAAAAATCTTGGTTTCTCCTAAGTTTTGGCAATTACAGATAAAGCTCCTTCTCAATAAACATTCATATAGACGCTTTTGTGTGAACAAAAATTTTCATTCCCTTTGGGTGAAAACCAGCGTGGGCAACTGCTAGATCATATGTTTACTTTTTAAATTATTATTTATTTGTTGTGCTAGGGATTGAACCCAGGACCTCATGGATGCTATGCAATTAGGCGTACTATTGTTGAGCTGCACCCCCAGTTGCAAGTACATTTAGTTTTGTAAGAAACTGTCCAAGTATTTTCCAAAGTGATAGTACCATTTTACACTCCCACCACAGGAAAAGAGTTCTTGTTGCTCCATATCCTCTCCAGCATTTGGTGTTGTCAGTGTTCTGGAATTTGGCCATTCTAACTAGGTGTGTTCCTAGCTTTTGACTCAGCAATGCCATTTTAAAAAATGTGTAACCATCATTTTCATAAGTAAGCAAAGATGGGGGCTGGGGATTTAGCTTAGCGGCACAGCGCCTGCCTGGCAAGCATGAGGTCTTGAATTTGATTCCTGGTACTGGAAAAAAAAAACCAAAAAACAAAACAAACATAAGTAAGCAAAGATGTACACAGCAGAATATTGATTGCAACATTATTTATAATTATACATGTTGGGGAGATAGCTCAGTGGCATAAACACCTACCTAGCAAGCACAAGGTCCTGAGTTTGATTCCTGGTACCGGAAAAAAAAAAATGCTTTTGGGTGGAGGATATAACTCAGCAGCATAAGCACTCACCTGGCAAGCCTGAGGTCATGCGTTCGATTCCCGGTACAAAATAATAATAATAATAATAAATGTTGGAAAGTATTGCAGTGTCCACTGGTACTTATTAAATGTTGGCACCTTTGGAAAATGAAATACTTTATTGGTAGAGTAAAAAATTAAACTAGTGGTTGCAATATTAGTTTTACATGCACCATCATGGAAAAAAATGAAAAGAGTAAACTGAAGAAGATGATGCAGCATAAGCTTGCTTTTTTTTTTAACATTAAGCACACTGTTTATTGATGTGAAGTATACATTCTGTTTGTTTTTGTGGTGCTGGGGATCGAATGTAGGGCCTTGTGCATGCAAGGTGAGAGCTCTCCCATTGAGCTACATCCTCAGCCCCTATTTTTAAATTATATACACATAATGTTAATATTCACATAGAAAAAGAAACAAGCCCGGCTAGGTGGCACATGTCTGTAATCCCAGCACTTGGGAGGCTGAGGCAGGAGGATCGTTGTGAGTTCGAGACCAGCCTGGGCTGCAAAGTGAGCTCAAGGCCAGCCTGAACTGCATAGGGAGACCCTGTCTCAAAAAGACAAAACAAAAACAAAAAAACAAAAAGAAACTGAGAAATAGATATCAAGCCAATTATTTTGTGGAAGTAGTATTATACTAAATTTCACTTTTTATAATTAATTTTTATATGATTGTTGTAGGATTAAATAAATTGATGTCATAAGGGAATTAAAACTGTGCCTAGCTTGTATAATTTCCTATATAAATATTGCTACACTGGGGCTGGGGATTTAGCTCAGTGGCACAGCGCCTGCCTGGCAAGTGCAAGATCATGAGTTCGATTCCCGGTACCAGGGAAAAAAAAACAGAAATAAATATTGTTACACTAATATATTTTTGTGCCAGGTGTGGTAGCGCATGCCTGTAATCCCAGCACTCAGGAGACTGATGCAGGAGTGTTGCTGTGAGTTCTGGACCAACCTGGGCTACATGAGCAAGCTGAAGGCCAGCCTTCACTACATAGGGAGACCCTGCCTCAAAAAAATTTTTTTTGAAATTTTTAAAATTTTTACAAGAGGCATATATTACTTTTATAAATGTGAGAAAGTAAGTAAATAAATGAGTTTGTGAAAATGTAGACAGTATCTGATCATTTTAAACGTGAATGAAAGGTTAAAAATGAGAGTCGGACGTGGTGGCACATGCCTGTAATCCCTGCACTCCAGAGGCTGAGGCAGGAGGATTGTTGCCAGTTTGAGACCAGCCTGGGCTACAAAGTGAGCTCAAGGCCAGCCTGAA
>NW_004955469.1:9406148-9459721 GCF_000276665.1 Chinchilla lanigera
GGCCTGACGGCGCCGGGGGCCGGCCTTTGATGAGGTGGCCGCTGCGCGCCGCCGGCTGCAGCTGGCGGGGACCTGGCGGGGCGACCTGTTGGAGTGGGGCGCTCTGAGGGCCTTCTTCGTTCCCCGAGCTGCTTTATTTGCGACTGGGCGGCTGCGGACGTCAGAGGCCGTGTCGGGTGTGCTGAGGTGAGGGCCGCGGGGAGGCCCTTGGCTGTGAGCGATTGCGGAGGCGTTGACAGCAGACGGTTGCATTCTGAAGTCCTGGAGCTCGCAGTGAAAGTCCGGGAGAACACAACTTCGCGGGACGGCCCAGGCTGGGCCGCGGTGAAGGTTCTGGCGCCTCAGGGTGGCTGGAGGCAGCTAGGAGACAGCCTTATGGCTGTAAATGGGCTTTCCCTTGTGTGATCTTTATTAAGCCTCCAGGCAGCCCTGGGGCGGAACCGTCTGGGTTGCAGAGGTTTCTTCAGCAGGGGGAGTGCTGGAGGATCTTGGTTGTTGCCCTCATTGCGCCTGCTGGGACAAGACTGGGAGGGAGTGTGCAAGCGCACTGCGAGGGCATCTCTCTTTGAATAAGACTTGACTTCTCCTGTGGTGTCCTACTATGGATTCGCTGTCTGTGTCCTGGGTCCAGAAGTTTAGGTTCTATTGGCTACAGCCTTCTGTATTAAAATTGCGCCCGTATCTCTTGTGATCTAGCTGGAAATTTTACTTAACCGTTCACAATTTAGATGAAGTCTGTGAATACGGCTGCTCCAGGAAGTAACTGATACAGACTTTCTTAGGACAGTATTTTTTTGACTACTTTTCAGGGGAAGAAGAAAAATGATCTTTAATCTACCTTTTCTGGGAGTTTGCTAAAACACGGCAGATACTGTGGTACCCTTACAGGCTGGGTTGAATGAAGGATAGCATGGACCTAAAAATTAACATGGGAAAGAATACCTTGCCAGGTTCTTTTTGTTTTGTTTTTGTTGTTGTTGTTGTTGTTGTTTTTGGTTGGTTTTTTGGTAGTGGTTTGTTGCTCTTCGGTGTTTACTAGAATGTCGTCTAATAAAAATCTGCTGGCTTACGTTTTAGAACCTTTAAGCAGTGTGGATGAAATGAAAGCTGGAAGCTTGAAACCTAGGTCTGCCTTGAATTTGTGGCACCATAAGTCGGCATTTCATTTATTTTGTTTATTATTATATCCCAAACACCTGCCTAGTGGGTGACCCACAATAAGCGCATAGTAAATATTTGTTGAATGAGTGAGTGGAAAACGATGTTACTGATACCTGTTTGCCACATATCATAGGGAAGGTGAGCTCAACAGGGGTGAAGTCCCTAACCACTTCCAGTCACCTGAGTAGCTTCACTAAGCAGGCTTATTCTGTGTATAGGAGGGATGGATAGTGAATGTCAAGGTTAGTTTAAGTTGGAAAAGTCACCTGAGGTTTTTAGCTGGATAAGCTGGCTAAAGGTGATACAGTCCAGCCTTAGGGCTGGCTCAGTGGAACATTATGGAGTCTAGAGTCAACTGTGTGGTTTTTTTTTTTTTTTTTTTGTCTTGTTGAGACAGGGTCTTGCTATGTAGTTCAGGCTGGCCTTGAGCTCACTTTGTAGCCCAGGCTGGTCTAGAACTCGCAGCAGTCCTGCCTCAGCCTCCTGAGTGCTGGAATTACAGGCATGCACCACCACACCCTGCTCAACTGTTCTTAATAGTGCCCATGTAGCCTTATTCTTGAGTACAGTGCAAATAGGGGTACATGGGATTCAAAGGGAACCCATTGGATGAGTATTTGCTGAGAGGGAATGAGGCATCTGATTTTGCTTTTCATTGAATCATACTGAGGTGGTTTACACTCCCATATATCTTGTGTTTGCCATTCCTGTGTGAGTTATCTTCAGCTGAGATAGCATCCTCTCTCAAGAGTTGTGAAGAGTCCTGTTTCAGTGTTTAGATAAGAACAGTTCTGATTTGGGGTTTAAAAGGAAACAGGAGGTATATATTTTATTTCCTTTTGAACATGGAGGTGAAGTTACTAGGATTATTAAGTCTTTGTTTGTTTGAGATAGGGTCTCACTATGTAGCCCAGGCCGGCCTGAAACTCTCAGCAGTCCTCCTGCCTCAGCCTCCTGAGTGTATTACAGGTGTGTGCTACCACATCTGGCTAAATCCTTATAAATCTGTCTTGACCCTCTCTGACTTCTCCCTTTGTTTTCACGCCCACTAATACAGGCCTGAGTGCTCATTCCAGCATGTCGGAGGGGGAGTCCCAGGCAGTGCTTAGCAGTGGCTCAGACCCAAAGGTAGAATCCTCATCTTCAGCTCCTGGCCTGACATCAGTGTCACCTCCCGTGACCTCCACAACCTCGGCTGCTTCCCCAGAGGAAGAAGAAGAGAGTGAAGATGAATCTGAGATCTTGGAAGAATCACCCTGTGGGCGCTGGCAGAAGAGGCGAGAAGAGGTAAAATGATGATGGTCCATTCCTGGGGGAGTAAATTCTAAGAAGCCAGGGTAGTTCTCAAAGGGGCAACTCAAACTTCAGTGCCATGATGGATAGGAGATGATGATTGTATGGGCTATGCAAATGAAAAAGGTGTAATTTGAATTCCACTGAATTACTTCTTAGGTGAATCAGCGGAATGTACCAGGTATTGACAGTGCATACCTGGCCATGGACACAGAAGAGGGCGTGGAGGTTGTGTGGAATGAGGTACAGTTCTCTGAGCGCAAGAACTACAAGCTGCAAGAGGTAGGTGTTGGTGAAATGATACAACTAGGTGGGCATCAGCACACTGATATTAAAGAGGAATTGGTGTCTATGAGGAGACTGTGAGGAGAGCATGTTGGGTTAGATCATTTCTGGGGAGGGATGGGAAATGGCTTTTCAGGATTAATTACAGTGACTTGTGAACTCTTATCACACTAACTTCCTTACTCCAGGAAAAGGTCCGTGCTGTGTTTGATAATCTGATTCAGTTGGAACATCTCAACATTGTTAAGTTTCACAAGTATTGGGCTGACATTAAAGAGAACAAGGCTAGGGTAAGAATTTTTCCTGTTTTAATTCTGAGGTATACCCAGAGATTTAAAGTGGGTATTTTTGAAACAGAACTGGGATTAGCCACTATGGTAGTGAGAGCAGGGCTTTATGTGCCATCTTTTCCTCTCATCTGCCTGTGTCTGGTTAAAGATGGGGCAGGAATGATTTTCTGCTTCCTTCCTCCCATAGCGCTTCTTGTTGAGTAATTTTCATTGTGTTGCTCAGTCTGATGAAGTGATACTTAAAAACTGAAGGAGAGAAAGTTGCAGAAAACTTACAAATTTAGTGTATTTCTGGTGTAAAGGTCCCCAGGTACAATACGTTACAGTAAGTGCTTTGCCTCCCCAGGTCATTTTTATCACAGAATACATGTCATCTGGAAGTCTTAAGCAATTTCTGAAGAAGACCAAAAAGAACCACAAGACTATGAATGAAAAGGTATGAGAAGAGGGTGGTAGACCAGTTTTTAGGGTGGCTTGGGGCCTTAAAAGATTGTCTTAAGCTGACTAGAGAGGGATGTTGAGGACCATAGGAGGGTGAGGAGATTAATACCCACTCTTGACTCAAACCCTGTTCCAGGCTTGGAAGCGCTGGTGCACACAAATCCTCTCTGCCCTAAGGTAAGTAATACCTGGTTAGTTTCTTTCCCATATCTCCTAATTTAGTTCCTCCGAATGGATTTCAGGGCACTACTCTGCTTTCTGTTCTTCCTCTCCCTACTTGCTTTGAGTCATATACCGTCAAGATTAGGCCCCTAGGGTCTCGTGCAGGGTTCCTCCTGATGCCCTAACCGCAACACAATCTCCTACCTCTTTTTCCTAGTGCCTGTCCAGCTATTTAAGTCATCAGGCATAATGGACATTCAGAGTATGGGGATTATCTTTATGGTGACCAGCAGGAGTCCTGGCCCTTGCTCCTCTTAACCCTTGGGTTCCCCCTGCCCTTAATTTCCCAGTGGCCCCTCTAACAGCCCAGTGCCCCCACAGCTACCTGCACTCCTGTGACCCCCCCATCATCCATGGGAACCTGACCTGTGACACCATCTTCATCCAGCACAACGGACTCATCAAGATTGGCTCTGGTGAGGGGAGGGAGAGGTTCTGGGCAGGGGAGCCTCGGGACTTTGGGAACCATGGGGGTAAGATGAAAGGCATGGGGGAAAATGCAGCAAAATTCTGAGGTGTGGGCTGGTGAAAAGAGACAGGACCTTACTAGAGAAATTCATAGGAAGAGGCCATTTATAGAGAGGAGCTAGAGCATATAATACATGTCTTTTGGAGGGAAACGGAGGCTAATACAGAGGTACTCATAGGAGGTTGGGAAAGGGTAAGAAATGGATGTGAGATCTGATATGAGCTCCTGGGGTCAAACCCTACTGAAGGAGAGTCCAGGCTATACTTGCTGTGAGTGCTTTCATTTGCTGTGTACCTGTGTGCAGTGTACAGCATTTTCGTGTGCTGTGTTTGTGTGTTGTTTGTGTGTCCATTCATCTGGGGCTTGGCTGCTCCATCGCTCACAACTTTTCTCTGTTTTCCTCCCTCCCGCTTACGGGCTGCTCTGTTCCCAACAGTCTTTCATAGGATTTTTGCTAATGGTGAGAGCTCCTTCTGCCCCACTTGGGGCTCTGTTTGTGCTCCTTCTGCTCCCTTTGCGGCTGCCCAGTGCATGCAGTCGTGGGAGCAAGGCCTGTCCCCTACCTCCCTTGCCTACTTGTGTCTGCTTAGCTTCTGCCCTGCCAGCCCTCCACATGCTTGCCCCTTCATAGCCTGCTTGTTTCCTATGGATTCTGCCTGGCTGGCCACTTAACCACCCAGATTCATATTACCCCTCATCATCAGGCTGGTTCCTCAGATCATACTGTGCTCCCAGATTCTCTGTGACTTGTAGTCATTGTTTATGATTGGAGTGAGTCCAGATTGAGCCTGGCCCTGGTTTCATGTTCAGCCTTGTGGCCAAGAGTGTTGAGGAATAAGAACGTAGAACAGAGGTCTAAAAGGGTTTTGGTGGATTAAAATTGAAACTAATTCAAGGGTATTGGTTCACTTCTGAGCTGTTTTTGCGTTTTACTCAGCAATGGTGAATAAAAAGGAGGCTAGCTCCTTGGTTGTATACTAATGATTCTTTACCTTTTTTTAAAATGCAAGTTCCTGAGGTCTCCAATTGTCCTAGATTAAGGAAGGCCCTGTTTTTATGTTAATTGCTATGCGGATGAAATAAATAAAGCCACATTTTCATGGGATCAGGGATTAGATGTACGTGGGTCATGGGGAAGGTGAACAGGTCACAGGTAAAAGGTTTTATTAGACTGGATTGCTTCTTGACCAGCCTAAAGACGCCACGTGTTTGCTAATGTAATACGGAGCCTTTGTAGCTCCTGATTTAGGAACCTTAGATAAGAAGCAGTAGGCCTGAGGAAGGGGAGGTAGGTGCCGTCCATGCGTGCTCTAGTTCCAGGTGGAAAGGGGGATAGGTTTGTGCCTGTTGAGGATTAGAAAGGAGACTTCAGGAGAAGTTTGACTTTTGGGGGCCTCTCTCTGTAAGACTGTGCTTTGTTGATGGTGGTCAGATTGTGGGTATCTCCCCTACTCCCAGTGGCTCCTGACACTATCAACAATCATGTGAAGACTTGTCGAGAAGAGCAGAAGAATCTACACTTCTTTGCACCAGAGTATGGAGGTGAGGCATCCTGACTCCTCTACCCTGTCCTCATGCCCTGGTTTTGCACTGTGCAACCTAAGATGTAGAGGTAATACAACTCAGACTTGTTTTGTTTTTGTTTTTTGTCTTTTTGAGACAGGGTCTCGCTATGCAGTTCAGGTTGGCCTTGAGCTCGCTTTGTAGCCTAGGCTGGGCTCTCGAACTCGCAGTGATCCTCCTGCCTCAGCCTCACCGAGTGCTGGGATTACAGGCGTACACCACCACGCCCGGCTCAGACTTGTGGTCCTCTTATTTTTTATTTTTTTTGTCTTTTTGAAACAGGGTCTCGCTATGCAGTTCAAGGTGGCCTTGAGCCCACTTTGTAGCCCAGGCTGGTCTCGAACTCACAATAGTCCTCTTGCCTCAGCCTCCCGAGTGCTGGGATTACAGGCGTGTGCCACTGCACCCAGTTTAGTTCTCTTTTAGCATACAAAGTATTTTTCTCTTTTAAAAGGTGTATCTGCCATCCCTTGCACCCAGTCCTCTTCCTCACTAAGCCCTCTCTGTTCTCCCTAGAAGTCACTAATGTCACAACAGCAGTGGATATTTACTCCTTTGGCATGTGTGCACTTGAGGTGAGACCAGAAGTGGGGCGGAGGGGGATACCAGAGGGGAGGGGGAGATGGAGAGAGGACAAGGAACATGCTGGTTGTGGGGAGTGACTGTGGGAGCACCAGGGTTCTTATGTCTGTCATTTTCCTTTGGGTTCCTTTTCACTGCAGATGGCAGTGCTAGAGATTCAGGGCAATGGAGAGTCCTCGTATGTGCCACAGGAAGCCATCAGCAGTGCCATCCAGCTTCTAGAAGATTCGTTACAGAGGGTAAGGGTCTTCAAGGTTGCTCCTTCCTTAACTGACTTTCACATATCTTCAGATATTTCATCACTGGGAATTTCCTCTTCTGAGAGCAAGAGAACATATAGCAGAAGAGGAAAGACAAAGTGCAGGCTGGGTGTAGGGGCCCACACTGGTTATCTCAGTTACTCAGGATGTTGAGGCAGGGGAATCACAAGTTGGAGGCTAGCCTGTGCAATTTAGGGAGACAGTGTCGCAAAATGAAAAATAAAAAGGGCTGGGGATACCAGGGATATAGCTCAGTGGCACAAGAGCCTGCCTGGCAAGTGTAAGGTCCTGAGTTCCGATTCCCGGTACCAAAAAAAAAAAAAAAAAAAAAAAAAACAGCAACCAGAGAAAAAGCAATTCTGGGCAGCAAAGGCAAGGCACGAGGCTCTCAACAGCTGCCCTAGCAGCTGCTAACATGGCCAAAAAAAAAAAAAAAAAAAAAAAAGACAAAAAAGGGCTGGGGATATGGTTCAGTGTAGCATGCTTGCCTGGCATGTGTGAGCAATTTTCAGTACCACCAGAACAAATTAAAAAAAAACTATAAAATTTCCCTGAGAGGTACCTACCATGCTTTTGTATATATACTACATTGGGGATTAAGATGGGGTTATAGGTTATGTGTTAATTGAAGTGTGTTTACAAATTAATGGTTACTACAGGCAGTTCCTGTATACTCTTTTAGATAACCATCTTAATGTCCTAAGTCAATGATGGCGAACCTTTTAGCACTTCCGGTAATAAGAAACAGCCCACTGCAGCACATGTGCCATAGTTTGCCACCACTGTAAAATCAATCTGTTTACATTTTTTTAAAAAAATTTTGTCTTTTTGAGACAAGGTCTTGATATGTAGTTCAGGCTGGCCTGGAGCTCACTTTGTAGCCCAGGCTGGTCTTGAACTTGCAGTGATCCTCCTGCGTCAGCCTCCCAAGTGCTGGGATTACAGGTGTGGACCACCACACCTAGCTTCGATCTATTTACATTAATCAAATCAGTCATTTGAGATTTTATAATTACACAGTTAGGGAAGGTTCCCTGAAATAATAAGCTAAGATTTAAAGAATCTAAGGAGTGTTATTAATAGATTAACTACAGTTCAGAAGTCTGGACAGGAAGGTCCAAATATAGTTTGTAGCTCAGTAGAAAAGCATAGAGGGGAGCAGGAGAAAAAAGAAGTAAGACTAGTGGAAGTTTTGAGGACACTGGAGCACTGGAGTACGCTTCTGGTTCACATTAGGAAGTAATGTGTTTCTCGAGTGAAGAATTAGGTATGTGATCTTGGCTTTGCAGACGGAAAGTGAGAAAGCAGGTTCATTGTCCTGGAACCTGCAAGAGGTAGAAAAGGAAGCACAAAGGCTAGAGGAAGCATGGGAAATGGAGTGACTTCAGTGGTTGTAGTGGGCAAAAGAAATACTAGGCTTACAAAAAAAAAATCACACAATGGATTAAGTTTGGGAAACAAGAAACTAAATTTGATGGGAATTGCAGAAGAAGAGTAGTCAGTGAGTGGGCTAATAAAAGAAAAAAAAACATGAACATTAATGAAAGAAAAAAGAAAAATTACGGTTAAAAAGCAGAAAAATAATAAAAACCAGGAAGTCATATTTTTATATTTTCAAAGCCCTTTCAGGCACATTTATCAGTATGTTTCTTCACTAGTTGCTAAGCACCTAGTGTGTACCAAGCCTTGTGCTAAGTGTAAGATGAGCACAGGAGGGGCGTATTAGATGCCTGGTCCCATTCCTTTTTTAGGAGTTCATTCAAAAGTGCCTGCAACCTGAGCCTGCTCGAAGACCAACAGCCAGAGAACTTCTGTTCCACCCAGCACTGTTTGAAGTGCCCTCACTCAAACTCCTTGCTGCTCACTGTATTGTGGGACACCAACGTGAGTCCCCTTAACACACTAGGAATTTTCTGGAGCTTCATATCTTGCTAGAAGGCTCTCTTTCCCCTCCCCTTTCAGAGGGATTCTTTACCCCTGTGCCTCCATGCCTTCTGTGACCCTGTCCTAGCCCTCCCTAACAGCCTACTCCATCATGTCCTCCAGACATGATCCCAGAGAATGCTCTGGAGGAGATCACCAAAAACATGGATACCAGTGCTGTACTGGCTGAAATCCCTGCCGGACCAGGAAGAGAACCAGTTCAGACTTTGTGAGTAATCAAACTGACAGGGGTTTAAAAGGGACAGACTGGTCACAACCACCCCAAGGCTCTGTAAATGGCCCATTTTCTAAGGCTGAGTCTGCTATTTTGTTATTTCTTTCTGTCTTTTCCTCTCCAGGTACTCTCAGTCACCAGCTCTGGAGTTAGACAAATTCCTTGAAGATGTCAGGTGAGAGGAGCCTGGGAGGGCAGGTTTGCGGGAGGAAGTAGGAGCAAGTGTGTGAAGGCACTCACAGCGCCCATGTGGTCTGTCTCCATTTCCCTCCAGGAATGGGATCTACCCGCTGACAGCCTTTGGCCTGCCTCGGCCCCAGCAGCCACAGCAGGAGGAGGTGACATCACCTGTTGTGCCCCCCTCTGTCAAGACTCCAACACCTGAGCCAGCAGAGGTGGAAACCCGCAAGGTGGGGGCTGAGTGTGAATGTGTATGTGTCATGGGAGAGGGGACCTATTAAGTAAGGCTTTGTCCTTTAGAGAAGAGTGCACTTCTGCACTTCTGCCTCCTTCCCGCCACGTCCTGTGGGCTGGACAAGCTTCCCTGTGTGGGGAGCCTCGTGCTGGTGACCGCCCTCCCTGTCCTGAGCTGTCCTTCCTGTCCTAGGTGGTGCTGATGCAGTGCAACATTGAGTCAGTGGAGGAAGGAGTCAAACATCACGTAAGGCTCAAGGCCAGCTGCACAGTGCTGGGTGGCTGGAGGGTGGGGAAGAGGAGCCTTAGTCTGACTGTGCTCTTTTCTAGCTGACACTTCTGCTGAAGCTGGAGGACAAACTGAACCGGCACCTGAGCTGTGACCTCATGCCAAGTGAGTCTCCCCTTTTCCTCGGAGGACGGCCGGTCCATGAGGGCCTGGTTGGGGGTGGGGCGAGAAAGTGACCAGGCAGTAGCACAGTAGCACATTTGACCTCCCCACCCTGAGGCTGGTGGTGGGCTGGTGCTTTGAGGGGCTCTGTGTCCTGTCTCCTGTCTTGCACTCACCTTGCTTCTCTCTGTCAGATGAGAACATCCCTGAGCTGGCAGCAGAGCTGGTGCAGCTGGGCTTCATTAGTGAGGTGAGCTTCCTGCCGCCTTCTGCCCTGGCCGCCTCCCTCCTTTCTGTTCTCTCAGCTCTGGTCTCAATGGGCTTCTTCCCCCAGGCTGACCAGAGCCGGCTCACATCCCTGCTGGAGGAGACGCTGAACAAGTTCAATTTCGCCAGGAGCAGTACCCTCAGCTCGGCCGCTGTCACTGTGTCCTCCTAGAGTTCACTGGGCCGGGCCCTTACCTGAGCTGTGGCTGTCCCTGATGTGCTGCAGCCCTCCTGCCCCTCCCCCAGTCAGTATTACCCTGTGAAGCCCCTTCTCTCTATTACTCAGGAGGGCTTGGGGGCTCCCTGTTCTGAGCATCCTCCTACCCTTCCCCTCTCTCCCTCCCCCTCTCTCCCTCCCCTCTGCACTTTGTTTACTTGTTTTGCACAGACGTGGGCCTGGGTCTTCTCAGCAGCCGCCTTCTAGCTGGGGGGCTAGTAGCTGACCTGCCGGCTCCCGCCCAGCCTGTGTGGACAGGAGGCCCCTGGGCACTGGGGAGCTGAGTCCTACAATCCCGCTGGGGCGGACAGGGCGGGAGAGAAAGGTGGTGCTGCAGTGGTGGCCCTGGGGGGCCATTCGATTCGCCTCAGTTGCTGCTGTAATAAAGTCTACTTTTTGCTAAAAGCGTCCTTTGTGTCTGTGTATGTGTTGTAAGCATGGGAGCACGGATCGCGCTCCCGTGGGCCTGTGGTGGGGGCGGGGGCGGGGACGGGGGCGGGCCCAGGTGGGGCCTCAGGTGGAGGGCGGGGCCTCAGGTGGAGCGCGGGGCGGGGCTGCCCAGCGTGTGACCCTGGGCGGGGCCTCAGGTGGAGGGCGGGGCAGGGCCCAGGTAGAGCTGCCCTGCGGCGGCGCCAAGCGGCTCCCACTCCCGGGATGGGGTGCTGCCGCCTCTGCGTGTTCGGTAAGGTAACTTCCGCTCCTCGCTTCTGCTTCCGTGACCCCTCAGCCCGCCCTTCGGCGGGCCCCTCCGCCCTTGCCGCCCGGCCGTGCGCTCAGGCCTGCCCCTCCCCCTACCTCGCAGACGCCCTCCGGGGCCCCCGGCGGCTGATGCGCGTGGGCCTCGCGCTGATCCTGGTGGGACACGTGAACCTGCTGCTGGGGGCCGTGCTGCACGGCACAGTCCTGCGGCACGTGGCCAATCCCCGCGGCGCTGTCACGCCGGAGTACACCACCGCCAATATCATCTCCGTGGGCTCGGGGCTCCTGGTGAGAGCGGCGGGCAGCGGGCGGGCGGGCCGGCCGCGCCTACAGCCAGGGGCCAAAGGCTTCATGTCTTCCGCAGAGCGTTTCTGTGGGACTTGTGGCCCTGTTGGCATCCAGGAACCTATTTCGCCCAGCACTGGTGAGAGGAGTCTTCTGGAGCGAGAGGGCTGGGGGAGGGTTGTGTGGTGTCCTCAGCTCGCAGGAGGAGCTCAAACGGAGAAACGGAGGGTCTCGTCATGGGGAGACTTGGCGGGGCCCAGGCTTCTCAACTTGGTCTCTGCTCGCCAGCACTGGGCCCTGCTGGCACTGGCCCTGGCGAACCTGCTCGTGTCTGCTGCCTGCTCCGTGGGCCTTCTCCTAGCAGTGTCACTCACTGTGGCCAATGGTGGCCGCCGTCTTATTGCTGACTGCCATCCAGGACTGCTGGATCCCTCCATACCGCTGGACCAGGGGCCCGGACACACCGACTGCCCATTTGATCCCACGAGAATCTTTGTAAGCTTGTTCCCTTCCTGCTTTCCATAAAGCTGCGGCCCTGCCCTTTTAATGTCTCCTGTACTTTTATTTCTCCCGTCCCAGTCCCTCGTAGACTCCCACCCTTTTCACTTTTAGGACACAGCCTTGGCCCTCTGGATCCCATCTCTGCTCATGTCTGCAGCCGAGGCAGCCCTATCTGGTTACTGCTGCGTGGCCGCGCTCACTCTACGGGGAGTTGGGCCCTGCAAGAAGGAAGACTTTCAGGCGCAGGTAAGGAAGAGGAGGAGGAAGGGTTCATCCCACACAGTCTGGCTGTGTTGAAAAGGAGCTGATGTCTATCACTGAGGGCAGGGCGCTAACTGCACTCTTCTGTAGCTAGAGGAACTGACAGAGCTTGAACCTCCTAAATGTAAATGGCAGGAAAACGTGAAGCTTCTGCATGAACATCATGAACTCCTGGCATCACAAAAAACCTGGGTTTAGGACAGGTAAAGGGATCTGAGGGTGGAGGGCTGGATTCGAGCCGGGGCAGGGAAGCATTCCTAGGACTGTGGCTGGTTCCTGTGTGTGTGCTGGAGATTAAACCCAGGGCCTTTATGCTGTACTACACCCACTCCCTTTTTTTGACACAGGGTTTTGCTGAGTCACCAAATTGCCTGGGCTGGACTCCAATTTGTGATCCTCCTGCCTCAGCCTCTGAGAGTACTGGAATTACAGACATACACCCCCATTCCTGGTTTACAGCACGGTGCTCTGTTGCCTCGCCCTCAGACTCAGATTGGTTCTTCCTTTTATCAGCAAGGGCTGCTCTGTGGCTCAGCCCACAAGTATTTTTCCACTAAGCCAGGGGCCCTGATTCCAGAATGATATAAATAATTGTAATAAAAATTTTTTTCTTCTACTTGATCACAATTCTTTTGAGGGGAAAGGGTACTGTGCTGGTGTTGCAGTTGACTGTGGTCAGAGAACACAGTGGTTTGTTTGTTAACAGAACTTTAATGAAAGAGAGGCCCCAAATCTTCCTCAGCTCTGCCAGTCACTGAAAGGAAAAGCTGGTGCTGGGGAGCCCTCCACACCACTGACTGATGAATTTCAACACATCCTGGCAGACCGGGCTGTGGGAGGTCTGTGAGCAAAGGGGAGAACACAAGAGGCGCCCCTCAGAGCTGGCGCCGAGGACATCAATCCATTGCAGGGTCTGCACCTGTCTGCTAGACAATCCCCGCCACGCTTCCGGTCCCCTCCCCCACTTCTGTTCCCTGACCTTAGCCTTCGCCTTTCCCCCTCTAACCTTGATGGCCATAAGAAACTTGTTCCAGTTGTCCTTGTCAGCAGCCTTTCCTGGTCGCTTAAATTCGATTTTGTTCCTCAGAATGGGGTAACCTGAAGGGAACAGAAAAAGGATGAACAAGGGTTTGAACAGATTGAGGGTGGACTATGAAAGAAGAGCAGCCTAGGGTGGAGCGTGAGCGGTCCCTGCCTTGCGCACCCTTTACTAAATTAATATGAAAAAAAGCGTCTTGATCCCGCGGCATTCCCTCCCAGGTCTGCCTACCACAGGATGTTGGGGTGCTGCGGGGTTTCATACCTGTAATGAGGCAGGGCAGCGCCCGAACTCCAGTGCTCACTGCCACTAGGGAAGCCTCATAGGTGCCACGCTCATCCTGAGGCAGAACCTGCTCCAGCCGCTGGTCCATGGAGACTGTGAGCACCCAGTCCCGAACCTCTTCTCTCTGGGCCTCCTGGGAGGACAGAGGAAGCAGCTTCACATAGGGCAGGATGAGTGGGGGTGGGGTAGGGTGTTTGGTAGGCCCTCATCCTGTACCCTGGCTTTCAGCCTTGATGATCTGCTTTGCACTGGGCAGACAGTCACTGCTTCGATGTCCACTTAGGGAGTTCTGAGGTCCTCACAAAGGCAGTAGCCCAAGGTTTTCCTCCCAAACCACTCCTGGTGAGGCCTTGCCTTTCATTCTCGCACACTTACTGGTACATGCTGCTTGGCTGGGAGTGACACCTCATAGGGAATGTCTGTATCCTGAAAATCTGAGTGGTCAAGGGCATCCAGTGTACCTTCTTCAATGGCCTGCAGCAGAGTGGACAACCATGAGCCAGGCACAACCTATGACAGGCAAAACCTTAACCACTGGCACAATTTCCCTACTCACGTCGGTCAGATCCAAAAAGCGGTTGAGGAAGATGAAGGCCATGTTCTCCCACCCGACAGCCTATAACAGAGAAAGGTTGCGAATGTGAGTGAGCAAGCTGAGCTGGATGCTACTTCTTTAGGCGGCAGGGAAAAAACTACAGGCACCGGTAGAGGACAACTTTGTCTTTCATAACATCAGACCCACAGTCAGCTTTGCTCAGGGATATTCTGTCTTCTAACTGGACTTCCATATCTCTTTAAGCCCCACCCTTCCTGTTCAACTCACCTTGGCAGCCGTGCCTGCTTCATAGAAGGCCTTGTCTGCCGGTAGTAACTGGGTGTGACGCAAGAGTGAAACAGAAAGCCTGGCAGCCACAGTTTCCTGAGGATTAAAGGCAAAGCTTTATGATCCTGGTGTTACAGTCACTGAGCTACCAGACCAACGATCCTACAGTGAAGGTAGCCACAGAACTAGGAAACCAACATTAATATTAAAGTGGCTGGGCAGGGGGTGGTCCATGCCTGTAATACTAGCACTTTGGAGGTTGAGACAGGAGGCTATCAATTTGAGCCCAGCCCAGGCAATTTAGTGAGAACCTGTCTCCAAAAACAAAACAAAACAAAGAATGGGATGTAGCTCAGTGCAAAGACCCTTGGCTCAATACCCAGTACTACAAAAACAGTGTTCATTATAGGAGATGAATAAAGAAATCATGGGATTTGAATGTATAAAATTTATGAGGTAGGGCTGAGGATGTAGCTTACTGTACAGCACTTGGCTAGCATGTACAAGGCCCTGGGTTCAGTCACCAGCACTGAAAAAAGATAAATAAGTAAAAATAAACTAAACATAATGTGCTGGAGTTGAGTGGGCACAGAAACCCAGAAGATCAAAGCAAGCTACGCATGGTGCTGCATACCTGTAATTCCAGCACTCAGGAGGCTGAGTGAGGCAGGAAGATCACAAGTTTTAGGCCAGCCTGGGCTATGTAGTGAGACCCTTTCTCAAAAAACAAAAACAAGGGGCCAGGGATATAGCTCATTGGCACAGGCGCCTGCCTAGCAAATGCAAGGTCCTGAGTTTGATTCCCAGTACCAAAAAAAAAAACCCACACAAAAAGGCCTATGGAGTACGGGAAGAAAACTCATCTCAACAAGGATTTTAAAGAAAGCCTGATTTAGATGATGAAAAGTGAGGAGGTCCAAGAGCCTAAACTCTACAACCCAGAATTTGGAGTCCTTCAACATCAGGTTTGAAAATGTGTCCTTAAGACCTGGCACCCTGCACCTCATCACCTCCACTGCATCTCACCAACTGCTTGACGCTCTGGGCTGCAGAGCGAGTGGCATAGTAATGAGCAATCAGCAGCATCATCTCAAACTCCTCATGGGCAGGAGAGTTGGCTTCACTGGACTTCACCAGGTTTTCACACTAGAGAAGGACAAGAACACAGCCTGGCTTAGGGTCACAGCAGGCCAGGGCCATGAGTGGACAGAGGCAGGGAAACATGTCTGAGGGCCAAGGATTATGGACAAGAACAGACCAGGAAAAAGACAGGCAGAGAAACCTTTTACTGGCACACCAGTCTCCTCACCAGATTGAAGAGCACGTCCCGAAGATCCGCCCAGCTGTGGTAGGCCTCGGCACTGTTGGTCCCGGGAGAGCTGACCATGTCAGTGAAGATCCGCTTGTAGATATTGAAGTTCTAGAGAGAGAGGGGTTGGAGATCCAGCTGAAAGGCTTAAGCAGAAGTGAAAGACAGTGGATGTGGACTCAAAGGGAGGAGAAACAGGCGGTGTGTGTGTGTGTGTGTGTGTGTGTGTGTGTGTAGAAGCCAGGGAACAGTGACAGAGAAAGTGCTGATTATTTTTAGAGAAAAGAGTATAAAAATAACTCTTCTAACTGGATGGTACTCCGTGAGTGAGGGCAAATGTATGAATGTGAATGCAGTCATAGTGTTAATGACTGATAGTACAGAGAGCTGTGGTTTTCTGGTAGGAGAGCAATTTGTTCTCTAGAGGAAGCTGTGAAGGCTCTTGAGGGCCGCACAGGATTCTTCTCTGGAAGATGAGTGCCTAGGTATTAGCATGGGCATTTCTTCAAGTAGTAAGCCCTCTGGAGAGGCTGCTGAGCGGGGACTCTGGACATGAGGTTATCTGAGGATAGAGTCCTTCAAGACAGTTCCACAAGGGATGTGGGGGTTCTAGAGGAGGAAGAAAGAGTTTCCCGGGGGAAACATTTGCACCAAGAAGACTGGTACCTGTGGGTTAGCAGGAGCTCCATGTTGCACATAGAGGGCCAATGCCTGGGCACAGCCGCCCTCTCGGATCAGGTGAGTAGCATATAAAGCCACGTACTTGTGCAGAATCTTGTAGTTCTGTGGGATAGGGAGGCAAAGCATGGGACAGGTAGGAATCTGGAAGACCAGGCCATTGGGGGAGGGTTCTGACTTGAGGCCATGGATTTGTTTAGGAGGCAATGGGCATGAGAGATCCCAATTTCAGAGGATGGAAGACTGAGCTCTCTGGTGCTCATTAGGGATCTCTGGGGGCTGGAACTTGGTTGAGGCAGCTCTGGAGCAAGTGGAGGAATCAAGGGAAAGTGCACAGAGGCCATGGGAGTCAGGGAGAGAGCAGTACCTGCTTAGTAGCTGTTTCGATGCACTTGTCCCACTGGCCCTGCTCTGCATACAGATCCAAAGCAGCTACCACATCCACACCCACCAGCTATGGATTGATGGAAAAGTTAGCTCAAGAGGAGAGAGATGACCCAAGAGGGAGAGAATGTAGTACCTCTCCCTGCGTTCTGCTTTTACCCTTTTTAGCGGTTTTGTGGTGCTAGGGATCCCACATGCTTAACATCCCAAGTGCTGCCCCTGAACCACACCCCCAGCTTCTCCCTCTGTTCTGCTTCCCACTAACTGCAAGTCTCACCGAGTCCACTTTGCCCTGGTTCTTGAGGAAATCCTTATAATGCTGGTCCACGTAGTCTTCGTACCTGTGGAGACATACAGAGATCTCTAGCTTCATGGTTCAGCAATGCCATACCTTCCCCATAAGACCTTTCTCTCAGTCTTTGCAGGAAGAAGTACGAGAGAATGTCCCGGTGAGAGCAGTCCTAACTTTACCGCGGATCTAACTCCTTAGCCACACGCTTGGCCTTGTTCCACTCTTCACCCTCAATAAAAGCATCGATCGCCTCCTTGACAAGGTCCAGGTTCAGGTAGAGCTCCGCAGCCTGCACAGTGGGACACATCAAAGCAGAGACCGTCTTTTCCTTGACTGCCTAGTCTCCTTGTGGTAAGCTCTCCTCTCCACCTCCCCACAGCACTGCCGCCTCACACACTTCTTCGGTGTGATGTTACCATCCTACCCTTCTCAGGGCAATCTTTTCTTTTCAGTCCCAGCACCCTACTTACTGCACTGTGCTTTCCAATTCCAATCAGCTGGGGTCCTACAGCCCGAACTACTTCCAGACTGCGCTGGGGAGGCAGAAACTTGATGGACAGTTCAGCTGCCTGGGTGGTTGAACAGAAGATGGAAATGAATAGGGAAGACAAATAAAGCTAGAGTTCCTCAGCCTGACCCATTGGATACATTTTCCCCTCCAGATGGCAACTTTCTCTCTGGTGCTCTCCCTCACTTTTCCTGGACAAAGCCTGGCCCGTGGTCCACTGGATCCTTTAGCTGACCAGCAGTAGAGCTACCTGTTCTGCTCAGCTCACTGGACAAACCTCTAACTCTTTCAGACACTTTGCTGTCTGAGGTCACTCAGACACCTTTGAGCATACCACCTGTGACAAACTGGTTTCTCAAGTTCTTTGTCACAAATAGAATCTTGGTATCACAGTATAGAGAAAGAATTCCTGAAAGGAGGAGTCTAGGGTGTTCTGCAGTAATTTATGTTAGGCTTTTAGGAGCCTCAGTTTCTTTATGCATACACACTGAATTTTGAAGATAGTACAACAAAAAACAATGGCAAATATGCATCTTAATTAGTATGTTAAAATGATATGTTTTAGATGTAATGGGTTAAATAAAATATATTACAATTATTTTCAACTGCTTCTCTGTACTTTTTTAACATGGCTACTAGAAAAGTTAAATTACACATGTGGCATACACTGGTGGCCTGCACTGTTTCTAGTGGACAGTGCCGGTCTAGGTGGTTTTGACAGTTCCTTTCAACTCTCAAAACTGTCATTGTGCAAACCCTCACATTCTGTGAAATCACCGTTTCCACTGTGACACTGACGTCCTCACTGGACTTCAGTTTCCATGATCCATTTTAGCTATAGTCCATGCTAATTCCTGTTCTTTCCTGCACCTGTCTGTGCTCCTCTCTCTTGGCTTGCCAAATCCTTCAAAGTTCAAAGCATGCTCCTCCCAATCCTCTCACTAATTTGAAGGTGGTACAGTCACATATGGACTCCAGTAAACAGCGTTTGAGAATAAAACACATTAGATGTTTAATAAATACTTATTGATTAAAATCTGCTAGGATCTCATGACAAATCAGCCCCTTCCTACTTTCTTTGTCCCAGCTCCTAGGGGCTAGTCAGTGATGAGCTCAGAGGCGTAAGGCACACCTTGCAGGGCTGTTATCACACTGACACTAAGTTTAGAGGGCTAGTCAGTCTCACCTCATGACCCTCAATACCATACTTCACTATCTGAGGTGCAGCATTTAAACTACACACATATTCCAACTGCAAAGGCATTAAAATGTGGTTATGTATATATGATGATCAACTTGAGCAGGACCTGCAGTATTCCGAGAGTTGGTCACATATTCTTTTGGATATTTCTGTGACAGTGTTGTTGGATGAGGTTAACATTTAAATTGTAAAGCAGTTTGACTTCCCTAATGTGAATGGACTTCATCCAATCAGCTGAAGGCCCAAACAGAACAGAAAGGCTAGCCCTGAAGCCACAATTCTTCCCTCCTGAATGCCTTTGAACTAGGACATGGTTTTCCTGTCACAGACTCTTCCTGGGTCTAAAGCTTGCTGGCCTTCCAACAGGAACTGCCCATCATCTCTTCTGGGTCTGCAGATGATGAGACTTGCCTACTTCTATAACTGTGCGAGCCGATTTCTTATCTCACACCTCCCTACACACACGCTATATACACAGTCCCCGCTGGTTCTGTTTCTCTGACTGATAGTTTGCCTTAGAATTCGTGAAACACACTGACCTGGCTTAATTTGCAGGAGGTTTCTTCTCAGGTAGAGGAAGAGCAGCCCATGCTTTTGTTATGGCCTCCACC
The DNA here is from genome assembly GCF_000276665.1 of Chinchilla lanigera. Taxonomy (NCBI): domain Eukaryota; kingdom Metazoa; phylum Chordata; class Mammalia; order Rodentia; family Chinchillidae; genus Chinchilla; species Chinchilla lanigera. The sequence goes on from NW_004955469.1 coordinate 9,425,038, forward strand.
TGGCCATGCTTATGGAGTTGTTCTTCAAGCTCTCATCTGAGTCTTTCCTCCTTCCTCACAGCCTTCCTGACCCCTCCAACCCAAGAGACTTCATCCTTCTTTGAACTAAATTTATACTTTAGTCTTTACTCAGACACAATATTAATTAATCCTCCCACATGTTAGTCTAACTTCCCCTAAAAACAAAACAAAAAGCTTCCCCTAAATTCTGGCTGTCAGGGTTCTGTCTTATATCCCCTTTTATAGACCTCATAGATTCTGCCCCTGGCATACAGCAGACTCATGCCTATTACCTGATTAAGAACAAAAGCACAGGAGGATAAAGGTGACTGTCTGAGACAGCAAGCTCAGCATGTGGAAGGAGGGCCAGGGAGTCTGGTGCCCTCACCTTCATCCAGCACTTCTCTGCCAGGGTGCTGCTTCCAGAGTCCCGCACTTTGAGGTAGCAGTCAACCGCGCGGCCATACTCTCCTGCCTGCTCCCACTGCCGAGCTTGTTCCACGAGTCCCTCCACACCCCTGTGGAGACGAGTGTATTCATGACCAGGAACAGGGAGAGGCAACGTGGTCTACCTGCGCCCACTGTGTGGCACACTCCCAGTCCTGCCAGTGCTGCCAAGACCCCTGGCTTCATACCTGCCTCCCTTCTTGGTAGCTTCCCGCTCATATTCTTCCTGAAGGGCTTCCAGCTGGCCAGGCACGTAGTCCTTGCAGATCCGCAGAGCATCACTCCATAGTCCAGCCTCCTGCTCAGATTTCCGGGTGTCAGGAGGGTGGGAGGAGTGGAAGCTTCCCACCACCACAAAAGTTCTGCTGGCCCATTTGACTCCTGGACCCCTGGGACTCTCTACTCCCTCCTCCTGCCTGTCCTTCCCAATCCCCAAGCTACCTCAGCACCAGGGATAAGCATGCTGCTCTGGGGCTTCTCATGCCCTCTCACCCTCCCTTCATGGGCTCAAATTCAGTGACCACCTTATAATAATTGAGGGCCATTCCTGGTCTTTGGGCTCGAAGCAGCAGCCCTTCTGCTTTCTGAAAGTCCTTCTCCTCCAAAGCTCCGCGGGCCTGTCCTATAAGCACCTCAGCAACACTGTCGGGGTCATGGGCCTCGGCCACACGCTGAGCTGCCTCCCAATCCTGGTTGTGGACAAACCTGCTCCACAGGGGGACATGTAGGAAATGCTGAGTACAGCACTGAGGTCTCAACCATGGAGACAGACAGACATGGAACAGGGAAGGGGAGTCAGATTTACTGATACTAGGTTTGAATAAAGATGACCGTGAAAGGTCCCGGGGCTGTGACTGGGGGAGAGGATAAGGAACTGATGGGGAACTCACATGAGGACTGCCTCTTTGGGTTTACCGGCTCTGATGAACTCAGCTTCCGCCTCTTCAAATTTGCCCTTCATAGAGAAAGGAAGTCACACAAGATGAGAGCGAGGCTGGCAGCACAGACAGTGAAAAACGGGGCTTTGTCACCAGGCAGCAGTGGGCAAGTGATGGAACAGAAGGGTCAAAATCACAACCATACCTCATCCTCCAGGTACATGGCGTATCTGAGATGAATCTCAGGGGTTTTGTGCTTGAGGGCCAGGCGTGAGAGCTCAAAAGCAAATTCAAAGGAGCTGAAATGGGAGGTTTACCTACTTAATACTTACAGAATGCAAGAGAAAACAGAGAAACGATTGAGGGGAGGAAATAGGGCAAATGGAAAGATAGCAGCAGTGACAGAGAAGCACAGGGAGATGTAAAGGAAGGCAGGCCTCTGATCGTTGCAGCCTTGTCAGTGAATCCAGAGACAGCTAGACAAAATCACGCTTTCCCTGAAGGCAGCAGGAGGGCTCCTGTGCTGCCACACCTCCTCCTGAGCCCAGTCACATTAGCAGGAAGCTGGGTCTCCAAAGCTGAGCAAGACTACTCTCGAAATCGGAGTCTGCCCCTGGCCTTTGTAACATTTGCAAGAGCTCATTTTGCATTTAACAAAATCACACTTCCACTACCCAGAAGCAAGTTACTAGCTTAGTGCAGTTCTAGCTTTATAAGTTGTTCTCTCTCTGCCCTCTCCTCAGAACCAAAGAGGAACCACAGTCTGAGCTTCCAACAAATGGGAGCAGAGTTACTAACTTATTCCTGCTGCTCTATCATGACTTTCCAAGGATCTATCCCTCCACACTTCTTCATTCCTGCTTCAGGTTTTGGAAATAGTTTTCTTTTCCCAGTACTGGGAATCGAACTCACGACCTTGCGCTTGCTAGGCAGGTGCTGTGCCGCTGAGCTAAATCCCCAGCCCCTGGAAATAGTTTTCATTCAGGGGCTCATGGAGAAGGTGTCAGGTCTCACCAGTTTTCAGCAGCATGGTCAATGGCAGCTTCTAGGAGTCCCAGCTTGTTCAGCAGTCTCACTGCAGCCTCTCCTCCCAGGCTCTTTGCCCACAGGTAGGCCACGTGCTTATGGGCACTAGCTCCTCCATGAGTCTTTGCCACCTGGAAAGCAAAATCACCGAACAATCCTCCACTGTACAGTTGCTCCCTCCCATCTTTGCCCTCATGATCCCAGCTCTGATGAATGTTCCTGTTCTCAGTCAACAGGAAGGGGGCCAAGTTTTAGGGTCTTTTAACTAAGACTGATGTACATAGGGACGAAGAAGGGGCTTCAAGAAGTCACAAGCCCCTAAGTTGACAAATTAAAGTTTATGCATATGGGTGTAAACATATTTCTGACAAAAGAGACTGGTTTTCACTACATTTCAAAGATGGCTGACCAGTTTAAAGTGAATCATATGAAAGTGGGAAAGAGGGACAGCTGTAACCCTGGAGTGGCTTTGGATTCCTTACCCGGTAGGCCTCTTCCCAAAGCCCACTGGACCGGTACATGTTTACTGTTGCCTTCCACTCCTGGGCCTCGAGGTAGTGATACTCTGCCTCCTGCAGTCGGCCTTCAGCCTCCAGCTCCTGCAGGAAGGGGTCAGGATAGAGAGGGGAGAGGAAGCCCGGTGGGAGAAGAGCTGGGCAGGGCCAGGAGGGGTCTCACCTTGCCCAGATGGAGGTGTGTGTCACTAAGCAGATCTGGATGGTGCTTTCCTACCAGGCGGATCATGTCATCATACAGCTTGTGCTTTTTGAACATGGTGATGGCAAGATCAGGCTCTTCCACCGTCACGTATAGTCTGGGGATGGGAGATACACCTGGGGCTTCCTACAGCTAGAGCTCTGCTGCCACAGCATCTGGGCAGCGGGTATGCATCTTCAGACTCTATGCTCTCTCTCAGCTCTGATGCCTCAGGCCACAGCTCACCTTTCAGCCTCACGGTACTTGCCCTGCTTCTCCATTTCCTGGGCCTGAGTGATGTAGAGCACTGACACATCTTCTGGTCGCATGCATTTCATCGCCAGCTGTGCAAACACAAGAGGTACCAATTCCCAAGGGAGGCAGGGCACCAGGAATTGCCACTCACCCAGAAATCATGGGATGCTGGCCACACACTAGTCAGATCAGGGAATTACAACTCTGTAAGGAGCAGAGGCAGACGACATTATGCTAAGGTGGAAAGGTATGTGAGGCCTTGTGCTCAGGGCATGCACTCCCGTTCCACATTCCTCCCACACTCACTGAGCTCAGGAGTGTAGCGGTGAGAACCAAGTCATGGAGTAACCAGAAGCTAGGGAATGGCAGTTCAGATTGCTCAGCCCCCAAACCCACCTGCCCTCTTCAGACTTAAAGGCTCAGGGACTGGTGCCTTTCCTCATCTCACTGTTCCCTGTGATGAGGGATCAGTTATCCAGAATATATTTTGGTATTTTCTCAGCTTTTGGGTAAGTTAGTAAAGGAGGGATGTCAGAGACCAAGGAATAGGCAGAGTTCTTCCTGAAAGGACTCCCATCTATTTGCTACCTTGTGGGCTTTCTCCCAGTGGCCAGCCTGGGTGTACATGTCTATAGCATCTTTCGTCCGGTCTCCCTTAATGTAGAGCTCCTCAGCAATCTGGAGTTGATGAAAGGGAGACACAAAGGGTCAGAGCAACAGAATTAAAGCAGCTTGCACGAAGAAGGAATAAACCCCAGCTGGGATGGTGGAGAGCCTGAGAAGCAATCTTAAATAACAGAGAAGAGATTGGTATTGGTGAACACTACCTGCAACTGTTTATAAAAAAAAAAAGACCAGCTCAAAGCAGCATGAGGACAATACAACGGAAATTTTTAAGGCTCTCGCATTTCTGCAGTACAAGGCAATTCTACACTGTAGTTATGATAGACTTATTCATGAAGAATCACTGGGGCTGGCACAGGAAGATGGCTAGAGATGACTTTACATATCTAGGGTAAGGAGAGCCTGTGTCATGCTGGAATGAAACCAGGAAAATAAATGCTTTCTTCCTATTCATGGTGGCAGTGCTGTTTGGGCCAGGGAGAGAAAGATTTGGTGAGCTGGCTTCATTTCCTGTTGGGGTGCCCTCCTCATACCCTGTCCTGCATTGCCTCATGCTGAAGAAAAGGCTTCTTCCTCACCTCATACTCCTGCAGAGATGCATAGTGCTGGGCCACTCGAGGATAGTATTTGGATGCAATGTTCCGATCCTGTAGATCTAATATATAAATTGCCTTCTTCCACTGGCGGGCACCCAGGGCAGCCTCAATTGCTTTAATGGAGCACCTGGCAGTGTTGGGAAAGATATAAATACGCATGAAGAAAGAGAAAGATGAGTGGAAGAAACTCCTCATTGGCATTCCACTTTACTTTAATTTTTTTTTTGCTGTGCTGGGGGTCAAACCCAGGGCTTCCTGTGTGCTAGGCAAACACTTTACTATAGAGCTACAGCCCTGGGCCCTTACCTAACTTGGAGATCTTTTTGTTTAGACTGTGGTGTCCTCTCTTGCCCACCACCTCTCACTTCTCTCCCAAATCTCCAGTTACTCCCATGCCACCATACCTGGCTTCAATGTAATGATTGATGGCGGCATCAAGCTGCTTCTGCTGCACCAAGTGGTCCCCCCATGCCTCCTCTAGTCTCACCACCTCCATGGGGAAGGCCAATCGAGCCAGCTCCACAGCTGCCAGGGAGAGAGAAGGTACTCAGCTCAGAATTTCAGGCATGGGACTCAGGACAATAGAGTTGGGAAATGAAGCATGGAGAATAGATGAGAAGTGGAGGAATGGCAGAGAACTAAAGCTAGCCAACTAGAATAGATGCCCCAAAAGAGGTGCCACCGACTGGATGCGCAAAAGTGTACAGTAGTAAAGGACAGCTTGTGGGTGTCTAGTACCTTTCATGAATGCGTTGCCTTTACAATAGCACTCAAGGGCCCGCTGTGGATTTCTAATCTTCTCAAAGAGGTCACCTGCCTGTTAACACGTATATACAATGAAACTGCTACAACACAAGGAAGGAAGAATCAGCTCCAAAAAGAAGGAATGCCAACAGTCAGGGAGGCCTATGCACCCCAGGATTCCGCTGAATGGGAGAGGGGAACAGAGCCCTGGAAATAAGGGTTGGGAAAACCAAGTCGGCCATACCCTTTCATGGAGCTCCCCCTTGATGAGAGCCGTGGTGATGTGCTCTACCAGTTCTGTGTTGGTCAGCAGTTCCTCTCGGGTCAGCACCAGCCGAGCCGCTTTGGCAGGGAGCCCGGCTTTGAGGTACAGGCTGATGGCTGCCAACCCATCCCCTTGGCTCTCCTGAAGTTCACCTGCTCTCTCCTCTTGTTGTGTATCCATCAGCCATTGGTAGTAATCCCGGCGCAGCTTCTCCAGGGCTGGGTGTCCCTGGCCAACACAAAGGAGATCGGGAGTCAGATCTGTCCCTCTTGTCCTGCTTTCTGTCCCTGCTTCTCCATCCCTCTGTAGCACTGGAAATCCTCCCAGGCCACCAAATCCTAACTCCTTATCCTCTCAGATCCCAACCCCAGCCCTATCCTGGTTCCAATAGCTTCCTGACAAAAGCAGTTCTGAAATTGGTGGAACTAGATTCTGAACATTGTGAAGAAGACAGATACGCTGTACCTTGGCCTCAGCCACAGCTATACACTCGTCCCAACGGTGTAGTTCTTGGTACATGTTCATAGCCTCCTCAACAGCATTCTAGGGAAATCAGACAGAAGAAAGGAAGATATGAGGATCAAAAATCACCATGTCCTGTTCCCCATGGCTACAAATCCAGGCCATGAGGACCAAGTACCTCATCCCTCACCCTTTAACACTCCACAGATAGATCTCTCAATGTCTGTTTCTGATTCTGTCTCTTTGGTAGTGCTGGATATCAAACCCAGGGCCTCATGCATGCTAAGCATATGCTCTATCACTGAGGCACAGCTCCAGCCCCACAAGTGGATTTACATGAAAGCTAAAAGAAGTTTAAGCTCAGGGCACAGGTCCTTCCAAGGCAATTTTTCTTAAAGAGTGCTCTTCAGGTTGAACAAATTTTGGGACCCACAAAATCTGGATGGACCCTGTATATAAGAGTTAAAAAAACAAGGGTCAAGAATGGTGGCACACACCTATAACCCCAGCACTCAGGAGGCTGAGGCAGGAAGATTGTTGTGAGCTCCAGGCTAGCCTAAATCTAGTGAGTTCAAGGCCAGTCTAAACTACATAGTAAGACCCTGTCTCCAAAACAAAACAAAACAAAATACAGAAAGAAGTAATTAAAGGCCAAAGGAGGAATTTTACTGAGATAAGGACTAACACAAGAAGAAGAAATTAAGGAAGGAGTCATATCAACTCTCTAAGCCTTTTTAGAAGCTCTTTCCCAAACCTCTGGAAGCAAGCTGACAGAGCTATTTCCTCCTAGGAGTTTGCCTCCCTTTTCCCCCTCAGATCCTCTACTCTATCCTGTCGCTCTTACCTGTTCCAAGAAAATCATTTCAGCCAGTTTGTAGTTCTTCTCTAGCATTGCTAGACGTGCTCGGACCTGATAGAAGTCTGTCCCTTCTCCACCCTGCAGGGAAAAATGAGGCTCTGGTCTATATGGCTAAGATAGGAAGCCAGAAGCACAGAGACAGCTAACAGACTGGCAAAGCTAAAAAAGCCTGAAGTTTCACAAGCAATTCCAAAATGGTCCAACTTGAGGGTAGAGGACGGGTGGGCAGGGTAGAGGAAAGTAGGGATGCCTGGAAAGCTAGGAATCATGGGGCTGAATAGCAAGAGGAAAAGAATTAAGATGTGTTATGCACATGTACCAGCTCCCCACAATCAATGTAAATGCTGTGTACTGCAAACATGTACTGATATCGATATTTTTACTCTTTAAAAAATACTAAGAAAAAGCCCAGCACTTGGGAGGCTGAGGCAGGAGGATCGCTGTGAGTTCAAGGCCAGCCTGGGCTAATTAGTGACTTCAAGGCCAGCCGGAACTACATAGTGAGACCCTATCTCATGAAACAAAACAAAACAAAACACAGTAAGAAAAATCTCAGCTTGGGAGACTGAATGAATCAAGAGAATACTTACATATTCCCAGGACACATGATCTGCAATCTCATTGGTCTCATGCAGGAATCGAGCTTTTGCCACATGGCCCAAAGCAGAGAAGCACCTATAGCATGGGAGGCAATGATATAAAAAGTAACATTACTGCAAGCACATCATTAAGTCACTGATTCAGCAAACACATACTGTGTATCTGTTAGATGCCAGGCACTGTTTTCATCATTGGAGGCCCAACAGGGAATAAATCAGATGCAGATCTTGGTCTCAGGGAACTTTGATCCCAGTGCAGACAAATTAATAGTAAAAAAATTAATAAAGATAACTTGGGAGAACCAAAAGTAAAATACATCAGGATGATTCTGTTCTCAGTATCTGAGGGTTGCATTTAAGGTGGAGTTAGAGATGGCCTCTTCGAGGATCCAGTGTTTGAGCTGAGGCCTGACTACAACAAAGAGCCAGTGGTGAGGAGATACAGAAAAGCCATTCCCCAGAGAGGCTCAGGTCAGGGCCTGCAGCAAGAGTAAGCCTAGTGTTCTCAAAGAGCCACGAGGAGACCTGTGTGGCAGGTGGGCAACTGGTATAGGAAGGAGGCAGAGGACATGGGCCATAACAAGGAGTCTGCATTTTTTTACTAAGTATAACAGTAAGCTACTAGAAGGTTCTGAGCATAAACATGACACAATCTGTTTCTTAAAAATGACTTTATCTGCCATGGAATGGACTGTAGAACTATAAGACTGCTAACAAGGCTGGGGACACAGCTTTATGGTAGAGCATTTGCCTAACATGTGCAAGGCTACAGGTTCCATGCCCAGCACCATAAAAACACAGAAACAAGACTGGTAACAGTGAGGCTAATTCAGAGGCTTCACAACAGTGCAGGTAGGAGATTGCGTGATCCACATTAAGGGGGAGACGGCGGGGTTAGAAGGTATGAGCTGTGGGACATGTTTAGAAGACTGAGTCCCAAGGACTTGCTGGCAGTCTATGTGACGGGTGTGGGAAAAGAGCTCCAGGACAGTTTCTAATCACACAGCAGCAGCTCATACTTAGCACTTAAGAAATCATATGCTCTTTGCCCAAATTTTCTAACTTGTTCTTCACTACCATTATCACTGCCATTCTTTACCTTCCGAGGAGGTAAATACCACTATTATCAGCGCTGTATGTGGAAAAAATTGGAGCCCACGTCTGGAACCTCTCTAAGGTTATCCAAGATTGCAAGAGGAACTAAGGTTCAAACTCAAGGAGTCTGGGGTCCTAACTTTGTCCTATGAACTCTACTCTTGCACCACACCCAGAAGAGACTCACTGGTGGGAGAACTGAGGGATATGAGGGTAAAAACTCTTAAGGAGCACCTAGCTTCAAGAAGGGAAAGCAAAAATAATAAAAGACACCCACCATCTGTGATGGGAGGCCTTGGGGACAAAGACCCCAGAAGGGGCTCTCGCATTTGTGGCTGTGGATGGGAAGCAGTGGTAAAACACTGGGCAGGAGCAGCCCACACTGAAACAGTCACGGGCGAGCCCTGCCGCGGCCGGGCACCTCAGCTCTGCACACCTGCCTCACCTCTCGGCAATGTGGAGCTGCCTAGCCTCCAGCGCCAGTTTACTCAAGGTTTTCCACATTGCCTCTGTTTCGGGGGTCATCTCTAAGGTCTCCAAGAAGGCTGTTGCTCTGGAGCGGGAAGAAAGCACAGCACAGAATGAGGGCAGGATCCAGAAGACACAGAAGAATCTGTACTGCAGCAGGGCATGGGAGGGGCTGGTCAATGATTTGCCCACTTTGTTTAGTCTCCTCCCTGGAGCACTAGGCCCTGGTTAGATAGGGCCAGTGTTACAGCCTTTCTAGCTGCCCTCTCACCCCCGGCCTCTCCCACCACCGCACTGGTTAGCAGCAGCCTCTCACCGGGTGTAGTTGCCGTCATCAATGGCCGTTCCAAACTCAATAAGGCCCTCATCCAGTGTGTAGGCAACGGTGGTCACACCTTCTGTCACCATCACCTCGGTCTTTCCCCCGCCCCGCTCCAGACCTATGACGTCACCCTGTAACAGTTCATCCCCGCCCCACCCCAAGTCCAGGTTAGTGTTTGCACTGAGTCAGCTGCAGAACAGACTCTACCTCACCCACCTGCAGCGCTCACACTGAGGGAGGTAGAGTGGACCGTGTTGTCCTGACACTTTCATTTTTCTCAAGCAGATAAATGCGTATCATCTATGGCAATATCCTTGGGTTAAAGTACACTCGTGATGGCATGAGTGCCTGAAGTATGTTGATAAAGTGTGGCACCTACTTCTTCCAGCAGTACCACAAACCGGGTATTCTAAAGGGTTCTCCTGTTAGAAGCAACTTGAACCTGAGCTGAGCTCGCCTGAAAAATCACTATGAGTGTTCCCCACCCATCCCTCTCAGAAAAGGATCGGACAGAGAAAAAGATCAGAAAGCTAAATCTGAGCAGGAAAAATGGCAATGAGAAAGTGGGAAAGGTCTGAAGAAAACACAGTACAGAAGAAACCTTAACGCCTCAGCAGGACAGGGAGGCCGAATCTGGGAATCTCTAATCAAACCTGATTAGAGATTTTTTTAGAGAAGAGAATAGATGCAAGTAGTACAGATCATTAACATGTCTAATTCCTGCAGAAGCAAACAGAAATCATCTGTTTGATGATTTTCAAGTCTGTTTGAGGTTTTCAAGATTACAAACAATTACATTCAAAATAATATGAGCTCAGGCTGGGCGTGATGGTGCACACCTGTAATCCCTGCACTCGGGAGGCTGAGGCAGGAGGATCATTGTGAGTTGGAGACCAGCCTGGGCTACAAAGTGAGCTCAAGGCCAGCCTGAACTGCATAGAGAGACCCTGTCTCAAAACAAAACAAAACAAAAAACATGAGCTCACAGCAACAAAACCAAAATTTTACTCTCTCTCATGAGAGTAAAAGTAACTATAAAAATAGTTTTAGACTTTCAAGAATTTCAAAATTAAGAGTAAGTTATGGATAATGCATTAGAATTTTAAAAATAACCATTATGGAATATAAAATAATTATGTATGAAATACTTAAAGACCTAAAAGATGAAATGGAAGGGCTAGGCTTATAGCCCAGTGGTACAGTGCATGCCTAGCATCTGTAGGGCCCTGTGTTTGATCCCTAGCACCGCCCCCTCCCCGCCAAATGTATCTATAAATACACACACACAGACAGCTGGGCACGGCAGCATGTGTCTGTAGTTCCAGTTACTTGAGAGGCAACAGTGGAAGGATGACTTGGGTCCAGGAGTTTGAGGCCAGCCTGGACAACAGAGTTGAAATCTGAGAGACAGAGACACAGAAAGAGACACACACACACACAGAGACTGACAGATTTGTATCTACAGACACTGTGATAAAACTTCAAAACATCTTAGAACTGGATATGCTATTCTGGAGGCTGAAGCACAAGAATCTCTGTAAGTTCAAGGTCAGCCTGGGCTACATAGTGAGACAGTCTCAAAAAGAAAAAAAAAAAAAAAAAAACCTAAGAAAAATAGATTTTTTTTTTTTTTGGCAGGGTGTGGTGGTGCACGCCTGTAATCCCAGCACTCAGGACGCTGAGGCAGGAGGATCACTGTGAGTTCGAGACCAGCCTGGGCTACAAAGTGAGCTCAAGGCTAACCTGAACTGCACAGCGAGACCCTGTCTCAAAAAGAAAAAAAAAAAAAAAACCCTAAGAAAAATAGAGGTTTTTTTGGCAGGACGTGGTGATGCACACCTGTAATCCCAGCATTTGGGAGGCTAAGGCAGGAGGATCATTGTGAGTTTGAGATCAGCCTGGTGAGCTCAAGGCCAGCTTGAACTGCACAGCAAGACCCTGTCTCAAAAAGACCAAAAGAAAAAGACTTTTTTTAAGCAACCAAGAAAAAAGAAGAATCAGGGGTTGTTAATTAATTTCTCAGAAAAACAATGAAAGTCAATTACTGGAATAACATCTACAAAAGGCTGAAAAAATTAACTGTCAATTTAGAATTAGGTCTGAGTCCAAGTATCTTTTTAGAACAAAATCTAAATAAAAATATTTTCAGGAAATTAAAAACAGAGCTTATCACTTTCCACTAAAGGGACCTTTCTTCCCTTTGTGGTACTAAGGCTTGAACCCAGAGCCTCTTCCATGCTAAGCAAATTCCGTACCACTGAGCTACATTTCCCAGCCCTTTACTGTTTTAGTTTTTGAGACATGGTCTTGCTAAGTTGCCCAGGCTGGCCTTGAACTTATGATCCTGCTGTGTCAGTGCCCAAGTAGCTGAGATTATAGGTATGTGCCACTAGGCCCAGGTAGAGAGACTTTCAATAAAGAAATTTCTAAATGTTATTCTTCAAACCAAAGAAAAATAATTCTAGAGATGAAACTGGCATTGGAAAAAGAAAAGGTGAAAAAAGAAATAGGCACCATGATGTAAATCTAAATCATGTCTGTATAAAATAATAATGTCTAACTGGGGGAGTTAAGAAGGTTAGCTCTCTCAGGAGGCTGAGGCAGGAAGACTACCGTGAGTTTGAGGCCAGCCTGGGCTACACAGTTAATGCAAGACCAGCCTGAACTACACAGCAAGACCCTGTCTCAAAAAAACAAATAAATAAATTAAATGCTGTACAACAATAGCAAAGGGAGTTAAGCAATGTTTAAGATTAAGGTCTTTGTATTGTTTTCCGGGAAGACACAGTAAGATGCTGATTTACTTGAAACTTTAAGTACCCATTAAACTTCCCAGGGTAACCTCCACAGAAATAGGATGCATACTATAACCTCTAAACCAAGAAAGTGGAAAGGGGTATTTTTAAAATACCAAACAAATTTTAGACCTCAGTCTAAAATGAGGCAAGAAAGGAAAAGAAAAAGTTATGAAAAACATAAAAGAACACAGCAGGGCTGGGGGTACAGCTCAGTGGAAGAGCACCTGCCCAGCACTCACGAAGCTCTGGGTTCAAGTCCCAGCACCACGCACACGCACACATGCACACACAGTCATCAAGTCCATCCACACCCACACCCGTCACTGGCCTGACACGGAGGCCCACATCTCTTCTCTGCTCTTACAGACCCCTCCCAGGTTTTAGAAGATCACCACCAGGATCTGTCTTCTAGCCCACAGAGAACACCACATTCTGACTCGGTGAAGTCCCAGGGCTACTGCAATGCAGACCCCTCCTCTAGTGGTCTAATACAATGAGGAATCTATCAAGGATGTTGTAGAGGCCAGTCTCCCTTGGGGAAGCCGCTGAAGCTTCACTTGCCAACCCCATCACAAAGATGGTGGCGGTCAGACAAAACTACACAAACTTCAGTCTTCTTAGAGCTCAAATTCATTAGTTTGAGCCATGTTTGAGGTCCCCAATATCAACATACCCTGATGGAGAACATGGTGACCCTCTCGGGCGCCTCAATATTGTACCACACACACAAGTTGTTTCGGTTCTGAGCTACCAGGACGTCACTTCCAGGAACCCACTGCACGTAGGAGCAGAAGTGGAGGATCATTGTCTTAGAGCAGCTTTCGATATCGTACAGATGCAACTGAGGGAGGAGGAGACACACGGGACAATTAGAAGGGGGTGAGAGTGTCTTCTAATTTGATCATTTCTCCAATGGTAAAATGATCCACTAGCCAGGGACCTGTTGAATTTCAAAGCTTACTAACATGAAACCCCTGAAGTTTATGCAGAGTTGGTATATCCTGACTCTGGTCAAAGAAGAGATGACCAAACCAACAAAGACCTACATCTGAGGAACAGAAATTAGGTGAAAGTCAGACTGTGATTCTTAGAATAATTCAGGGTCAGACTTAGCAGCTTGGATTACAAAGTTAAAGCCACCAGACAAATTAGATGATATGGAAACTTGTGACATGGTTTTCAATGAGATGAACAATCATCCGATTGTCTCTTTGATCTCATGGTTGAATTTTTTGGTGAACAGCATACTGAGATGATAATCAAGAAGGGGCTAGGAGGAAACTCTTCAAGTCAACTTCTACGCCTTCAGGTAAGTGTGGCCGAACTAGAGCAGCAGGTCTGGGCCAAGGGCAGCTAGGCACAGGAAGAGGAAGGCAGGGCGAGGGGGTTTCATCAGGACATACTCTTGTAGGTAGTAAGAGGGAAATCAACTCTTAAAGCTCCCTCTTGACTCTGTTACCATCATAAACAATCTCCTCAAGGATAATATAAGACAGTTTTATCATACTAGCTAGATACAAAGACTACTGATTCTTGTGTATTTTCTGTTCTGCTAATGCCAATGGGGAATCTATGGCACACATATTGCAGCAAGCTGCTTGTATCATTGAAAGTTCTAAAAGGTTCGCTATCACTGCAGTATACAATAAAGAAACTATACCCGGTAGAGCCCCCTACAAGCTTGTGTCATATCCTCTGTGGACCAGCAAAGGCCTAAGACCCTAGTACTCCTTACACGAAGTTTGCGATCCCTGAAGAGGAGCTTGTGCCCAGTCTCATTAAGTTCCAGCCAGTCTACACGGCTCTCATGGCTGATGGTACCAATGTTGTAGCCACCAATCAGATCCACTGTCAAGAAAAGGAGACAGGGTTAAGACAAGAGATTCCACAGTCACACACAGAGCATGGGCTATAATGAGCTATAATGTGATTATAATCATATGTTGGACCTTAAGAACATTACGTGAGCCTAGAGTGTGTCCCTAGGAAATGCATATGACCAATATAGCGTAATTTTTCTGGGATGCTTAAGAAAATGGGTCTTATCTAAAACTGTAGATGGTTTTCAGGGAATATGACTCTTTTTTTTGTTTGTTTGTTTTTTGTTTTGTTTTTCTCCGGTACCAGGAACCGAACTCACGACCTTGCGCTTGCCAGGCAGGCGCTTTGCCACTGAGCTAAATCCCCAGCCCCAGGGAATATGACTCTTAAGACTGTTGCATCTGCCTCAAAGATCAGAGCTACCAAGCAAGTAGCTTTGATTACTTATGAAATCCTCTGGAAGGCAGCACTGAGCACATCAGCGATAGAGGACGCTGCAGCACACTGGTGAGAGAAGCTGATGAATGAGACGACCTGGATCCCATCTGTTCCAAGGAGCTACCTGTACACCTGGGTGCCTCTGGTAAAAGAACACTGAATGGTGATGAGTAGGGAGGCCCTGACAAAACAGCACAAGCCTTGACTAAAGTGAGCCTAGTTAGTGCAGATGATAAACATTTTAGTTTTGCCTGACTGTTGAAGACAATGTAAGAAATGACCTGGGTGTGATGATGCACACCTGTAATCCCAGCACTCTGGGAGGCTGAGGCGGGAGGATCCAAGTATAAGCTCAGGCTGAGGCAATTTAGTGATTTAGCAAGACCGGATGGAAATAAATAAATAAATAAATGTAAAAAGGGCTGGGGATGCAGTTCAGTGCAAAGGCCCTGGGTTCGAGCCCCAGTACCTCAAGCAAACCAAAACAAAAAAAGAAGAAAGTCCAGAAATGACCACATTTAAAGCAGATCACTCACAGTTGAGGGGGATACTTTCAGGGAGTCTTCTGCTCAAACTCACTCAAAACTCTTTTTTGTTGTTGTTGTTATTCATTTGTTTTTATTACTCTCAGCTTGTAGTTTAGGCTGGTCTCAAACTTACAGCAATTCTCCTGTGTCAGCCTCCCTAGTGCTGGGGTTACAAGTGTGCATCACCACATCTGAAGATTCCTACCTCTTACTGATGCACATTATTAATGAGTAAGGTCACTACTTTTGTTCTACAAAAGGACCAGATGACAGCAATGCCTACAGCTTGGCAAGATAAGTTTAAAAGGGAATTTTCTTTTTTTCTTTTTTCTTTTTCTTTTTGTTTTTTTTCTGGTACCGGGAATTGAACTCACGACCTCA
Source organism: Chinchilla lanigera (assembly GCF_000276665.1). Taxonomy (NCBI): domain Eukaryota; kingdom Metazoa; phylum Chordata; class Mammalia; order Rodentia; family Chinchillidae; genus Chinchilla; species Chinchilla lanigera. Next base: position 9,440,339 of record NW_004955469.1, read on the forward strand.
CACTTGCCAGGCCGGCGCTGTGTCACTGAGCTAAATCCCCACCCCTGGAATTTTCTTTTAATTAAAAATAAAAATGATCAAGCTACATTTTAATGCTCCAATTATAAAGAGAATTACAGAATGTTAAAGTTACAAGAACTGTACCACTGTGAACCCTGAAATTATACCCAAATTTTGTGTGTATGTCTGTATGTATTTATGGGATAAGGTCTGTGATTTTTCACAATATACTCAGAGGGGTGGGTGACCCATAGAGCTTGACAGAACTCCTGTCATTTTATCTGTATTGAAAGGGAAGGTGTGGCGGCACACACCTATTATCCCAGCACTCTAGGACCTGAGACACAAGGATTGCAAGTTCAAGCTCAGCTTAGGTGAGTGTTGTTTCAAAATAAAAAATAAAAAGGGCTGGGAACGTAGCTCAGTGTGAAGGCCCTGGCTTTAATACCTAGTACCACAAAAAGGGGGAGGGAGAGGGGCTGGGGATTTAGCTCAGCGGCAAAGTGCCTGCCTGGCAAGCGAAAAGTCGTGAGTTCGGTTCCCGATACCGGAGAAAAACCAAAGGAAAAAAAAAAAGGGGGGGAGGGAGAGACTATAGAGTGAATGGACTTGTTTAAAGTCTCATCGTTTATTCTTGCCACTAAAATCTCAGGCATCTCAGTCTGTTACCATTCTCATTATAGCTACCTACATATCTGAGCTCAGCACCTTGTTGTGAAATATAATATTCACAAAATGTAAAACTATCTTCCAAATAGGCCCATGTGTATTTGGAAACTTGATTTATGTCAGAGAGGGCATTACAAATTAGTGAGTGAAGAATGGAATTTCAATAAATGGCTAACCATATGGAAAAATTAAATTAAATCCCTACCCACATTATACATAAAAATAAATTCCAGGTGGAAGCCAAAGCTTAAGAATGTTAAAATAAGGGGAGAATAGGGAAGGATTTCTTAAATAAGGCATCAGAAAATCATGAAATATTTTTGTAAAGTGATAAAATGGACTACATTAAAAGTGTCTGAATGCTAAAAGACGCCCAAAGGAGGCATAATATCTGAGGCTGAGGCAAAATATCTGCAATGCACATGACCATCAAAGGCGATATATGCAGACACAAAGAACCTCAAATCATTTTAAGACAACCTGACTTTAAAAATGGGTAAGGTATAAGGAACTGGCAATTCGCAGAAGAGGAAATCCAAGTGATCAATCAATAAATAAAATTAATGCAATGTAATATCCCTTCAGCAAGCCAAATTATGAGGTCAGGCAATTTCAGTATTGGAGAGGGAACTGCTGAGTGTTGGGTGTGAACTGGTATAACCTCTCCAGAGAGCAATTTGGAAATATTTAGTGAAGTCAAAAATATATCTTTTCTATGATTCAGTGTTTCCACTCTAGGTATTGACTTTAGAGAAATGAATCACTGCAATAACAAAAAATAAACTACTTAAATGTCCATCAGTAATAAAAGAGATAAAAGATCCAATGTAAATATAACAAAACGTTAGGCTCTAATAGACCTGGGTATATATAAACAAGTAATAATATCACTACTGTTAAGAGCTAGCACTTATTAAGTGCTTATTTTATCTCAGGCACTGGTCTAGGTGCTTTTCATATGACATTGGGTTTTTGTTACCATTATGTGGATGAAGAAATGGAGGAACAGAAAGGATAAGTAAACTCTGGTAAGATCACATAGGTTACAAGTAGAGGAGAAGACGGGTTTAACTCCCAAACCCATTCTTTTTTCTTTTCAAGGAGGAAAGGTTTATTTCAGCTCACACAGCCCCATTCTTAACAGCTACACTATATGCTATTCTGTATACTTTTTTAGGGATGTATGCTATTCTCTGTTTTCTTCTACGCTTACAACTTTTGATGATAAAAATTAATATGTAAGTCAGGCATGGAGGTGCATACTGTAACCCCAGCACTTAGGAGGCTGGGGCAGGAGGATCTCCATGAGTTCAAGGCCAGTCTGAAGTACATTGTGAGACTCTGTCTCAAAAAAGAAAAAAAAAAGTAAGTATTTATAAATGCAAATACTTGTGAAATGAAACTAAAGTTTCTGTTATTACTAGTTACTAAAGACAAACTATCAAAAAAAAAAAAAAAAATAGGGGCTGGGGATTTAGCTCAGCGGCAAAGCGCCTGCCTGGCAAGCGCAAGGTCGTGAGTTCGGTTCTCGGTACCGGAGAAAAACCAAAAAAAAAAAAAAAAAAAAAAAATATGGCTCCATCTAGTTTTCAAGAATCTACGGTTCTAGTCAGGTGGGGTGGTGCATGCTTGTAATCCTAGCACTTGGGAGGCTGAGGCAGTAGGATAGCCAAGTTTGAGGCCAGCTTGAGCTGCATAATGAGTTCAAAGAGTCTGCACTATACAGTGAGTCCCTGTCTCAAAAAACAAAACCAGAGTGGGGGATATAAGTGCCTGCCTGGCAGGTGCAAGGTCCTGAGTTCAACTCCTGGTACCAAAAAAAAAAACCAAACCACAAGAGTTTATGGTTCTATAAATTCTAAACAGGAAACTTCATAAGTTTGCTCATGATTCTTCACTACTATTCACAATCTTCCAGCCCTAAGATATATGCTTAGAGACCATGGTAACTATATGGCTAGTCCTCTCTAATATATGCCTATATATCTATAGCTACATAGCTAGGTTTAGACATACAGGAATGTATGAAACATTTTATGCATCCACTGTAAAAATGGGATTGTATGTTTACCTGGTGCCTCTCCGAGTCCTAGGTTCCTCTCTAAACACAAACCTGTATGTACTATGGAAATGCAATACCAGCATCTATTTCGTTATTAGAACTGTGAGTCTTACCTACAGCAATAGTTTTCATGTCAACAAGATAAGCCAATTTCTTGTTATCTTCCATTCCTTGCTGACGCCGCTCATTAATACGGACACTGAAATATGAAGGATAAAAGTAAAGCAAAGTGGGTTTAGCCTGCGATTTCACTGAGGGCTGTCAGGACCATACTGGATGAAGTTTTTAGATTAACTGAAGGACACAGAATTTCAAAGTCAAAAGAAATTCTTTTGAGTTTTAAGGTTTCAGAGACCCTTGTGAAGTTACCTGATGAGGTGAGGGTTCATGAATTCAGTACGCACAGAACCCAAGGTGTCATTACTCCCATATTCCACCAGCGTTAGCTCTCCAGCATTGAAGATCATACATACCTGCGAAAGGATGGGACAGGAGGCATGAGGAAAGCTGTGCAGGGAGGTAGACTGTGGTACAAGGTGCCTCCTGCTTTTTTCCTTGTTCTGTTCTCCTGCCTGTTTCTCCCCTGTATCTGCTGTCTCCTTGTCCTTTGCAACTTGCCCTCCTTCTGACACACAAGCTGGAAGGGGGCTAGTCAAGATAGGGACAGTGGGCTGGGGATTTAGCTCAGCGGCACAGCGCCTGCCTGACAAGCACAAGGTCGTGAGTTCGATTCCCAGTACTAGGAAAAAAAAATAGTGACAGTGAATTAAGCTCTACTCACATTCTCATTTTCAAAGAAATACTTTTCATTGCCACCAGATCCCTGCCAGGCTACCTGTAAAAGGAAGAGAAAGAAACAATGTGGATAATTATCCAAGACAAAGCTGAAAGAATGATAGGTAGGAGGCAGAGAGATGAAGTGTAGGGAAGTTTTGGTGTTCTACAAGAGGTACTACGTCAGATTTTTGTCTTGGTCCCTATGTTTTTGAGATGGCATAAAAATAGTCCAACCGTGGTGAATCATCCTCCAGGATTCTAAACTTCTCATTCCTTGAAACCAGGACCCAGACATCAGAATGTCAGAGCTTCCTATGGATATCTTATCCCCTCAACCGAGTCCCTGGATCCCCAGAAATAGCAAGCCAAAATGCCCCGTTCCCCACCCTTCTGTTCTTGGCTCCTACCTCACTAAGGCGATTTGTGTTCAGGTCTCCCAGCAGCAGCGTATCTGATGTATGAGCCACCAAATAACGTTCCTTTCCTAGGATTTTCACCTCTTCCACCTCATAGCCATAGTGAGACTTGAGCACCACCCGGGTCCCCGACGACAGGTTCTTCACAATCACCTTGGTAAGGGACAAGTCTGAGACTCTGAGGGTTCCCCAGGCAGAAGAAGAGTGAGCATGCTATGCCCTTTGCTCACGTCCACAGTGTCAAACACAGTACCTTGTTTCTGTACCTTGGCTGGGACAGTCGATAATGATGATACTTCACATTTACATATGGATTTACTATATGTACAAATGTTTTATTTTATTATCTCCCTTACTGCTCAGAATATATATGATTCTAGAATGGTGATGGTGAGCCTTTTGGAGACCAGTGCTCAAACTACAACCCCAAGCCCACTATCCTAAAGTGCAAACACTGCAATTAAATCAGAATACAGAGATTTTAGTTTAGAAGAAAACAACTCTACATTAACACCTTTTGTCTTAAAAAAATAAATAAATAACCAGGCATGGTGTCGCATGCCAGTAATCTCAGCACGTGTGGCTGAGACAGGAAGATCGCCCTGACTTTAAGGCCAGCGTGGGCTACATAGTAGGTTCAAGGTCAGCCTGAACTACATAGTGAGACCCTGTCTCAAAAAGCCAAAACCAAAACCAAAAACAACTTGTGCACCATAGGTTTGCCACCACTGTTCTAGAAGTGCCACTGGGTAAAATCAATAACTCTACGTTCCTCTAGCTCTTTGTACAAACCTTTATACCATTATAATGAAGTATAGTATTATTTTTCATATGCTGTGTCCTTTTCTATGATGATATTTGATTAGGGGATAATGTCTTATAGATAATTACCTTTGTATTCATGATGCCTAACTGTGCTTACACATAATAAAGAATAAATGTCTCTAGAAAGAATAAAATGAGGGGGAAAAAAAGGGAACCAAGGAATAAAGAAAAAAAAGTACAGAGCTAAAGAAAAAGCACGGATGGGCTCAGGAATTGAGAAATTAGCTTGCAACATCATACAGCGTGAGTTCTGAGGTCCTAAAACAACAGTTTGCGTGTAATCCTACTGACCAGCTCTCTTGGTTGACAGTCAGGGATGAATGGCAAAGTTTAAATTAGAGAGATGTAAGCAGGAACATCTGAACCCTTTAAGCCTAGTGCCTAAACATCTTCTGATGGGCCGGAAGAACAATAGCAGGAAAGCTGCCAGGGTGTTTCCCCAACACATTCTGTTCCCCAGAACAGAACAGAACAGAACAGAACAGAACAGAACAGAACAGAACAGAACAGAACACCAGTGGGATGAAGGTTAAATTCGACACTGGCTGCAGCCAGTAGGTAAGAAACTGTTACAAGGATGAAGGAACCATGCAAAATCTCAGGGCAGTAGGCTTTCACCTACTCACCTGGCTGGGCCCCACGTATGTCAGCTCAAACTTATTCTTGTAAATGCTCCTTCGGAGGCAGCAGTCAAACTGCTCCACTGCACCACAGAGTGTGCCCTTGAAGAAACAGCATAAAGAGTAACACACGCTGTACACTGGCACAGAGAGAGTAAGTATCTAGTGACCTCCTCAAATCCCAGGCTCTAGAATTTAAAGAAAAGCTGGCAAATTTTGCAAGTACCAAAAGGAAAGAGGTGGCAGTTGAAGGACTCAGGGGATCATAGGCAGGTGGGAAAATGAGGGAAAAGTCAGCCCTGCCTATACAGCTCTGTCCCTTGTGTGGCCTCTTGAGTATAAATTTCTCTAACACTTGATTTTCAGTTTGGAATCAGAAGGAAAGGCAAGCCAGGCATGGTGGTGCACGCCTGTAATAGCAGGAGGGTCACTGAGAGTTTGAGACCAGCCTGGACTACAAATTGAGTTCAAGCCTCGCCTGAATTGCATAGTGAGACCCTGTCTCACAAAGACAAAAATAAAAAAATAAATAAAAGGTAAGGTAAGATTCCCTATTGTCAGGAAAGTGTGTTTTCGGAGAGGCAAGATTTTTCCTAAGTCACCAATACCAAATGGGATGACGAGTGACATACCGCGCAAAGCCGTGACCCATCTCGCTTCCAGGCCAAGGCGGTGACTGTGTACAAATTGGCAATCTCCTTGGGCCTTGCCTCTTCCCAGAGGCTTCTTCGAGGACTCCAGTTGAACACTCGAAGTCTGAAATGAGGCAGAGGGCTTTTAGAAGAGATGGAGGCTCAGCAAAAAGTGGGAAAATAAGCGAGCAACTGACAGAAATTAGACTTGCTGTATCAGAGAAGAAAGGGAATACAAGAAAACAAATAAGCAGAGCAGTCTAGCAGGGAGAACAAAAGGGGCAAAGGAAGCTGGAAAAATTAAGGCAAAATTAAATGAAATAGGTGATGGAAGTGGAGAAAACAAAAGATCAGGGTGAGACAAATGAACTGTCAATAGTAGAGAAATATGGGAAAAGAAAGGAGAATATGGTAGGAGTTAGAGAAGAAAAAACATGAGGCATAAAAAATAGAGGGGACAAAAAGACAGGACTGACAAAGCTGGGGTTTTGTCCTTCAAAGAACTGATGGAACTCAGGAGGCTAAGGCAGAATTGCCGTGAGTTTGAGGGCAGCCTGGGCTACACAGTAAGCTCAAGGCCAGCTTAATTATAGAGCAAAAGCCTGTATCAAAAAAAAAAAAAGGGCCTGGGGATTTATCTCAGTGGCACAGTGCCTGCTGGCCAAACGCAAGGTCATAAGTTTGATTCCTGGTACCAGAAAAAAACCAAAACAAAAATCAAATAAACAAATAAACAAACAAACAAAAAACCCGATGGGAACCAGACCCTTGCTATTTAGCTGCTGTTTCATTCATTCATTCATTCATTCATTCACTCACCAAACACTGACTATATGCACTAGGTGTTAATCTAGGCCCCAGAGATAAAAAGATAGTAAGCCCTGTTCTCAAGGACTCTTTAATATAGCCAAGTACGTACAAGCAATAACAATATATTGTGACACACTCCAAGCTAGTGATCTGAAAGAGGCAACGGGACATAGAGGAAGAAGTGATGAATTCTGCTGTGGAATCCCTGGAAGAAGCACAGAGACAAAACACCAGTATGATGCACTTAGAACTGCTGGGCTGCCAGCGGATGGTGGGAGCAGGAAGAGGAAAGTGCTCGAATTCTAATCCAAGAATCCCTGAAACATACACTCATTTGGTCCAGTCTTCCACTCTTGTTGAGAACAATCTGGTGAAGCAGAGAGTTCACAGGAAAAGGCTACCCACCTGTCATAACTTCCTAGGACAACAGACTGACCCCCGGGGCTGGCGGCAGCTGTGGTGAACTCCCGCTCCTGCGGGTCACGGCTGTAATCAAATGTCTGCAGCACGTGCCCTTCCTTTCCATAGGCCACAATCTTCCGATCACAGCCAGCAGCCACAATGCTGTTGGCCGCCCAAGCCAAGGCATAGGGTGGGCACGGGTGGTTAACCAACTTCCCCTACAATAGCAGTAAAGGGGTTCAGTTATACACCCCAGAAATGGCTCATTCCCAGCACCTGATACACACACTCTGGCCATCATATCCTGCAGAAATCCTTCTTCCAGCATTTTCCCACCCCCAAGATATCCTCATCACGAGGCTCCACAAGTCCTCTTTCTGCCTGCTGTAAACACACACACAACATCTATACACACTTGTTGACCTTGTGCTCTATAAAGATCTCAAGACAGTGTGATCTCTTATGTGCACCTAGTAAAGCTACCCAAAAGGAGACGTCCTACACATTAACTGACACTGGTGAGGCCCACAGATTTTTCCGGCTGTTTTTTGTTTTTGTTTTTGTTTTTTTAGGAGGGCTACATTTAATCAATTATTATACAAATAATACACAATTTAAATAATTCAAATAATACTGAATTATACAGCATAAAACACCAAGGTGTCCTTTTATCTCCATCTTTTTCCTTTTTCAAAGTAAACAGTTAACTTTTTGTATGAATTTATACATGTAAAAGTTTTCTACATAAATGAGAATAATTTTCATTTTTCCTTTGCCTCAGACTCTGTACTCCCTTTGTCCCAAGGTCTCTTCCACCTGAATCCTCTCTTCCTATAAACAGCAGGCTGTATCAACTGTCTCCCTCCCAGGGTCTCGCCTGCCAGACTCCTCTCCTGGTGCCTCAGTGCTTTAGATGTCCAGCCTTCTCAGGAAAGCTCCTGTGATTTTCTTCACCTCACTGCAAAACATCATTTATTCATACCTGTGACTCTCCAGAGCCTTCATCATCAAAGAAATATCTAACTATGGTACCATCTGCATGACCGGAGAGAATTCCTTTCCCAGAGCAACTAAAAAAAGGGGAAAGGAGAGAAATGGAGAGATTATTTCATCTTTCCAAGAAGGTCTTCTTCTGTCAGACACTACCCCACCTGTGGTTCCTGCTGCCTGGGCTCCCCATCTTTCACATTATGGTCTCTGAGACTTCCCTGGAGCTTTTTCCTGACATTTCCAACTCCTGTGCTATACCCTTCATACTCACTTTGTTGTCAAGGACACCACATAAGAATCTGTCCCATAGATGGTAGATGACTTATTAGTTTTAGTGTTTGCTAAACGAACCTGAAAATGGGAGGGTGGATATAAGTCAGGTTAGGCTAGTTTCAATTTCACCCAGACCCTAAAAAACAACAACAACAACAACAAAACCCAAACACACAAAGCTGGTCCCTGTACATCATCTCCTAGTATGCAGCTTGGCTCTAAGGGAGAAAAGAACCACACTCCTCTTTCCAGACCCATTGTTCCCACCCACCGCCACTGTGTTTCTCTTTCCTTCTCTACCTTGCCTTCAGCCAGTCCAAAGACAATGATGTACTCTGCGGGCCACTGCAGACAGGTAACAGCACTCTGTATGAAAGAAATGTTGACGAGGATCCTGCCTATGTGGGTCAGCACATTTGTAACAACCTGGACCTCCCCCACCCACTACTACCCCAGTTTTCTATAGGGAAGGAAAGGAGGGGACACAACGGGGCTGCCAGCACGAAAAGTGGACAACAATGGGCAGCGAGGCAGCACCATCCTTGCAGGAGAAAAAGTCAGATTCAGATGTTAGAAACGCAATTCCTGGTTGCATTTAAAGGTGGATGTACTGATATATTTGCTCAGCTTAAGCTCTCAGGGACTGGTCTAAACTTTACCGTCTGGATGAACTTGTTGCAGATGACTTTCTTGTCACCCCTGCCAAATAAAAGGAAGGAAAGCACATGAAAAAAATGGCCAAAAGGGATGCTGAGGAAAGGGAAGAAAGACCAGATACCTTTCCTGGCCCACTAGTGTTCCCTACCCCTCTGTAGGAGCCCCAGAAGAGGCATGACAGGGAGCCCAAGCAGCTTAGGAACAAAGCAAAAACGCAACATCAGACTGGGGCCTCTGCTGACGTTACTGATTCCTCCAGGGATGGGACTGTAGAACACTTGGGTCAGGCCTCCGCCTGGAGGCAACAGCAACAGATTCGAGAAAGCCTATTGCCTTCTATCCCAGAGCTCAGCTCCTCATCCTTTCTATTCCTCTCATCCCAAGGCATTTCCCATGCTTCCCCTTCTTTGTGGGCCATCTCCCTCCGCCATCTCTGTCCTCACCAATCTTCTCCAATCTTGTAGACATAGATGATGTTGTCAGTCTGTCCTATGGCAATTTTAGTGGAATCTGGAGAAAAAGCCATGCCCTTTACCATATAGCTCTTCCTGCCATACTGAAAGTAAAAAGAAAAGGAGAGATAATGAAGATACATGAAAGGAAAAAGAAAAAAAGGTACAGGTATAGAAAGAGACTTATACTGAGAAAAAGAGGCCATTTCTTGTGCCCATCGCTAGAAGGGGGGTTAAGACGTTTTCTAGGTTTGTAAGATCCCATCAGCAGGTGAAGGTACAGCTGAGTACTCCTCACCTTCATGTCAGCTGGTTTGGTGGAAAATTTATCTCGCCGCTCCCCGTGTTCATCATACAGCAACACCACGCGGTCCACGGTGCAGACAGCAAATTTGGCATTGTTGTGGGACCAGGCCATGCAGGTCACCTTGGCAGCTCCATCCTGCAGAAACAAATGGGTGAAATAAACCCCATTTATTTATGATCTACAATGCCAAAAGCATGTCCAGCTTTGCAACTGTGGTCCATTTTCTTCTCGGCACAAGCTATAAAAAAAAAAAAAAAAGTAACAAGAGAAAGACAGCACATTCACATGATACTGATTATACCATGGTCATTATATCAATTTCATTATTAAGTACCACTGTCAATATTTATTCATATATAATTTATCAAATTATTCTACAGTTGTGTAAAATGATATATGTATGTGTGTGCGTGTGTTTCTCTGTGTGTGATAACATTAACATCCAGTACTGGACATTCACATCACAGACATGGAATTTTATACCACTCAGATAAGGACACACTACTCTATTTTCTTCTTGTCATGGAGAGGTACACAACTCCTATTTTTCAGGCTATTCACACTAGAAAAAATAGGAAGGCAGACGTTGTCTGAGAAGAGACACATGAATGAACAACTGCCAAAAAGGCAACAGCACCTACATTGTCCAAGAATAGCTACACTTTTACCCCATGTATAAATCTAACAGATTCTTCAAACCTTTCTATCTTTTCCACAGTATGATAATTTTGTAACACATAGTGATTGGTTAAGGCTGAAAAATATTAACCCTGAAGGAGCAATACATTTTTGAAAGAAAAATGTATTTTTACTTATGTTTAGGTGGTTTACTATAGAAAGAATGAATGGCTCAGCATTAATGGAGGTGTGGTAGATAGATAATTTCAAATAAACAGAACATGGGCATACTTAGGTGGAGAGCACTGGAAGAAAAGCATGACCTTGATTTGCAAAGAAATGAAGGAATGGTTTCTAGTTGCACCCATTTACCTATAAAAGCCTCTAGTTTATCTTTCTTTATGGCTGGGTAGTGCTCCATTGTATAAAAATACCACATCGTTTTTATCCATTCCTCAGTGGATGGGCATCTGGGTTTTTGCCAAGATTTAACTATGATAAGTTGGGCTGCTATAAATATGGGTGTACATATATCGCTGTGATATGATATTTTGAGTTTTTGTAGAAAGATGCCCAGAAGGGTGGACTTATATCCACCCTCCCATTTTCAGGTTCGTTTAGCAAACACTAAAACTAATAAGTCATCTACCATCTATGGGACAGTGGAGAAGTGTTCCTTTTTCCCCACAGCCCCACCAGCATTTGTTATTGGTTGATTTCTTGATGATAGCCATTCTTTCTGGGGTGAGATAGAATCTCAGTGTTGTTTTTTTTATTTTTTATTTTTTATTTTTTTTGGTACCGGGAATCAAACTCAGGACCTTACACTTGCCAGGCAGGCTCTTATGCCACTGAGCTATATCCCTGGCCCTCAGTGTTGTTTTAATTTGCAATTCTTGAATGACAGTTGATGTTGAGCATTTTTTCATGTATTTGTTTGTCATTTGTATTTCTTCACCTGACAAGTGTGCAACTCATAAGTGAAATAAATCAGACCATCATATTCTTTACCTTGTGTAAGAACCTGAAAGAATAAATAAAATCTGAAAGTTAAAAAAAAAAGTAAAAGATTCTTGTGCCCCATCCTGGATTTCAAAGCTATCACAACCTCGACTGAGAACAGTGTGATTTTAGAGACTCACAGTATAAATGCACTAATTCAACCACACAAATGTATCCCTGCAGTGGCCTTCTTGTTCCCTCATATCTCAGGTTTGCCACTGAAATAAATTCAGTTGTTCTAGAAAGTTTTAGTCATTAGCTAGTCACTTAGTTAATACATTTCTGAACACCTTACTGAGAAAAGTAGTTGGCCAGGGGCTGAAAGACAAAGAGAAAACTATAGGTCCTGCTCCATGATCTCATAAGATGGTATAACACAGGAAAAGATGTAGGGAGAAATACATGCAGGGATGGGAAGAAGAGAGGAAGTAAAAAGGATTCAGATGTGGTGGGTGTATACCAGCTCCCCATGAAGAATGTACATATTATATAATGCAAACATGCACTAACAATTCTTTTTAACAAAGAGAAATATGGCCAGGCATGGTGGCACATGCATGTAATCCCAGCACTCGGGAGGCAGAGATAAGAGGATCCGCCATGAGTTAAAGGCCAGCCTGGGCGACACAGCGAGACACTGTCTCAAAAAAAAAAAAAAAAAAACGTACAAAGTGGTATAATAATTTGGAGAAGCCTGAGATAATGAAATTAAGCTTTGAAGAATGGATGCAGTTGAGTGGGGAATTACCTGTGACTGAATGAGTAGCATAACCAAAAGCAAGCTCTGGTCAAGAAACTAATTTACTCTTGCTGAAGCTACCTCATAAATACGTAGTAGAATAGAAGAGACTGCACTGGGGACATCTCAGGAAGGAGCTCTGGGCTAAGGAGTTTGGCTTAATTATCAGGAAAGAAACAGACAGTGAAAGATTTGGAATGGGAAGTAAAATAATTGAAATAGAGGGCTGGGGGGTATAGCTCAGTGGCACAGTGCCTGCCTGGCAAGTGCAGAGTCCTGAGTTAGATTTCCAGCACACACACAAAAAAAAGAACTGAAATAGAAACTTAGGATGGACAATGCCACCTCCCTTAGCTATCCACTTCATATAAGTACAAGTTACAAGTGATCATTACCCCAGTGAATTATTCTAACCATGTCTGTCCCTCCCCCACCTCAGCTGTGGTCAGCTATGGTTCTGACCTAAAGGTTTCCCTCACAGGAATTTTTAAACCTTAAGATTTCCCTAATAGGAATTTAAAAATTTAGCTTCTATGCTAGTTATTTGATTAATTAACTGGTATTTAGAGTTCTGGTTTAAAGTGTTACTTTCCACTTTGAATCCACCTATCTCCAAATTCCTCAAATCAGAGCCAGAAAATAACCTCACCACAACTGTCATCCTCTAATTCTACATTATGTTAGGTTAGAAGGGTTGAGGGCTCCCCATCAACCGTGGCTGATCATCCTGCTTTCTGCCTATGCCCAATCCCAGGCATCGGGCCCTACCTGCTTCATGACCTCATTTTACTCTGAAAGATTGAAGGAGGATTCCATTTTCAATTTTTCTATGACAGCAAAGAAATTTTTAATTTACAGATTCAGGGACAGCTTACTGAACAAGGAACACAACTCTCTTTCATTCAAATTTCCTTTATTCTCCAAATGCTATATCCTTTGTGAAGTCTTCCTGAGTCCCACAATCAATTCTCCTTTCTCTACAATATATATTACACTGGACTGTTGTTAAAATGAAAGGAGATCACACTTTACCGCTTTTTTTTTTTTCTTTTTTTTTTTGGTCTTTTTGAGACAGGGTCTCACTATGCAGTTCAGGCTGGCCTTGAGCTCACTTTGTAGCCCAGGCTGGTCTCGAACTCCCAACGATCCTCTTGCCTCAGCCTTCCAAGTGCTAGGATTACAGGTGTGCGCCACCATGGGCTCTCACTTTACCTCTTAATTCTGGGGTAGATGCTATTATAATGCCCCTTTTATGGATAGGGAAACTGAGGCAAAGAAAGGTTAAGCAATGTGCCCATGTTTATATACAGTTTGTAGGTGGTAGAACTAAGATTTAAGCTATGTATGGCTGATTCTATAAATCACAATCCTAATGTCTTTAGTTATGCTGCCCTGGTATATATTAAGTACTCAACTATGTACATACTCTTAGCTTTGTGTTAGCCTATCCTTTTAAATCTTTTTTTCTTTTTGAGACAAGATCTTGCTATGTAATTGGGGCTAGCCTTGAACTTGCTCTGTAGCATAGGTTGGCTTCAAACTCACAGCCATTCTCCTGCCTCAGTCTCTTCAGGGCTGGGATTACAGGTGCATGCCATCACCCCCGGCTCCTTTTAATTTTAAATGTCCCTTCTTCTTGTCTATCAATTTTCACAATGCTTTTCAGTTTATAGTGCTCTTTGTGTATACTACCTCATGTAACTCTCTCACAAGTCCTCTAAAGTTGCTGTTATTACTTTCATTTTCCAATATGCTGAAGGAGATTGTGTGATAAAGGCTAAAGGGAGAGACATCAACTCAAAACCCACCCTTTCTTCACCATGTTTCAGAGTTTCTCCCCTAGTGAATCTCAGGCAACAAATATTCATCAGAATCAAGGTTTATTCTCCCGCCCTCTCTTTTTAGGGACTGCACCTAAAGTGCTTAACTCATGCGGTGTAGATTCATATCTGTTGTCCACCAGTGCGCCCTTCCTTTTGGACCGAGCCTCTGGGAATCAGGGGCAGTCATGCGGGTGATTTCGGATCCCTCAGAGCACCAGCACAGGACATGGTACCTAACTGATGCATGAAAGCTATGGTCATCAATAATCTACATCGCCTACTGAAAGCTCAATCTGCGCAGCAGAATAAGGATCATTGCTATATCCTTTAAGTTCTTCTGCACACAGTAGGCGCTCAGCATTATAAACTTTAGTTCCCCCATTTTTCTTGGAATGTACGGCGGCCGGCGGGGGGAAGAGGTGCGCAACTCCTCACCTGAGGGCTCAGCAGGGTCCTCAGGTGCTTCAACTGCATGACACACACCAGTCTCTCAGACGCTACCAGACAGCGACAGCTCCCGCGGTTACCCGGACAACCTGGGAAGCAGCTACCGCGACAGCCAACAGCAGCTGACGCAAACGCGACCTGAGCGCAACACACGTCGCAAGGTCAAGCACGTCTTGGGTTCGCGACGAAACAAGCGGAATGTACGCAAGCGCAGTGGGAACTAAGGCGAAACCATGTGAGGCTGATGAAGCCGCCCCTCGACCAATCCCGTCTCCGTATGCAAACCTAAGACCAAGCCACGCCCACAAAGTCTTCGGCAAACTTCGGGTCTACGTAATCGTAATCGTTGTCTTTCTTGCTCATTGATGGTTGACGTATGTAGGTACGTCAGCGTTGTTGAGTGCATACCTACTCTTCAAACTCTGAGGGGAAAACAGCCGTTGCTACCATAGGCAAAAGCAATTGACAGTCTTGGACCCAAATAAGTCATAGGACTTGCATGGAATCACAAGGCTAATACAGTTTACAGAGAATATTCAGTATGTGTCTGCCTGGTTCTATGCAAAATGATCATGCATTGTATTGTTTAGTTGCCTTATGAAAGTGGAAGTTGTTATTATTAGTCCCAATTTACATAACGGGAAACTCAGGATCAAAGAGGCCACTTGCCCAAGCAAATAGACTGAAAAGGGTGGAACTGGGATTCAACTAGAGCTGGTAGATTTAAATACTCTTTATATCCTTTTTAAAGTCTTACCTAGCAGTCTCTATGCCAGACTGCTATAGCCCGTAACACTCTCCTGTCCCAAGAAATGATGGTTCCCAGAGTCCAAGAAAGGTAAAGTACCCTCTTCGGACACTGAGTAACAGTGAGTAAAGGCTGCTCCTTAGTCGGGATGTTTTTATGGGTTAGGTAGTGGGACAGACCATAGCATGGCTTGCTTGCGAGGTTTAAGTCTTGCAATAGCTGGGGTTGGAGCTTGATCAAGTAAAAAAGGATAGTGATTTTTTGGCAGGCGAGAATTCTACCACTGAACCACCAATGCCGTGAACGATACTGACTTTTTGATCTTTGTTTGGATTGGGGTCCCCTTCAGAATTTTTGGTCTAATTCCTTTGTGGAGGGTATATTTCTTGTAACATACCAGACAGATTGAAATACAGGAAAGAGGTTATTCATAAGCCTCCTCTGGGACATCTGAGGTTGGGAAGACCTGTAACCTTCCCAGATTCTGGGTCCAGAAGCCTTTGACCACATAGTTGCCAGTATCAACAGTTGTATCTCTTACTGCCACCAACTCTCCCTTGGAAATGAGGAAAAAATGAAGGACGGGGCTAGGCATTTAGCTCAGTGGCACAGCGCCTGCCTGGCAAGCGCAAGGTCGTGAGTTCAATTTCCGGTACCCGAAAAAAAAAAAAAAAAGGACAGCCCCTATTTTCACAGAAACAGATAGGTCCCAGAGCCCAAATTATAGTTCCTTTTACCCTAACCCCTCAACTTTATTGCCAGAATCTTCCTCTGGCTATGGTGGCAGATGATGTTTATAAACTCATTTCTGTATTACAATTATTATTGATTTTATGAACAGAGACAGAGATGGAGATGAAAAGGAAAACAAAGGCAGGAAGAGTAGTGATGGGAACACACAGGCTAGAAGCAGGTGGCATCCATTAGTGTAGCTGCTCTTTGATTACTCCTGAGACACTGCTCGGTCCTTTTTTGGACCATCCATGCACACTGAATGCAAGATTCAGAAGAATGAATGATGAGGAGTTTGGCCAGTGATGTATGCAATGAAAATAAACCATTAGTCCTCTCATGTGACATAACAGTTCCCACCAGCACAGGAAGAACTTACACCTTTCTCTTCTGTCCCCCCACCCATTGCAACCAACAAAGCAAAAGCAACTAGGGCTGTAGTCTTCTCTTCCCTTTCTTCTTGGTCCCTTCCCACCCATTTCAGGCTGAAGAAGTGAAGCAAACACCTTACAGTGAGTCTGCACCTCTCAAGTTGGTGGTGATGTGAGGGGGCCATGGAGAGTCGGGCGAGACACGGGCGGGGAGATGTCTTCAGCGTACCATACAGTGTACCATACAGTCCGCTCCAGTTTGCTCAAGAACCTTTATTGGAAAAATGTCCAAGGGGTGAGATCACCAGCAGCTGGGCGGGCTACCAAGTGAGGGGGAGCACCGGAGGCTCCATGGAAGACATTGGAGTAGTGCAGTGTAACGTCTGCCTCTAGGCCTAGGTGATTCCTTTTATTTCCTGGAGGAGGGTGAGTACCCATAGAAACACCCTTCTCTGAGACCCAGAGGCAAGACGTTGGGGTAGCGGGGGATGCCAAGTGTCCTGATGTGGGTGAAATGGGGCCCCTATTTGGGACCTAATGGGATAGGGTTAGACAAGTGACTCTCCCTGGACCTGGGGGATGGGAAGAGATGTTCCATCCGATATCCACTCTCCAGGTCCAGGGGTGCAGACTCTAACAGACCTACCTTCTGGCCCTGCTCACAGTGGAAGGAGGATGGGCACCAGCCTGAGATTGTGGAAGTACATTACCCTCTGGGAGTCTTGGGCAAATCACCATCTTAGGCTCTCCCTGACCCCATCCCCATCCCCATGTTGTTAGTGCAGCTCTCTTCTGGTTCCGTTGTTTCACCCAAACGCAGTTCACTCAAACATCGATGGTGTTGATCGATGGTGACTTTTTCTGTGAAAGAGAACGGCCTGGGTCTCTAATTTCAGCAAAGTAATAAGTGCTACTCTTTCTCCTGGGCCTCCTCCATCTCGGATCTTTCTCCCCCTTTTCCTGCCCCTCTCTGGCCCCTCACCTTCCTTGGCTGGTCCTCCAGCTCACCTCACCCTCCCACCCTCACAGGCCCCCACGTCACCTGTCTTGTCCCTACTGGCCTTCCCTGAGGACTGTGCTCCGGCCCCTTCCCCTTCTCCTTGGGGTTGTTGTTGGAGTCGTTGTCCTTGATGATGTCATACTGACGGCAGAACAGCCCAATTACAGCTGAAACACAGCAACACCATGTGAGCCCCCATCTCAACCGCTTTGAAGAGTAATGAGTACCCACACAACTTCTAGAAAATCCAAGAATAAAACCTCTGGATTCTGGGTACCCATGCAGTCTTTATTTCAGGGCTCCCACCAGCCTTCCTACCATCCCCCTTCAACCAAACAACTCCCTATTTCACGTTCCTCCCTTTTCTCCTGACAGACCTCTGCCACCTCCCACCTTCATTAAGCCCCCTTCCCAAGACCCTGGTCCCCCACCAGCTGCTCACCAGCCCACATGAGCAACACCACCACGATGATGACCACTTCCCCCGTCTGCAGCGGCTGCTCTCCATCCAGACCCTCCACTGTGATGTCCCCTGAGAAGAGAGGAGACAGGCTCCATGTCACAGAGGACATGCTGGAAAGCTGGGTCACATAGAGAATAGAGTCGTGGGGGTGACAGTCAGGCTAGACCTGTCAGTGCTGCCCCTGGAGTCCTAGGGTAGCTCCTGTCTGGGAGGAAGTCTTTGGTAGACAGGTGGTTAGAGGCCACAAGGAAGGAGGCCTGCAGAACTTGCTCACGCAGCATGTGATGTGAGGCTGGGTAAAAGGAAGCGTCAAAGCCCTTCCCCCAAACGATTCATTAGCAGTCTGTCTATAATGGGTCCCTGCCCACCTGCCTTTCCTTCCTTTCCTGGCAGTACAATGAATTAAATCATCTGTTTATCTAAGCCAGACTGCTGCTTGCTTTGGGGAGGGAAATGAGAATAAAAGCCAGGTAAAAAGCCAGTGAATCCACTAGCACAGGCCCTCACCTGGGCTGGAGCTGTTGGAGGGCAGCCTGTCAGAGCCCTTGAGAGTTCGGAAGTGCACCCGGGGCCCTGGTGGGCTTTCACCCCGAAGGCCGATGCTCCTGACCTGCACCGTGTAGTCACTGTCTTCAGCCAGACCCCAGAGGGCACAAGCCCTGGTGGTGGTGTTCACCTCCCGGATCACACGCTGCCCAGGGCCATTCTGTCGCTGCACGGAGATGAGGGGAGAGGACAGCCTCAGCCCCGGCTCAGCCTGGGGCTCTGCTATAGCCCAGCACGCCAAGGGAGCAGGGTGGAAAGGCAGCCTGGGCCCGGGCACACCAGCTCCCAGGGCCCCCCAGCTCTGGGAAGGGAGTTAGAGAGCGGGTGGAGGTAACTAAAGCAACGTTCAGAGATCCAAGGACACAGGTTGGTGAAGCAGAAGGGTGATTCATACTTGCTGGGAAATGGAGTAGCCAATGACGATGTTGCCTTCTGGGACATCCCAGGACACAGTAGCAGAGTTGGCTCTGAGGTGAGTGACCGTCACATTCACAGGAGAGGGAGGTCGATCTGCGGGTGCCAGGCTGTTAACAGGTTTCACCCACACACCACCTCTGGTTGACCGCCACCCTCATTCCTCCTCGCTCACCTGCTCTCAGGAAGCCCAGGTCACAGCTGACCAGCAGGAGGACCGTGGGGCTCAGATATGGGGAGAGGGGCATCAGAGAAGCCATGGTCCCACCGAGTCCGCTGGGGGGCACTGGGGCTTGCGCTTGACATCCAGGCGGAGCTCCTGCAGGGGAGCAGAGTTGTGCGGGTCAAGCGGTGTCACAGAGGGCAGCAGCTTCCCCAGGCTCCCCCCATCCACAGCAGCCCCCGTTTTCCCCAAGCGTTCCCCACCCCCGCAGAACCCCGGCGCCCCCAGCGCGAGCTCCCCAGGCGCACACCCACCTCCGCCTGTCTTCGCAGCCGGTCAGGCCTCGGGGGGCTGCTCGGCGCCCAGGGGGCGGCCCATCGCCCGGCTCTGAGGCGCTGTCCCTACCCCATCCCGGCGCGGGCCGG